>NC_090935.1:1494614994-1494918024 GCF_040938575.1 Ambystoma mexicanum
CTCTTTAGAGGAATGCACCTCAGCAATTCCACGTGCATGGTGTGACGGGTGACAGCGTAAGTGTCTTGGGAGGATAGCTCAGGGGCAACGGGCTCGCCTTGGAAGCAAGACAACACAGAGCACCACAAGTCCGATCCCTGGGTCCGTGCTTAAATAACCTATCATCTCAAGTGTGGAGAGGGAGACACACGAACAGTGCACGCGGATGGGTTGCCATCTTTCCTTATCACCACATTTCATAGCATTCGTTTTCCCTCAGGCTTATAGGCTAAAATAAAAAAAGTATGTATTCGTTTTTAATCATATAAAATATTAACATGTTGGCAACACATGCTTTCAAGTGACTGGTGTTAAGCAATGGCCCAAAAGTAGAGAAGCCGATAACTGAAGCACAAGAGGACTCAGGATTAGACAATTAATCAATAGAGCAAGACTCACGGGTCCAAATCCCATGATTAAGAGAAGTGTAACCGCAAGAGGTGAAAGGCTGTCTGACAGGGCGCCAATACTATGGATTCCACAGCATGGCACGGCGCCTTCTTCCAAACCCAAGGCTCCATCTTTAATCATCATTCAGAGAGGAGTAAACAACATGGAAATCTTCTCCTTGCCTTTTACCCCTGAGTTGGCAATACAAAAACAAAAGTTTGGAAGTGTTTACTCAAGACTGCAGCATGGAATCCTTTCAAAAATGAAACCTAAACATAAAGTAATAAACGCCATTTACATTGGGGTATTTTGCACAAAGCTCATTGGCAAAGTTTTACTAGAGGTACAACCTAGTCATTGACAAGCTTTTGTCTAAAATATCAATGTCTAGAGACTCACACGCCACAAATTTTAGCAATCGCCCTTGCTGAAGGGTTGTACCAGGCACACCAGCTTGAACCTCAGCAGGCCCTGAGTGAAGCGGGGTGATTGCTATTCGCACCGTGTGGTTAATCAAGGGTGCAAAATGTGTTGTTGTTTTTTAACTGGAGAAGGACTCAGTGCATATTGCACAAGCCCAATCTCCAGTGGAAAAAAAAACAGCATGGTGGCTGCCATAGTAAACAGCGTCCCTTTTCTATTTCCATGGCACCAGCCGGGACAGGAGTGGCGTGCCCAGAGCACAGGAAAGTAAGTTGGGTGGGAGTAGGGGTGGCCAAGTGTGAGGAGGGTAGCGGGATGACTTGGGAGCAGCAGGTGTGGTGGGCGTGGGAGGACTAGGGATGGTTGTCAGGCATCCGCATACATGCCAACATTCTACATTGCTTTGGAGGGAGATTGTATCACCGAAATCGGGAGAACCAAATTCTCCCATTGGATTTCATTGGGGTTACTATTATTTTAGGAGGGAGAAACGAAAATGTTGCAGTATTTTCAAATGAAAAATCGGGACCCTCCCGCCTAAATCGGGAGTGTTGGCATGTATGCATTCGGGACAGGACCTCGGGTGGATGGAGAAACACGGCGATACACTGTGTGTTCCCGCCCCTGTTTTCCGCCACCTGATTAAGCTCCCTTCCCTGGGTACAAAAAATAAAGTAACTTCAGCGAAAAGGATATTTACCTCAACAAAGGGGGATTTACGAGCCCCATAACGTTTTCCAGACTTTTAAAAAGGACATCCACATTGTCAGAAAGAAATGAATATGGTAACCAGGGGCAACCATAGCTTCAGTTCACATTTGTCACTCAGCATTCTTGAAATACTTCCCTTAACCATGGTCAGACTTCCATTTTTCGCATTCCAAGCAGCCAGAGTGCTGTGTGCCCCTACCCCTCAGTGCCTTTCCACTGCTCGCCCCCGAACAGTGGCCCCTGTCTCCTTCAGCACCAGCAATGTGCTCACGTGGGCACTAAATGCTCTTTACTAAATCCTCAAATGAAAAATGAAACTTACCTGAGCTACCAAAGACGCTGTTGGGATCTTCCAAGCTTCGTTTTTAGTGTTGATTATGTCATAGTCATCAACACTGAAAACAGACTTCAACAAATCTCTGTGTTCTTGTTCCTAGCTGAGGGATCTTATTTCAGTTTTTTAGTTCTCAAAGTATCGTAAGCACCTATCTATGCACTTTGCATGTGCTAATTGTGATATGACCCTCTATGGCGGGTCCACCCTGTGTGTAAGGGCCTTGCGTCCTGCATTAAGGAACTCTCACTTTGCTTGGGCTTTTAACTTATGTGGCAGAACATTACTGACCAGGTCGGACCGCCCTGTCAAGTAATATTGATATGTCTATGTCCGGATAAAGAACATTTAGCAGGAACCAGACAGACCCAGGTAAGTACAAAAGAACAGGATGCGCTATTTCATCTTTGTTACGGCAACAGATGTTACCAGTGGGAGAGTGGGGCCAATGCATCCATTCAGGTTCCTCTCTCAGCTCCAAGACCCCTAACTGACATTCATGGAACCTCACGGTCCCCTTCATTCCAGCCTACCTCACAACATTCCATGAGGCCTACTTCTGCATACACACAACAACACACTCATACATACTGCAAATCTCCATCCGCAAAAACACAAAATATTTTAGAAGGACAACCCTTCTGCATGCCGGGACAAAAAACCAAAAATTAAACCAAACAACTTCTGCCCTGGCCTGCCACGCCATGGTCACGCGACTGCCACTTCCGAGCACAGCCTTTGCCACACAAGGCAAAATAAACCCAACCTACATTCGCAAACCCTCAAAGAAACTGTACCTCCTTCCACCACGGACTGCCACTCCCTGGCAACAGGACTGCCACACCTCCGCACACTACCTATGTCCACAAGAGGAAACTACCACCAAAGCAAACAAACTTAATGTCCCAGGCACCCACCAAACTTTAATACATTCAGAAACAACCTACCAAGCACTAACACCATCCCTTCTCCCACAAGGAAAACACTCAAAAGAAATAAAATAGAAAGAAAAGCAACTAACATCAGTAAGAAAACACACAAAACTCGAACATAACCACAGAGGCATGCCGTGTAAAAATACACAGACCCTGTGATACTTAAGGTCCCCTAACTGACATTCATGGAACCTCACGGTCCCCTTCATTCCAGCCTACCTCATAACATTCCACGAGGCCTACTCCTGCATACACACAACAACACACTCATAGATATCACAAATATCTCCACAATAGAGCATGTTTTCCTGTTTAGATAACCGGAAAGTGTCACATGAAGATTCCAACCACAATTAGCACCCTGGAAGGGGGTGCTGGCCAATCAGGATGCTAGGAAAGTGCGCTGTATTATATGGTACAACCCTGCATTCGGAGCAGCCCGGGTGCTGCTAGCCAGTGCCCTCTTCCGTTCCCCACTCCTAATTCCCTCCCCACCACTCTTAGCACCTATGTAGTTTCCTGCACCGGAGTTAGAGTGTCATTTAAAAAAAAAAAAGAAATGTACCTCGGCGTGCAGCCTGGCACGGCACCATCCTTTACCAAGTCTGTTTCATTGTTGAAGACGTCCCTGTCATCAACACTGAAAACTGACTTGGGGAAACAACAACGCAGGACCGATCCACTCGGCGAGGTAAGTTTGTTTAAAAAAAAAAATCAAACCTTTAGCTCCCGCGTAGAGAACTACACCTGGGTTAAAGGCGATATCCTCCCGAGGTGGTGGCCCGACCCTATCCCCTACCAAAGAAAAGAGCACTCTCGGTTGGGCTCTAGTGCCGTAATATAGCAACCAACTTCTCAGGAACAGTTCAAAGATCGGGTGGCAAAGCCCTAGACCACCAAATAGTGAGAAGGAGTACATATTGACCCTAGTGTGAAGGTCAAATCTTCACCCAATCAAAGTGCAGCAGAAGAACGAATCCAAATCCAAAATAAAATAAGGCACACTATATAGCAAAGTGAAAATTTGGCATTGACAGGATCTCTGGAAATTTGCATAATACTGCACCTTTCCTTGTGGAATGCAGTGCACATTTAAATGAGGCCTGCAGTAGGATGACATTCCAGAACACCCATCAGCCAGGAAGGTCTTCACCCTTCCAGGGGGACCAAGAGATATCATTTTAACAACTAAGACCAAGGTAGATGTTCAATTAGTGAATGGTGTTGGTTTCTGCAATAAGTGATTGTTTCGCACATTTAAATGTGTGGCACACAGAGCATGCCCAGTGCAACAGTGTGGCAATGATTCTATTGTGCCACTGCTCTGGTACCATGCAGCCGGGGGCAACAGGCCTTGGAGTGTGACACACCCATTCCTTTAATTTAGTTGTTGCTGCAAAGGCTGCAACAAGTTGGAAAGTGTATTGTGAATGTTAATTATCATGACAAGTCCATTTCAGGTGAAAGTTTTTTTTCAAACCTTTTGAAACGCAGCATAACTTTGTTGGTGTTAATTATAATGTGATGCACATATTATGCCAGCAGCATTGGTCTAACAGCGGAATGTGTGCGAGGAAACCATGGGGGCAGATGGGAGTGTGATAGTTCCATTGCACATATCTGATGCAAACAAACATATAAGGTCCTCAAAAAGCTACACCATGCTTGCCTAGATGCTAGTGGGTGTAAGGAGCTATGGTATATGACATGAGAACAGTGTAGATACAAACAAGCGCTTCACCCTCTGGGTCTATGACTGTGCTGGAGAGTGGTGCCTTAGAGATCATGAGATGAAGCACTTGGATATCAGGGAACACATTGGTAGGACATGCATGACTGAGGGTGCTGGGAACAAGAAGTCTGCAAAAGATGTGAGTTCTCCACTCACATCTTCACCCTCAGATAATGCATCACTGCACATGCTCATCTGGTGCATTGCTCTCCAGTGAGTTCAGTGGTGGTGGAGCCTAGCTTACTTCCAGCCAAACATGGTGTGGTGGAACGCTGCATTAATGGCAACCTTGGCTGATGACCCTATGCCCCTTGGAAAACCAGCCACTGAAGTGCTTGATATGAACTATAGATGCACACCGTTCCTGTGCAAAATTCTGGCGGAAAAAAACGTACAGTACATTTAATTACATTTACTCGTTCTTTTATAACGCGCCCAATACCTTACCTGAGTTCGGTTTCTCAGCACGGATTCGGGATTCGAACCTCTGTGGCTCTGCGGGGTCTTGCTTCCAAGACCAGCGTGTTGCCCCTGTGCTTTCGTACACCCGAAGATTTCAACCAAATATACCATGTGTTACTATTGTTACAAACAAGGGGAGCAGTGGTTGCAGGGGGGTCCTCCGCACCCTTGTACGCTACAATGGCATCAGGGGTGCATGGGTGTGCCCCACTGCCTGTACAAAAAAGTTGACAAAAAAAAAAAGAGGACCCTGCAGCGCCGGTTCCCATGCACGTAAGTGAAGGGAACCCGCGTTGCAGAGAGAGGGGGGAGTCGGCGGCACACAATGAGGTGTGCTGTCAAGAGGTAAGTAGAGGGGTGGGGGATCGGGTGAGGGCATGCCACTGAAACCATGCATGATTTCACTGCAGCACGCATTTCGAAATCAGCATTTTCGAATTCAAAAGTATGCGCTGCAGTAAAATAACGCCCATCCGATGCACATGTGCCTTGTCTAATATAAGGCTTGAAACCTATCATGGAAAGAAAAAACTCTTCCTTTTAATTAAATAACTGACATTAAATACCTGATTCATGGAATTTTTTGCACTGTTCAAAGTGACTGTGCACTACCGACACAAGCCCTGATTCATGGAACTGTGCAAAGTTTATTTTCGAAGTGCAAAGTCCGTGGAAGGTCATTTTGTACTGCAAAATGGACTGCACTGGCTTTGCACGGACTTTGCACTGCAAAAATAAACGTGGCACAGTTCCATGAATCAGGGTTTGTGTCGGCAGTGCAAAGTCACTTTTCAGCAGTGCTAAATCACTTTGAACGATGCAAAATAATTGCATGAATTTGGCACTCGGTTTCTCGACATTAGATACGTGGCACCTCTTCTGCCAGGGCGGCACTGGAAGGGGGATAAGCCAAGGCCAGCAGCAAAACAACTGCAGCAGAAAGGGAACGTTCTAGACGTTCTAGACGTAGAATCAGCCTCCATCCTGGAGACATGGATTGAGCAATGACGCACTGTGAAATGGCGCCACTGCTTGTTCCTCGTTTACGCCCAACGCAAATCAATTACAGCAGAGGTCAACGTTATGAGCAGTTGTGAAATAAGACCTGGTCGGCGGCCAGATGATCTGTTCATGTGTCCTCTGCAATTGCCTTTTCTTGAGTCTGATTCTGTAAAGGAAATAAGAAATACAACAGGCACGTGCCAGTGTGCTGTAAGCAGCCTTAATTACCACAGTTTGGTCTCACAAATTGAAGGTCTGTACACTGGTAAATGCATGCATCTTCTCCTGGTATGTCCTACGAGGCAAGTCTCGAATACCTCATTCCGGGTCCGGGTTCTCGAAATAGGGATTTACCGGGTCATTCCAACCTTGGAGGACCCGGTAAATCCCCATTCCGAGAACCATTCCCCATTCCCATTCGCATTCGAGCCCCATAGGGCTCAATGGGAATGGGGATGGAGCTAATAACGGGCCCGCTATTAGCGGGCCCGTTATTATCTCCGAGGTCCCTTATCGGCAAAGGGACCTCGGAATAAGGCAGTAAGGGTTTACCGGAACCGGTCTCCTTATCGGTGCCCGTTAACCCTTACCGCCCACCTCATAATGAGGCCCATAGACATTTCTTTGAATGTTTGGATTCCACAGACCCTTATGTGGGTGCTCTATATCTGCCCACACATGTCAATGTGGCGTGCGTCCGTGTGTACTATGGAGTGTGTAATTACTATTTCCTTCAGCTGTTTGGTTGCTTGTTCGTCACACCGCAAGTACTAATCACTCCCTTTCAGAGTGAGCTCGGGAGGCAAACCTATCATTTGTGGGGAGATAGCATCAGAACGTTTAGCACAGAGGCAGCACATACTGCTGAGTGATGCCAGCTGAATAGTTGACATGCTACAGCACGTCACCATGACTCATTCCTTAATAAAGAGTTGGTTACACTGTTTTGAGGCATGGCATGTTTCACATGGCGCAAGCTGTGTCTGCCGGCGTGTGTTTTGCACTATTTTTGGCCACTGTGTGTCCCCGTGGATCATGGGCCATACCTGTGTGCATTGTTCAGCAGGGGGAGTCCGCGGACTCGTGATTAGGCAATCCCATTGAGCGCCTATAGGGCTCAATGGGAATGGGGAAGGAGCTAAAAACCGGCCCGCAAATAGCGGGCCTATTATTTGCTCCATGGTCCTTTAACGGGTCCCGCTAAGGGCAGCTGGTAAAACCAGCCGGCCCTAGTGGGACCCGCTAAGGGACCTCGGAATGCAGCAGTAGGGGGTTAACGGCACCGGCATCCTTACTGATGCCGTTAACCTCCTACCGCCATACTCGGAATGACCCCCTATGTCTGACATTAGCAGCCTCATTCTCTGCAAGTCCGACTCTTTCCGGTCAATTCTCCCGCTCATGCACACCGTGCATATGTAGATTAGTGCGGGTCTGAGACCATGTGGAAACCCAGGTCTTTTGCAGGCCTGAGGAGAATCATTGTTTCATCTCTGATGTGCATCAAGGGTGCATAGTAGTGAGAAAGGAAAGACAACATTCTTTCTTTTCATTCCTGCCACTGCCGAGGGTATTTTGGGCCTCCACAAACTAACTGTCAAGTCACCCAAAACCACCTGTGGGGCATGGTTCTCCCCGGGGCCTGCACTAGGCCCGTAGCGGCCACATAATCATATTGGTTCCACTCTCAGGAGAAAAGTCAATCATCTGGTCTTGGGTTCCAGCTGCAGTGTGCCCCCATGCCACAATGAAATCGGGAGTATGAGGACACAACACTGCCAGAATCCTGTGCCCAATTGAATCGTAGGTTCGTGTAGAAAAACCTGCACCATTTTGCAGCTGCTGCTGTTGTTGGCCAGTAACTACCACTACCGCAGTGCATGCCAAATGCCTTTTACATGCCTACACAAAAGCCCAAACTGTTGGAATAGCCAATGCTGGTTTAACATGTAGCTGAAGTGCATCCATTATGCTCCTCTGCCCATGCTGTCCGAAAAGCTACATTCGCAACTTCCTTCTCAAACTAAAGAAAATACATTTTCATATGTCCAAATAAAAAGGAACATAAGCACATGATTTTCACTGGGAGCTAGTAGTATGGGGAATCTTCTATCAAGATTTACTAACCCTTATAATTTTCGGTATTAGGTCTTTTGCCCGTGATCTATTGATCGGGGCAAAAAAGACCACATAGCGGAGCACAGAAGCCGCAGCTCGCCAACCCATGCCCCTCGTTGTTCGAAAGTGCACGCAGGGGCTGACAGGTGCAGGGCTGGGGGGCGGGCGCGGGGGTGGTGGGGTGTGTGTGTGCGTGCGTGCATGCGTGTGTGTGTGTGTGGTGTGGGGGGGGGGGCTGGGTGAGTGCCTAGGCACAATGGGAGAGGCTGAGAATGGAGGGGCGGGGGCGCAAAAAGATTTCAGGTTCGATTAATAAAGGTGGGAGAGTGTGGGGGAGTTGCATCCAGAGGAGATTCTGGGGGTAAAACCCCTTGACATTTACATAATCCGGGTCAGTCAAGGCAGATGAAAATCTGACTAAAAACAGCCTTTTTTCAGTTCAGCTTTTAACCGCCGTGATTATGACATAGAATCTAATTTTTCCGGGTACAATTTTGGCTAGTCACAAAGTAGAACAATGTCAGCAAGTACTTAGTGAACTATTATGTCTGTAACCGAAAGGCATAGTAGCCAGATGAAGCACAGCCATTCCATGCTGTGCCATATCAAGCTCCAGGGATTCTGGGGTTTCCCTGAATCCTTGACTCCTCCCCTCCGCTAAATGTGTGGTTATGGCACAGTTTTGGCTATGGGAGGAATGTTAAGGCTCTTTAAGCCTAGAATATGCTTTAAAGTAGGTTATCTGTGCTTAGATGCATCTGTTTCATTTTTCTTTTGTGCCTTTTTTCCTAAAGAATGCTTTTTCCTTATGTAGGATGCTAAATTGATCATGTGTTTGTAGAGGTGCAGGTGAATGCTTTCTCACTGCTTCCCGACCCTTCACCATCGTCATATGGGAACAGCAGACAAAGTGCTATGGCCGGGACCCCTTGTGTAATCCCACTCCATCATCAAGTGTACGAGAGACATTATGCACTCAGACAGTCATTTCGAATGTACCCTCGCACTGAAAGTGTGGAAGGATGGATGCCGCATAGAAAGATGTCAGCACGCAACTGTGGACATCATGGAGCGCTAAGTGAAATCTGGCGAGGGCAGAGTGATGTCATGAAGAAGATATATGAACCTATGCTGAAACGATATGAAAATACTTAAGAGTGATGATGTAACTGAAGCACCAAGCGAAATATGTACCTAAAGCTAAAGTAATCATCCATATAAGGAAGGATGAAGTAACTTACTGGTCAATAACTGTAAATATGCAGTGACGCAAGATAGATGAGACATACAGAAGCTTGCTATGGGGCAATATATAACATGGCAAGGACGGCCATGATAGGAACATCGACACTAGTTTATGTTGAATTCATCCAATCTACCTTAGAGACAGACCAAAACTGCAGAATCAGACAACGTTGGAAATAAAGCCTCTGTGCAAAACACTGGTGAGTCAAGGTTGGCCTAAGATCAAGGATACTATTTTAAGGAATAATTGAAAGTCACAAGGGGAGTAACATGGATACACCCTGAATGTGAGACATTCCTCTAAGATTAGGGAAGAAGGAAACATCTGCAACAGCCAACGTATTGGAAAATTAAAAGAGTATGAAGTCTATACAAGATAGAGGGAGCAAGTCTCTGGAGGCCAAGAGGAGCAACAACACCCAGCATAATTGAATTAAATAGTAGTAAATAGAAGGTTGAAATGGATTAATTTGTGGTCTCTTCACACATGATTTAGAAGACAAGGGCTATTCATTAGGAGCCTCAGACGAAGGTAGGGGTGTGCACACACTCCCTCAAATGTTCCAGGACATTGAGCAGGCTACAAGGTCAACTACAGACAGAAGATTTTGGCTTATGGCAGACTGATGAGTGGTGATGGAAAATTTGGGAGAACGGGAAGTAATAAGATGCAATTCAAAGCACCTAGGTTTGGTTTCACATATGTGCTGCTATAGATCCGAAAGTCCAAGGTTGGGATAATATGCCAACCAATCAGTGGGTCTAAGGGGCAACCTGCTATACAATGATAGGTTATTCCATGTTGTCTTGCTTTCAAGGCGAGCATGTTGCCCCTGAGCTATTCTCCCGAGAACATAACGACAAACCTTTGGTCAAGCCGTTTTTAACAGAGAATCAAAATCCTGGTCAATTGCTTGGGTATGTTCTCCAAAGAGCTATACAACACCCTAGAGAAGACAAGGTAGAAAAAACACTATGGTTATAGAGAGCAAGGCCACATTATGTTAGCCACTGTAATGGCTGTGTGTTTGAGTGGAATATGTTAATTCTATGGAATGGTATGGGGGGAAATTTTGCAGTTCTCTTACCTTTTATTTTTACCTAGCAACAAGGGTAGTTTAAAATGTAAAAACTACCACTCCCACGAGCCATTTCTTCAGTGTCTGTCTTCTTTGTGCTTCCCATTAAAGTCCCAGTCCTTGCAATATGTTTCACACTATAGGTTTGCTTTTCTTGCTGTTACCCCCCTCATCAGGAAAGATATGTTTTACCCCAAAACTCACTTTTTCTTGTAGAATGCTATTATGATGTATTATGATGTATGTCTGGGTGGTCAGTCAAAAGGCCGAATACATAATACCGAATGCCAAAAATCTCGAAACCAAAATCTCGAAAAAAAAAATATCGAATTATTTATTAATTTATTTATATGTGTTTTTGGGGTCAGGTAAGTAAAAAAAATGGTTAAAATAAAAAAAAAACCAAAAAAAGGGGGGTTGGGGGGATCCCCCCATTTCGAAAAAAAAACGTCAAAAAAAAAAAAAAATCGATATTTTTTTTTCGGCCTTTTGTCTTCGAGATTTTGGTTTTCGAGATTTTGGTATTCGGTATTATCACTATGAACCGTATGTCTGACTATAACATTAGGTAAAACGTCAGGGTATTGCTGCCATTTTATGAGGTACACTTCACTTTTGCTTTTCCGGTGTATATCCCCTGTAAATGCAAAGTTCTCAATTTTCCCATGGCCAATGCGTAAGAAGGCCATGCAGTCCATATTTGCTTACGACTCTGGGAATTGTAGTTTTCCTAAAGGGAAAGAAAAACCTACAAGTCCCATAATTCCAAGGGAAAAACAGGAATGGGTGGCCTTCTCACTTATAGCCATGGGACACTTGAGAACTCTGTAACTACTTTATGTTAGAGATGAACCAATTTCAGGTCAGATATTTGCAAACAAATTATTGTAGAGAATTACCAAAACACTCATGTATTGATGCTTAACGCCGAGTTGAAGCCACATGTTGCATTGATTTCCTCAGAGCTGTTGTTGTCTTCTTGGTCTGTACACTCGGCACGACCTTTAGAGGGAAGAACCTTACACTGAGCGACAGACCGCTCCATAGCTGCAGAAAAAAGTGTCAGAGGTCAGAACGCTGAGATCTATCCTCTTAGCAACATTTGGTTACTTTATTTCTATTTTAATAGAATGGAAAATGGTTTAGAAAGCTCTTCCCAGCCGAAAACTTTGACTGAAGCAGAGAATAATAGGTAAATCATTCTGGATGCCTTTATTAAAAGCATGTACAATGTATTTTTAAATTCACTGTGGATGAATCTATTTAAAGTTTTTAGCGTTTTTGCTAGGCTGTATATGCACCTGTAACAAAAGGTTTGTCCAAGGAAGTGAAAAATGCTACTCTTTCTGTCTACATATGGAGTACCTCCCAGTATATTAATGCAACACAAGAAATGCACCATTTTGATATTATAATAAGCTAAAGGGCTCCTCCCACTTCCCTGGTCTAACCAGGCAACAGGGTTAGCACAACATTCAAGGGATCAGAGCGAGCCCAAGTATTTTTTTACCCAAAAAATCAGGGTTTTCTTAAATGGAACATCTCAATATCATTCATCAGTTTGGTGTACAATGTTCACATATAGTTATTAAACAAAGTGCATCACAGGAAACAAAAAATAAAACAACAATACAGTGTAAGCATTGAAACACTAAAGATATAGCGGTTGCACATAATGATTGAGACAAATGCAAGCCGGTTCCTTTACATTTTGTGGAAACCACACATTATTATATTCGCTGAAAAAAGCAGCTTGTTAAACAGTAAGTACAATCAATACTGTATAAAGATTTGGATGTCGATACGGCTGTGTTTCGGTCACAGGGATGCTTTGAAATGTGCTGTGGGTGGAACGGCCTTCATCAGGATGGACAAAGTTGATGGACAATCACTTAATGAGTTTTCCTGTGCGAAACGTTCTAAAAAGTTAATGCACGGCTGTCGATACTTCACTAGTATAACACCTCAATTCCATTATCCATCTCATACAAGGTCATAAAACCTTATTACGTTTGTCTATCAACTTAGATGCAATTTCCCATAGCTTCATTATAGCAATTGTTAATAGTGTGATTGAGCCATCCATACATTTCCCCCAAAACATCGGCAAGGTCGTTGTGTTATTATCATGCACAAATCGCCCTACTAGGGGTGTGTGCGCTCATTAATAAGTGTCAGACATTAAACGAGAATGTGCCTCAAGGGTTCACTTTTGTTTTTTGTTTGACATAGCCTACAGCTCCTCTCGTCCCTAGGGATGTTCCAGCGTGCCCCTATCATGGCCAAGCATGGGAGTTGGATAAATCGGGATAGCATAAACAATTGCCTAATTTTAATGCTTGGAAATTGTAACAAGTAAGGTTGCAGTCTACTGTATGTATATGCAAGTTCAACATTTTCCTGCTTTGATCGATAGCTTTTCAGCAGTTCAAGATTTGCACAAAAGTCCAAGTCAAAGGCTTTAGCACTAAGCTGTGAGATTAGTGTATGAGGCTCTAGCTCCCAATCTATTGGCCAATCAATCTCCTCCTTAAGTGCTAAGCCGTCTTTTCTGAAACCCCTCAGCAATGTGTGATATCCCTTCCCCAACTCTTGGCACAGCAGAGCATTGAGTGGTGTAAAGCACTGCATTTTAATTATAATCAGCTGAGACAGCCTAATGATGTTTAGCATAGTGTATAAAGAAGCTATGCCCAGTCTCATCGTGCCAACGGGTTCACAATAGGGTAAGCCCAAGATGTATCGCAGTGTAACCCCTTAATGTTGATTTAACCTCTTGCACATGAGACCCGAGCAAGTTTCTAGGACATACAGTATTGTGGGCACTATTCTTTGTTTGTACACAGTCACCAATCTACTAATGCTGTATCCATTGTATGTCCTATCAAAGTTCAAGATGCAGCCCAATTTCCTAATGGCCTTTAGTACTATATCAGTCTTCATTTCTCGGTCCTATCACCTGCTTGTTATTAAAGAGGCTAGATACATGAACTTCTGAGTAAGTTCGATCGGGCCGTAATCGACACATAATCATTCCGCAGAGGAATGTTTCTTTGTTTCCAAAATACATGACGCAGGATTTTTTGTAGTTCATCATGAGGTTGTTCTGCAGACAATATTCCATCAAGGTTTTTAAAGTTCTCTGGAGGCCGATCCAAGCGTGGTCCATGATGATTAAGTAATTTGGCATAAGCCAAAATGGGCAGATGGGCGTTACTCCACAGGGACATCTGCCAAATAGAGGTTAAAAAGCTTGGCGGCGAGCACACAGCCCTGCTTTAACCGCCAGTGGATATCAAAACTGGTTGAATATTTCGGAAGACCATTTGGGGATATAAAAAAATTCATGATGGAATGAATAAAAATGTTCCTGTCATGCCAATTTCAGATTCTTCCCACAGCAGGAGATTGTGAAATGATGGTGGAAAAAGGCAAGAGAAATGCCAAGATCAGAAGAGACCAATTTCTTCAGAAATGTATATGTATTTGTATATGAACAGGTTATCAAGCCTTGTTCTATCGAGAGAGGGGTGCCCGCTACCTTTGAAACCAAATTTCAAGGAACCTGGGATTGGTAACCCTAGGTCTCCTGGGGGCAACCAGACGTGGTCGCCCTCTCACTGTGCTTAGAGAGGCATCAGCTTCACCTCACTGATGATCCCCAACAAGGGTGAAACATGTGTATGGGGTTGCTGGTGATACTCTCGTTCAGGTTGGAATTGCCATTGCATTTCGGTGCTGGACTGCCCCTGGGCAGGACAAAGACTGATATGCAAATGGATATTTCCCATCTGTGAAAGGCACAGTGAGTAAAAGCAGTGGCTGCGAACTCTCAAGTGGTTAATAACCAGTGAACAGGTTATCAGGCCTTGTTCTGTCGAGAGAGGGGCGCCCGCTACCTTTGCAAACTAAATTTCAAGGAACCTGGGATTGGTAACCCTAGGTCTCCTGGGGGCAACCAGACGTGGTCGCCCTCTCACTGTGCTTAGAGAGGCATCAGCTTCACCTCACTGATGATCCCCAACAAGGGTGAAACATGTGTATGGGGTTGCTGGTGATACTCTCGTTCAGGTTGGAATTGCCATTGCATTTCGGTGCT
The DNA here is from genome assembly GCF_040938575.1 of Ambystoma mexicanum. Classification (NCBI taxonomy): domain Eukaryota; kingdom Metazoa; phylum Chordata; class Amphibia; order Caudata; family Ambystomatidae; genus Ambystoma; species Ambystoma mexicanum. The sequence goes on from NC_090935.1 coordinate 1,494,629,564, forward strand.
GGACTGCCTCTGGGCAGGGCAAAGACTGATATGCAAATGGATATTTCCCATCTGTGAAAGGCACAGTGAGAAAAAGCAGTGGCTGCGAACTCTCAAGTGGTTAATAACCACTGAACAGGTTATCAAGCCTTGTTCTATCGAGAGAGGGGCGCCCGCTACCTTTGAAACCAAATTTCAAGGAACCTGGGATTGGTAACCCTAGGTCTCCTGGGGGCAACCAGACGTGGTCTCCCTCTCACTGTGCTTAGAGAGGCATCAGCTTCACCTCACTGATGATCCCCAACAAGGGTGAAACACGTGTATGGGGTTGCTGGTGGTACTCTCGTTCAGGTTGGAATTGCCATTGCATTTCGGTGCTGGACTGCCCCTGGGCAGGACAAAGACTGATATGCAAATGGATATTTCCCATCTGTGAAAGGCACAGTGAGAAAAAGCAGTGGCTGCGAACTCTCAAGTGGTTAATAACCACTGAACAGGTTATCAAGCCTTGTTCTATCGAGAGAGGGGCGCCCGCTACCTTTGAAACCAAATTTCAAGGAACCTGGGATTGGTAACCGTGGTCTCCTGGGGGCAACCAGACGTGGTCTCCCTCTCACTGTGCTTAGAGAGGCATCAGCTTCACCTCACTGATGATCCCCAACAAGGGTGAAACACGTGTATGGGGTTGCTGGTGGTACTCTCGTTCAGGTTGGAATTGCCATTGCATTTCGGTGCTGGACTGCCCCTGGGCAGGACAAAGACTGATATGCAAATGCAAATTTCCCATCTGTGAAAGGCACAGTGAGAAAAAGCAGTGGCTGCGAACTCTCAAGTGGTTAATAACCACTGAACAGGTTATCAAGCCTTGTTCTATCGAGAGAGGGGCGCCCGCTACCTTTGAAACCAAATTTCAAGGAACCTGGGATTGGTAACCCTAGGTCTCCTGGGGGCAACCAGACGTGGTCTCCCTCTCACTGTGCTTAGAGAGGCATCAGCTTCACCTCACTGATGATCCCCAACAAGGGTGAAACAAGTGTATGGGGTTGCTGGTGGTACTCTCGTTCAGGTTGGAATTGCCATTGCCTTTCGGTGCTGGACTGCCCCTGGGCAGGACAAAGACTGATATGCAAATGGATATTTCCCATCTGTGAAAGGCACAGTGAGAAAAAGCAGTGGCTGCGAACTCTCAAGTGGTTAATAACCACTGAACAGGTTATCAAGCCTTGTTCTATCGAGAGAGGGGCGCCCGCTACCTTTGAAACCAAATTTCAAGGAACCTGGGATTGGTAACCTTAGGTCTCCTGGGGGCAACCAGACGTGGTCTCCCTCTCACTGTGCTTAGAGAGGCATCAGCTTCACCTCACTGATGATCCCCAACAAGGGTGAAACACGTGTGGGGTTGCTGGTGGTACTCTCGTTCAGGTTGGAATTGCCATTGCATTTCGGTGCTGGACTGCCCCTGGGCAGGACAAAGACTGATATGCAAATGGATATTTCCCATCTGTGAAAGGCACAGTGAGAAAAAGCAGTGGCTGCGAACTCTCAAGTGGTTAATAACCACTGAACAGGTTATCAAGCCTTGTTCTATCGAGAGAGGGGCGCCCGCTACCTTTGAAACCAAATTTCAAGGAACCTGGGATTGGTAACCTTAGGTCTCCTGGGGGCAACCAGACGTGGTCTCCCTCTCACTGTGCTTAGAGAGGCATCAGCTTCACCTCACTGATGATCCCCAACAAGGGTGAAACACGTGTATGGGGTTGCTGGTGGTACTCTCGTTCAGGTTGGAATTGCCATTGCATTTCGGTGCTGGACTGCCCCTGGGCAGGACAAAGACTGATATGCAAATGGATATTTCCCATCTGTGAAAGGCACAGTGAGAAAAAGCAGTGGCTGCGAACTCTCAAGTGGTTAATAACCACTGAACAGGTTATCAAGCCTTGTTCTATCGAGAGAGGGGCGCCCGCTACCTTTGAAACCAAATTTCAAGGAACCTGGGATTGGTAACCGTGGTCTCCTGGGGGCAACCAGACGTGGTCTCCCTCTCACTGTGCTTAGAGAGGCATCAGCTTCACCTCACTGATGATCCCCAACAAGGGTGAAACACGTGTATGGGGTTGCTGGTGGTACTCTCGTTCAGGTTGGAATTGCCATTGCATTTCGGTGCTGGACTGCCCCTGGGCAGGACAAAGACTGATATGCAAATGCAAATTTCCCATCTGTGAAAGGCACAGTGAGAAAAAGCAGTGGCTGCGAACTCTCAAGTGGTTAATAACCACTGAACAGGTTATCAAGCCTTGTTCTATCGAGAGAGGGGCGCCCGCTACCTTTGAAACCAAATTTCAAGGAACCTGGGATTGGTAACCCTAGGTCTCCTGGGGGCAACCAGACGTGGTCTCCCTCTCACTGTGCTTAGAGAGGCATCAGCTTCACCTCACTGATGATCCCCAACAAGGGTGAAACAAGTGTATGGGGTTGCTGGTGGTACTCTCGTTCAGGTTGGAATTGCCATTGCCTTTCGGTGCTGGACTGCCCCTGGGCAGGACAAAGACTGATATGCAAATGGATATTTCCCATCTGTGAAAGGCACAGTGAGAAAAAGCAGTGGCTGCGAACTCTCAAGTGGTTAATAACCACTGAACAGGTTATCAAGCCTTGTTCTATCGAGAGAGGGGCGCCCGCTACCTTTGAAACCAAATTTCAAGGAACCTGGGATTGGTAACCTTAGGTCTCCTGGGGGCAACCAGACGTGGTCTCCCTCTCACTGTGCTTAGAGAGGCATCAGCTTCACCTCACTGATGATCCCCAACAAGGGTGAAACACGTGTGGGGTTGCTGGTGGTACTCTCGTTCAGGTTGGAATTGCCATTGCATTTCGGTGCTGGACTGCCCCTGGGCAGGACAAAGACTGATATGCAAATGGATATTTCCCATCTGTGAAAGGCACAGTGAGAAAAAGCAGTTGCTGCAAACTCTCAAGTGGTTAATAACCACTGAACAGGTTATCCAGCCTTGTTCTATCGAGAGAGGGGCGCCCACTACCTTTGAAACCTGTATATGTATTTGTGTTTGAACATATCCTTCCCTCCTGTTTGCAAGCTGAATTCCCTCAATGAATTTGAGGTAGGCAGGCACTTCAAGATGTAGATGACTGAGTTGTTTTGAGATGCTTTGAGGCAATGCAATTGTCACTTTTAACTCGATTTCAAGGGCTTGTCTCTCGCACGTCCAAATACCAAAAAAACAGGTATTTTCTTTGCTTTTGGTGTTGACAAAGCGTATACCAAATATGTTACTTACACTTAGGGTTATTATCGGACATCTGGTGTTTTCCAAATTATTACATAGGAGGTCATTACAACCCCGGCGTTAAGGGTTAACGACGGCGTTAACGCTTAACGCCGGATTCCCACTTTAACGCCTGCTTTTGGCAGGCGTTAAAGTCCATGGCGCTAACCCGCCATGGTGCTAATTACGCCGCCGTAATTTACGGCGGCGTAATTAGCGCCTTCCCCACTCCCATTATGCCCTATGGGGCAAAAATGGGAATGGGAAAGGGAAAATGGGAAATGGGGATTTACCGCCCCACTCCCCTTGGAATGGGGCGGTAAATCCGCCATCCACCATGGTGTAAACGTAGTTTACACCATGGTGGTAAAGTTGGTGCACTTAGCACCAATGTTGTAATGACCGCCATACTGTTGTAAGATTTTTGGGTACAAAAGTTTCAGATTATTGATAGATTTAGACAATATCCTGCTTATGGCCCAGGATTCAATTACTTGTCGAAAATATGTGTACACCTATGTACCTTGTCTTAGTTTTAGGAATTTGATAAATTGGGACTCGTGCTAAACAAAACATTCACCTTCTTGGGTTCATAATAAATTGTGCATCAGCTACGCATCCCAAGACTAGCATGTTGTTGATTAAGAGGGAATGGTCCAAACCTTTACCAGCACAGAACTTAAAACTAAGACACATAAGGCCTCATCACAAATTGAGTTGGGCGGTATCCCATGGGATACCGCCCAACTTTATTTGCATTAGCACCCACCATTCTGGAGGTATTAGCACCGGATCACGGGTTGGGCGCTAACCGTTGCTCCACATTCCCCATTGGACCCAATGAGGAATTTTTTGGCGCAAATACTGAGCGGTAATACCACCAATTAGTAACATGGAACAATAGTCAAAGCGAGAAAAGACCAGTGTTTCAGTAGATTTGTTCAGTAGATCATTTAAAGGATAACTAAATCACTTTGCCCAAACCTTCGCACATGTTGCATGTGATGCTTGCACATAGTTTAGAATATGCCCAATCATAATCTTTGCTCTCTGTGATCTTTATTTGCAGAATTAGTCATTCTAATGGGATTAGTAGCATTCAGGAGAGTGGCTGATGTGTGAATGTTGGTTTTTAAACGTAGAGTATTTTTGCTGGGATCGCATTTCATTTGTCCCAACATACTAAGTATGTCTCATGGATTATTACATTTGCAGCCTTTCCTGACAATCCTACATTGTTTGTGGTTGAATGTCTCAGATAGTATGAAGCACTTACAGCTAATTTGATATCATCTGGTGTGGTTCTGTCCATTTACTTCCATAAACATTACACTCCAGTGTCCTCTGTTTAACCAGATAAATAACGAACACTATGGAGATGGCAGTGGTTTATGTGTCTACCTTCCGCATCCACTCTTCACGGGGGCGGTACAACTTCAAATGGCTTATGGGCTGGGACTAGGTTTGAAGATATTCTCACATCGGTTCCTTGTATTTGTATATTGTATGTGTATTTATTTGAAGACCAGGAATGTCCAATTTCAATCAGAAATGACTTACAATAACACATTCACAGATTGCGGAAGCATTCCCATGAAGGGTGCCTGTACAACAGCATAAAGATGAGAACAAGTAGCGAGGCAGTTTATGATGTTGTAACAAATTATGACATATACCAGGGACAAAACAAAAGAAACAGAAACACATTGTATATAAGAAAATGGGTGACTTACAAAGGTAACATTAACATAAGGGGGCATGTGCTTCAAACAAAAGAGTTCTAATTAAATATACAAAACTATATTATTAAGCAACACTGGAGGCAGTGGTGGGGTCAAATAGGAAGTGTGGGGGAGCGGGCAATGGCAGGGGGAGGTCCCTCTTTAGCAAGGAAGTAACATTTAATCTGAGCTTTGAAGACATCAACAGTTTGGCTGGCTTAATTGTAATGGTCAGTGGGATCCAGTGGAGTGGCTGAGTAGGGAGATATAGCAAAGGCGAGAGGAAGCACAGGGAGAGTATGTGATGTTGCGGTTGACTGAAGAGAACGATCAAAGGGAACAACATGTTGATTGAACTGAGATACCATAAAACATGTACAGAGGAGCAAGAACAATGTTAGCTTTGTAGTCTAGGAGAAGGAAATTGAAAAGAGAGTGGTTGTGCATGGAGAGCCATGTTGTTGGTAGGTGGCGAGAATCTGGATAGGTTATGGAGAGTGCATGTAGAAAAGGTGAGGACTTTGTCTAAGGAAGGAAGGAGTAGAGAGGAAGGCCGAGGAGTAGGCTTGAGCAGTAGTCCAGTTTGCAGAGCATAGTAGTGGAAATTATAGTTTTTATAGAGTGGTTAGTAAGAAAAGGATATATTGTCAGGTTAATACGAGCAGCAGAGGCAGTGGTAGTAATGAATTGTTGCAGTCATAGGTCGCTATTAAAGAGGACCTTAAGATTGCGAGCCTTTTTGCGCGAGGGAGCAAGAAGGTCAGCAGAAGGGAGAGAGAAGGGTAGGGATGGTATTGGAAAATGGGAGATTGATGACTTCTGTTTTTGACGAGTTCTGCATGAGGCAGTGGAGAGCCATCCAGTGGCAAAGTGCAATGAGACAGTTGGTAATCTGTTCTGAGATGGCTGCAGTGAAGGAGGGAAAGGAGAAATATATTTCAGTGTCATAGGGGATAATGAAAGCCAAAGGGTAAGATAAGTCTTCCTAGGGCAGAGGTATGGAGGGTGAAGTGCAGAGGCCCCAAGGACTGACCCTGGGAGAACGGTGAAATCAGACGTTTGCGAATTCTAAGAGATTCTAAAGGATATGAGGCAATGCAGGCAAGAACAGATTTATAAAACACAAGGTCCTTGAGAGTGAGGAGGTGAGACGAGTGGTTGACAGTGTCAAAAGCAGCAGAAAGGTTCAAAATGATGAAGAGACTTTGGAGTCATGAGCATTAGTGATAAGGTTGGAGACATACATGAGTGCAGTTTCATGGAGTGTTTAAGACAACCCACCGAAGGACTTTTGAATAATGGGTAAGGAGAGAAACTCGGCAATAGTTTGCTGGAATCTTTAGGTTGGCAGACGGTTCCCTTCAATAAGGGAAAGACAACTGCAGTGTTGACAAAGGCAGGGAAGAGTCCAGCGGAGAGGGAGAGGTTAAAGGCTCGAAGAGATATGGGCAAGTGATTGACACTAAGTCTTTGACCAATTGTGGAGCAAAAGGGTTGATAGCGCAAGATGGGTTGGCACTGTTAAGATGGGTGCTAATTCAATGGGAGAGGTAGCGGAGAAGTAGTCGAACGTAGAATAGGAATTGGGGAGAGGTGGTGGAGAGGAGGAAGGGTGGGGAGGGATAGAGAGGTTAACTGTGATAGTGTCAAGAATGTTTGAGATTTTAAAGAAAAAGTAGTTGAAAAATTCATTAGGAGAAAGGGAGGAGGCAATGGAGTTTGGCTTGGGAGCGGTGAGCAAAGATTGGAGGGTAGATGAAAATTTGCAGAGGTGACTGAGAAAGGAGAAGATTTGTTTTGTGAAGTAGGCAATGTCCAGTACAGAGGTTAGGGCAGCAAGGGGATTTTTGCAGCCTACGAGTAAGGAAGGTGTGCATGATTTGTGCCAGCATCGTAGGCCACAGCACATGTTTGTTTCTGGTTTAGAAGGTAAAAGTGAATAATTTGCCAGTGTGCCACTCAATAATAAATTAGATCTGCCTGAAGATGATATAGCTCACCTGGCTGCAGTGAACCAACTAAGACCGATATTCACTTTAATCAGTCAAGGTATAGGAAAAATGCAGAATATTTAGGTGTACTGTGCCAAGGTTATACAAACTCAAAACCAGATAATTTGAGTTAAAAATAGATGTATTAGTCGCCAATCTAAAGTCATGAGTTGCTGGACCTCAGTCATAGGTCCTGTTAGGCCTTATTAGAAACCTATCTTTGAGCTTTAAAGATAGGTTTGTAATAAGGCCTCAGTCAAAGGTCCTGTTAGGCCTTATTAGAAACCTATTTTTGAGCCTCAAATATAGGTTTGTAATAAGGCCTAAGAGGATCTTTGATTGAGGTCCAGTAACTAATGACTTTATATTGGCGGGTAATAAATCTAGTTGTTTTAACTAAAATTGTGTGGTTTTGAGTTTCTATAATCTTTGTGCAGTAGACCTAACTATTTTGCCTGTTTGTTTCTGGGTCTGACTTTCAGATGTGATCCAAGGCTGTGGACCGGAAGCTGTGGATGTGCGAGCAGGATAATGTTGGTCAAATGGAGTCATAAGTACAGGGTGAAAGTTAGAGAAAGCACAGTCAATGTAAGAGGCTGAATAGGGGTATGAGACAGGAGAGAGGTCCTCACACCATTGGGATAAGGGGCAAGACAGCCTACCTGAAATTGCTCTCAATCCTTGAAGAGGGGAGATGAGCAGTAAAGGTGGAGGCACCTAGATGTTAAAGTGCACAGTGTAGTGATCGGAGGGGTCCATGGAGAGCACAGAGGAGGGAAGTGAATGAGAGAAAAACAAGATGAGGAGAGTACCTGCCAAAGTGGGTAGGCTCTTCGGAGGGACTAGAGTGGTCAGATAGGAGGGATTTAAGTACAAGGCGAGTGGCTGCAGAGGGCTTGGAAAGGTTACATTTCCCCAGCAGAACAATGGGGGTGTCGGTAGGAAGTGACTCAAGGAAAATGGTCAGACCAGGGAAAAGTAGTTGTGAGGATGAGGGGGTAGACAGAGAGCCAGAACAGTGAGAGCAGCGCGAGAGAGAGGGCAGGTGGGTGAGCAGAAAGGGAAGGGTGGATGATTGGCTGCGAAGAAGCAGGTGTGTATTTTGAGTTGGGCTGGAATGTTGGTTCTAGGCAACCAAAAGAACGTTTACAGACCCAAGACAGAAATGTTCCTTGCTCCTGTGAGGATAAATCAGCTCTGCAGCAAATGTATATTCAGTGGGTGGGAGGATCCCTATGCGTGAAAGCAGAAGTCAGGTAAAGGGGAAGCATGGTGAAGAACTTGTTTGGGCATGGGGTCCTAGCACTGGGCCCTTTTTCATGGCCCCAACAGGCCCAAACAGGGAGCTGCACTTTGATGCTTAGTGCCCTTGGCAGCAGACGCCTGGTTGCTCAGGGGAGACTGAATAAGGGAGGTAATGTGTCACGCGTCCCTGAGGGAGTCAGTTCCAGCACAATGTTACTGATGGCTTCTGCTCTTGCAGGCAGTATCCGGGGTTTTGAACGGCCAGGGAGCTTTATTTTGTAGGCATAACCTTCAGATGGTAGCCAGTGTCCTCTGCGAAGCTGGATGTGGCTAAGGAACAAAGAAATACGTATTGAAAAATGAACCTCCAGACAATAACATGTTAATTGGTCTACTTCTGCCATTTAAACAGTTAACGTGCCGGTCCCAGCATGACATACACCATTCTAGCATATCTTAACGGTCAATATCGGTCAGTAATTCATAGGGTCACTTCTGTCCCCCTTCTTAAATATCAGAATGACCACTGTATGCTTCCAGTAAGTAGGTCCAAGTGACTTATTAATGTTCACCACCAATCGCTTCCAGGAAGGGTGCGTAGGTCCCTGTGTTTGTTAATGGCCATTTAAATGGCTAAACATATAGGTAACTGTCATCTTTTGAATTTAAAGGCATATTTGTATTGGATGGAATGAGAGGTATGCTCGGTATAAGAACAGTATCTAAGTTCCATCGATTACACAGGCCTCTATGAGGTGTCTTTCTAGACTCGTAATTGCCATCCTTGTTCCATTGCAGAGTCCCCATGATGGCATAAAATTGCGTAGTAGCATAATTGCCGCACCTACTTTTCGTTTTAGCTTGTGAGGAGGCATAGGTCCTAAAGCATTTTGCTCTTTAGAGACTGAAACTTTGAATCAGTAATTAACTGGTCATTGGCACCGGAACCGCCATGCCCTGTGTGATGAGAAGTGGTGGTCTAAAGAAGTAACTTGAAATTATTCTAAATGTTAGGGATAGTGGAAGATGAAGGTAACCGATTAGAACCGTGCTCATTCTGTTTGTTAAAATGATAACTGTTGTTGAATTGGAAAGGCACACCGAAGTACACTTTTACATGTGGACAGCAGAGGACAACCTAGCACTGATAAATTGCATCAGCTGAGAACAGAAACATACCTAAGCATTTTATATATGTAGATTGTAAACCTGTTTGCATGCTTTGGCTGTGGTTCTATCGTGGATTTGAAGAGTACAGATTAGGAGTCTCCATGTCATAGAATCACAATAAGTCTGAGCAGATTATGCCATACAGTTGTGATTCTATTAATGCCCAGATATACAAGTATTGGTGCTCCCTCCTGAATCCGATCTATTTTGTGTGTTTGAGCCTAGAATTCAACATAAATGATTCATAGCACTTCTTTACATTTAGATATTTTGGTTGCTGTCCTTTGCTGTATGATATGATATGATAAGTAATTTTAATGCACCTGTACACATGTGTTTCTAGGTACGACAAGACAAGGGAGGGAAGACAGAGGGAGGACAAGGCAAACAAGCTTACCAAGCCGTGTGTCATTCAGATCGTGCAAGTGCGCCAATGCAAAGTGCAGGGGGAAGGGGGAGGGGGAAAGTGCTAGGGAGAGAGAAGTGGGAAGCGCAATCAGGGCAGAATGCTCTGAGTAAGTGCAGCCAGGGCAGGGTGGCTCTGGGTAAGTGCAAGGAGGCAGGGGACTTTAGGCATTACAGTTACAACCCCTAAGTGTGCGGTAGGCCCGGAGGTAGTGCAGGGGGGACTGATCATGAAGAAGCCCGATAGCCAGTGAGACGCTGAGGGTAGCCAGGCAACCAGTCAGCGCAGCGGACAGGTAGATCAGCAGGGAAGGGAGAGAGAGAACGCTAAAGACAAAAGGAAGGCCTTGAGCTGCTCCGAGAACTTTTTTTAATTTCAAATGTTGCTATGCAATAATAATCCTTCTCTGACAATTACTTATATAATCTTACCACCCCTCTGCTGCTCTTACTGTGCTGTACCGCTTTCATTTTTGCTCATGAAAAGATAATGGCACCAGGATTGGGGTCATCATGGGTCCTGTGCCCCCTTTATCATCCACGCTGCAAAGTGTTCTTTCCACAAATCGATCCTGGTCTGACAATGTTCCTGTTTTCTTGCGGGTTGACGTATGTCTCTTCTCTGCCTCTCTCTATTTGTTGTTTGGTCTGGATTTTATCTGGAGAGACTCCCGTAGCACCTTTGCCCATCCTCTTGCAATTCTTTCCTGGCAGCGGCTCTGTGCAGTCATGGAGTGAATATCCGGGACAATGGATTTGCAGTAGGTATACGAAGTGCTGCTTGAGCTTCCCAGAGTCGCCATTTTGTCCATGGTTTCCAAGTCTGCTGTCTAGAGTTTACAAGCAAATGTTGCCGAAAATAAATATCTTGTGGCAATGGACGTGAATTAAATTTGGTAAAGTCCCTCAATCCCCCGCCAATCCTTCAAAAAACAAGAAAGATTAGCACAATCATAAAAAATACACATGCACACAAGAAATGCATAGTACGTGTTTCTTTTAAAACTAAACAGGCGACGCCTAGCGGCACTATAGACGAAAGGATGGACAATATGGAAACCAGTTCAGGACACAGCCACCTCATTTATCCATTTACTTTGTGCAATTTATCCTTAGCAATCACCGTGTTTTTCTTTCTTATGACAAGTTCAAATTGAGCTAAAGCCTATACACTGACGCGCTGCAGAAAATAAACAATTCCCCCTGATGATTATGTACACAACACGCAGTTAATCTACAATTCTTTCACAAAGAGTTTCACCCTGGAACCAAAATAATTCTAAAAACTGCTGAGTCAGAACTCTTCAAACAACCGAACGAAGAATGCCAGAGAGGGGACTTACCTCACATGGAGCTGGACTCAGGTTAGTTTTGCCTGTTACGTGGCACTGAAGGGCCACCTTTAAGTCATAACTATTATCTTGGAGCACAGCTCGGAGGGTGATGGCATCTGAGGAGAGACGCACAGCTTGTGGGTGTTGTTTTTTTTCTCCATTCCCATTGACTTCCCATGGCCATGCTAGACCCTGTCACCATTCCCACCTACTACTGGCCCTTTCCCGCCAAAACACATCTCCCTATGAGCTCTTTGAACTAGCTTATTCAAGCAGTAACATCAAACTTTGGCCTAACACTGTTCCTTGTCTGACAGTTAATGGCTTAATTGCAGTTGTAAATTCGTTACTGACACACTAAACATGTTTCAAACCGGCATTTGCTAGGCACTGCTATCACATGCCCAGGTATTTGCACCGTTTTCCAGCTGCTGCCATGTTGTGGCCATCTGGTACTATTATGGCAGTGCCTGGCAAATGGCTATCCAATATCTACACGAGGTTCACTTTTTGATATTTTCAGTCAGTCCAATAAAAGGTATCAAAACCTGCACATTTGTGGTTTTATAAGTAGACTAACACGGCTTGTAACTTGTTTACACGCCCACACTAAACTGTTGGCTTTGCCAATGCCTGTTTTTCATTTGCCAGGACACTCTACTGTTTCTATCCTTGCTTTCCTTTCTTACTTGTTCCTCTTGCCCTTCATCTATATTTCCAGTACTCCAAGGTGACAGAATGTGGCATATAGGGCACAGGCGGAAACTGCAAGCATGCCAGTGGAGACTGCGAAGGGCTTAGCTTTCGCCTCCAGTGATTGGATTCCATGAAATGGGCCAGATCAGTGCTCGCTCAGCGCTATCTGCGCCATTGGGAGGTTATCCGCCAAGGACAGACGCCGCCAATCGCAGGCCTGCCAATCCAGACACTCGAACCTCAAGCAAAACATTGCACAAGAGGGGACTTGCATCCACACAACATCACTGAAACGAAAACAGACAGCCCAGGTGGATAACGCTTCCTGGAGCAACACTATGCAGGATGTGATTGAGATGAAATGCTTTAACACAGAGATATAACAGCACACATTAATGCAAATGAATGCAGTTTGCTGCACTGGTCGTCACACTAGGGTAAACAATGAGCTTATATTTCCCATTTACCAAGCGCCATTTTTTCCTGCTCTCTCGTTCCTCCCCCTTATTTCCGTCTGGTGCCCTGCTAGGTCTCTCGTTAACAGGCATGGCGATGGGGGCGGGCGGCGGTGACAGCGGGTCGCAACTGCGACCCCTGAAGTCTCCCTTGCTACTACTAAAAAAGAAAAAGAAATAAAAAACCTTTTTTTTTTTTTAATGGAAGCTCCTGGGCACCATGTGGCTCTTTGTGTCTGGAGTGGCTTGTTTTCTTGTTCAGGTCTCTTAAAAAACATGGGGTTCCACAAGCGTAACACTTTGAGCAGTGACCCTAAATAAGAAAGAATAGGAATAACAAATAATGTGTCTTTATGGAATTCTATACAATAATTGCTAGACTCATTAAAGGTTTATTTCAGGCACACTTCAGGGGGAGAGTCACTGATTTAGTCTATTGTTAAACACCTCAAATTCACAATGCAGACAAAAACGTCCAAAAAGCATTTAGAGTAGAATAAACATCCATTTCGGACTAATTATTTTGCTTTTCGCAAGTTGCAGTTAGAGCATGCTTTTTTCTGCCGTTGCCTCTGTTACGATTATCACAAGAAATTCCATCTTGGTGTCCTCAGTCACTTGACAAAATCCTTGTGCCTAAAAGCTTGTGTGCAGTGTAGAAATGTTGGACCATAGCACATAAAGTGGCCCTTGATTTCATTGTGCCACCATTAATGCTTTGTTGTAATGTGTCTATCTTTCCTGTCTCCATGACATGCTGTTCAGGATTTTTGTTTGCGTGTATGAGATAACAACCAGAGTATGGGATGCTTTGTGAGTGCGCTGCCTTCCCTGCACTACTCTAAATTCTTTAACACACAGTTATGAACCCTCGCAATGGTATGTATTTTGCCACCCTCTGAAGCGTGAACAATAGATCCACGCAGGGTTGACATGTGGCCAACTTTGCACCAGACCTGAAGATGAACTGGCCTGCTGTTAAATCTCAATTACCAGTTGGATGGTATCCACTACAGAGTGTAATTTGCCTCCTGCCTTTGAGAACATTCAGACATGTAATTGTTCATTTTACTATAGCCAGTAAGATAGCTATAGCTGGAGAAGAGGAAGTGCCAAGCACCATCCACACTCCAGCCACCCCCTTCGAAGTACCAGGTACGTTCACGCCGAAATATGTGGCGTATGATGAACAGATAAACCAACAGAGAGCCACAGCTGGGCTCAAGCCCAGGGCCTAACAGAAGAACAGCACCTATTGAAGTACCGACACATAAGAAAACCTGGACAGTAAGGTACCCATTGAGAAAACCATATCTACAGGCAAGACAAAATGATGGTTGTCAGAGTGGAATACCCGAAGAAGCCAAGAAGATAATAAAGGAAGACAAATGATGATGTCATAAGAAATCAGACTGACACACATATAGAAGATATAATGACCTAAGAATACTGACAAAGAGACGAAATACCATGGATAAGTGATATCTTGAGCCTAAAGTGAAACAGTTGATGTCAAGATGAAGAAACCTATGCCATATGCACGATGAAGATATTTAGTTAGTTTAAACGTGCACAGATGCAGGAAGCCGCAAGAAGCAAAGAAATCGTGAAGCTTGCTTATGCTTAGTAGAAAATAGATTGCTGCAAATGCCAACTATACATATATATACCTCAAAAGCACTTTATAGATGAGTGTAAATCCACTACGCAGATGAGCCGAACTGAACAAAGGTTAATAAAGGTCTCAAGAGGAGAGTGTTGCAGCAAACAAATCGAGAATTAAGACAGAGAGAAACCCAGCTGAAGGTAACCATGCCAAGAAGCCAAGGTGGTATTGGGCTGGAAAAGGCCAACAGTGGATACAATTAAAGAGAAAAGAACAGAGTATCCTGTTCAGAAAGGTCAAGATAAGCCACATATGGTCGACGACTGGCAGAATTAAATCAAATTCACGAAATTGCATGAAGAAGAGGTTGATTTCACGTTGTCTGAATCACGTGACAAGGCAGGCAGGAAGGGATGAGACTTTCACACCTACGTATGGATTCCTGCCATACCCATACTCCTTAACTTTCTCAGACCAAGAAGCAGACTCAATGCCAAACTACAAAGAAGTAATTGGCACATGACCACTGAGATGATGATTGATTGTAACATAATTGGAGGGAAGCCGGGGTGCAGACAAACTTCCTGCACCTGGCTGGTTGTTCTGTTTGCTGCTATGCGCAAGTGGAAAAGTATGAGTGGGGTCGATGCCAACCCAAACATATTGCACTGTGTAATCCAGGGTCCTATAGCAAGTAGAACCAATGAGACGTCGCACTTTTAGTGATGTTTACAGTGGCCATTTTGAAGGAAGGGCTTAGTTGCCCCACCTGACATTGATTATCCAATCCTCTATCCACGTTATCACATACAGTTATAGTACCTATGTTAAAGTTACCTTCCTATAACCAATCACGTTTTGAAAATTACGCGTCAGTGATGACAAGTTTTTGATATAAATATTGTGTTTTTTCTGAAATTAAATGGAGTTTAAGTGAGAAGTAAGATCGAGTGGTTGCTGATGTTCATTAAACTGTACTTGTCATTAAAGAGACTCCCTTTGCCAAACTATTTAGTTGTCATAATTATTTGATGCACGAGTACGAATCTGCATCCCCATCTATCTTGAGGGTGCTGCTACTCATCTTAAAGGACTGTTTGGAGACCCCCAATTTTATGGGTCGGCTGGGTCCATCCAGTTCACTGGTATGATAGCTCAGTGGGTTGAGCACTCGCTGCTGCAATGTGTTTGTGATCTGCAGGTTTAAATCCCGGGAAGGACAACTGAGACTTTCATCTTTCTCAGGTTAATAAATGAGTGCCAACACAGGTTGGATGATATTGTATGTTTATTTGTTCGATATGAAGCACTGAAGCGTAAGTGCTATATAAAAACACATTATTATTATTTGGGCTTGGAATCACAGTAATTTGGTAATATGGGCCTGTACACACTGATATAAACGATACATATGGTAATCCATTCTTGTGTGAAATGTATATCACATTACGGGGATATTGTTACCAAATTTTTCGTAGTGTACATAGGAACAATGCTATGTGATGCCAATTCCTGTTTTTTCAAGGGGTGAAAGGTCATGTTCCATCGCTTCCTGTGATGTCACTTAAGGGTGGGGTCAAATGACATCACTTCCTGTGATGTCATCAGCAGTCAAGGGTCGTTTGATGTCACTTCCGCTACCCCTGGCATTTCGGTGAAATGACGTCCCTCCTCGTCAAACATTTCTGCTGAGGATTGGGTAAAAACCCAGTGATAAAATGGCTAACTGATCAATGGCTTTCAATCTTCCTTTCCTCCGCAGCAACAAACAAGTAACGGTACATAATAAAACATCAAATAAACAAATACACGTGCCTTGATATGTTATTAAAACGCATTTTATTAATTCAAAGAATAGCCAAAATAATGTTGGCATACAAGTGCATAAAAATACATTTCCTCAACCCCCCTTTTCATGGACTGTGAATTTTCAGACACATTTATTTGTCTTACCATATTTTTCTTCAATTTTTCCCTCTCTTTTTTCCAAACTCTTCTTTGCGTTATTCGGGGTGGGGTGTCCTCCCAGATCCCACTGGGCCCGCCTACACCGCTCCCCATTGGCGCATATGTTGTTTCACAAAGAAACAGATTTGATCAAACAACATATTTTATTTATTTATTTTATTTTATTGAGCATTTGAAAGGCACTTATACAATAAGCAGTGTTTCAAGACGCCACAAGGCAGAAGGGTAGGGAACAGGGGAGTAAATGAAAACAGTGACAATTGTCTCTTCTTTCCCATCTTTTGAGTTCATGGCTTTGTTTGCCAATGATGCTCAGAACTCTTTCAAGACACCCGTGAGCCCCCACTTGATTCTAATAATTACAATAAATGTCCCCTATTCTCATGCAAACACAATCTTTTAGCTTAGTGTTATGCGCTGGTGGTGGCCCCTTGAAGCCAGCACACCTACAGCTTCCACTGGTGACCAATGTGGGCAAACAAATGAGGCCAACCTCTATTGATTCGTGCAGCTGAATCAACTCCTGAGCTCACCCTGTAATACCAAGAATTTCAAACATGGTACTTACAACAATAGAATGGAACTGGCCTAGTTGGGGGCGACTCCATGACAGATACAACAGTGCGTCCCTGAACCTGGCACGGCTTTCAGGAATTTCTAGATTCGTTTTCCAAATGCCAGCGAGAGACCAATGTCTGCCTACGTAGGGGTTGGGCCTTAACCTTGAGCTCGACAGGATGCTGGGTGACTGTGGATATGCAAGGCCCATTGCTCCGCTGTCAGTGGAGGTGCTAAGCCACTATCGCAAGTCACTCCAGCAGGGCACTGGGGCAGCCAGCGGGCAAAGCAGCAGTTGCACTAGCAGAAATGCCTCTGGCCTAGAGTGCAAGTTCATTTTGTTAGATCATTCCGAAACTTCAAGCCCTAAGAATGATGACTGCATTCCCTTGTTCCTTTGCCGCCTTGAAGCGCCTTGAAGCAGTTAATCTGTGTATAAGCGCTTTACAAATGACCAGTTATAATTACCAGGGAAAGGGGCTCTGAGCTGCATATCTGTCATGCTCCTGCATTTATTATGTTGGGTACTCTCGTTGGACCCAAGTGTGAAGTGCAACAAAAGTATGGGACTTTAGTTTGAAAACTTAATATTGGAAAATAAATCTCAAAAATGAAAGTTAGAAAAATGGCATGTTTGCATGCTTTCATTGCCATGAATTTGAGTGTCAAAGAAAAAGAGCAGTGTCTGCATGGCAGAGGCCAGACTGACTAAGGGGGTAAGAGAGGGTTGGAGTCAAGGGATTGAGAAAGCTGGCTTTAGGCTACACATTCAAGAAGTTTAGAGAACAGTTTGGTGGATTGAAAAGTGGGATCAGAGGATCGAGAAGAGAGTATGTTTTGGAAGAGAGTAAAGGGACATCACGGGTGAGGGGAGCAGTAGAGTATTATGTGAAGCCACAGGAGGCGTGGAGAAGAAAGAGAGGGAAGATCAGCGGGAGAAGGTGGCTTTTTCCTGGGATGTTCAGCTTTGCGGAGAGAGTTCCAAGCGGATACCCTTGGAGGGGAACAAAGGGTGAGGGAGAATATGATGGATCTAAAGAGGATGAGATGGCAGAAGACAAAAGAGCAGAGGTCGAGTCAGCATGTTTACGTAAAAGATTGGGCAGTCGCGGAAGCGAGCGGGTAAAAGATTCAGGGATCACACAACATGAATGCGCCAGCGGGACCAGCAGGACATGGAAAAACAGTGAACGAGGTGGCGGTCAAGAGAAAAGAGTTCCTAGGATGAAGAATAGAACACATTTTAGAGAATGGATAAGAGATGAGGATTAAAGTCCCAAAAATGGATGAAAAAAAGTGAAATCCAGGTCTTGGCAAAGGAGGCAAGAAGGCCTACAAAGCAGTAAAGAATTAAGCAGGCCGTGCAGGAGGGTTCGTAGAAGAGAGAACATTATATTCAAATGAAGTGAAGGTGGGAACGAAGAGGAGTCCAGGAGGAGTACCACCGCTGCTGCACGTTAAGTTATGAGGTTGGCATAGAATAGTTTGAGGGTAACCAGTCATATTACCGAAAACATAACAGAGTGGTACATGGCACGGTTCCATGTCAGAATATCCCCGCAAAAATGTCGCCATACAAGAGGGGCGCCTTTTTTGTGGCAAAATTACCCCATGGAACCTGCAGGGGACACCCCTGCCACCCCCATATTTTTTTCACCCCCGCTCCCATTTACCCCGTAAATTATCCCCATAAATAATGTCACCTATGACGTTTCCCGGAGACTATATATATGGCGACAATATTCATGGGGATAATATTACCCTCTCCCAATTTCACCGCGGTACATAATACTGTAAAACACAGAATATATTCATTAAATATATATGGGGTAGTAGGGTAAGGGGTTAAAATGAGTCGTGATGGGGTTGAGGTGGCGTTACAAGGGTGGAAAATGGGGGGCTTAGGGGACCCCCTATCCCCAAATAAAGAAATAAATAAAAAACAACCTCGGTTGAGGTATTGCCAGGGCAGGAACAGAGCTGGTATTAGAGGAAGGAATTCTGTCTCAGTGAGTCAGACACATTGCAGGCTGAAATCAAAGAAAAGCTCAAGAGTGGAAGCGGCTTCATTCGAAATGGAATGAGGATTACATGGAGCAATGGGGATAGTAGCAAATGCGTAGTAGCCCTGGAAGAGGAGTGGTGAACAGCGATGGAGAGAGTCATACCACAGAGTGATCAAAACAGAACCGTGTGCATTCTCACGAGCCAATAGAAATATTGCAAAAGTGAGAGGCTTCAGTGAGTGGGTTGGGCAGATGTGCCCTGGAGAGGTGGAATGAGTGGGAAGCCGCCCCACTGATGTGCACATGTACCGATTGAGGAGGATTGGGGCGGCGGTGGGGGTGTATGGATAGTCTATGAGAGATAACCAGAGTACTTCTGGAAACAGCAAGCTGCAGATGAAAAGAATAGGAGCAGTGAAGTGGCGCAAACAGATGTGAGCTGAACACCGGCTGCAGTCCTGTGCAGAGATGGAAAAGGGGATGGCCATAGAGGAGGTATAGCATGAAGCGGCTGGTACAGACAGCAGGAGTGTTCTTTTCTGGACCGTCGTGTGCATGCACAAATGGAGGAAGGGGTCAACAGCGTATGCCCTGGAGAAGATGGTAGGGGGGACTCCCGTCACTATCTTTGAGCGACACCCAGGCTCACAGGGTTGTGTCAACAAAAGCCCCCTGGATTCATTTATCCTGTTGACTACAGCTCATAATACTGATTGGCACAACCAAGGGTAGATGCCTGTTGACATTGTTTCATTTTAGGATTCTCATTGCTTTTATTTTAGGTGCTTTTATCTGAAACACATTCCTTTTTATGGGTAGCATTTAGATCTTCAGGCTCTAGGATACAATCAGGCATTTACTATAACCCGTGTGCATGATAGGACATCTTTTAGTAGCCTACATGCTCATCATACAATTTCATGAAAGGACAGATGTATGTTTGTCCGATGCAGTCATGAGCAGTGGAGACTGCCCACTTCGCCTGTTGACACCACTATAGAGAGCTGTAGACTTAGGAAATATATAAGGACAGATGTAGGATTGTCTGATGCAGTCATGCGCAGTAGAGACTGCCCGCTTTGTCTCTTGTCACTGCTAGAGGGAGCTGTTGCCTTAGGAAATACATAGTTGCCCTACTGTTTGAATTAAAACTGTATCTTCAATATCCCACTCATAACGTATGTTTGTCTGATGCAGTCATGCACACTATAGACTGTCCACTTCGCCTGTTGTCACTGCTAGAGGGAGCTGTTGCTGTAGGATATATAGTGGTCCTACTGTGTTAATGAAAACCTTAAAAATATTTGTTTTCTATTAATATGAACATGAATTGCAATTGATTACAATCAAACACACCACATAATATATTAACACTCTTAAAATATCTCTCCTCACACACTTTAGCCTGTGTATATGGGCTTTTACACTAGTAATATAATATGCACATCAGCGTGAAGCACTGACATAAAGCTGGTTTGGGCCATGAGAGGGCCGGAGGTGCTATCGGTTGTCAGCTATTTGCCTTGGGTCTCTTTTGCTGTTTTCTTCAAACATTGTTCACAGGTAATTGTTACCTCTATATTTTCCTCAATAATAGTTAATCTCCGCTGGCTGATTGAAGCTGAATACCTCATTGTTTAAATATTTAATTGTTGATCTTTTGGTGATCCATTGTACTATGAGGAGCATATATAAGAGTGACACGCCGTTCAAATTGAATGTTAAAACCACTGACATTTCCTTAAGGGTTTAATAAAATGTGTTCACTCAATATTTTAAACCATCATCCATTCTCAGTAGCTATATGGTCTAGACTTACTTTACTTTGCAAAATAACACAAAAAGAAAGCACAGTATTCACTCAGCCAGGGAACTTGTCACCATTTCCCTGGACTTTCCAAGCTTTTCCAAAAATGCCCAAAAAACGTTTTCAGCCTTCCCATGAACACCTCTTCTTTGTTCACAGAGGGATGTCTGGTTCACTCTCCTGCCAAACACACCCCAGGAATGTATTTTATTTTAATAGTTTTTTTACAACACACTGATATCTGAGTTTGGATTCTAAGCGTGGAACTGGTATTTGAACCTATGTTGCTCTATGTGGTCTTGCTTCCAAGCCCAGCACATTGCCCCTGTGCTATCATCCGTTCACAGATAGTCTCTGTTAATCTGTTCCTTTTGTCTACTTGGGTCCCAGACCCTGTACTTTTTTGAATGAGCTTCACCTTATTCTTAGACCTTCATATGGGTGCGAGTCCCAGACTCGCAATGAGGTAGTATACCAGATTGGTGTACTCTCCTGTCAAGCATATGTTTTCTTCTTGTCTGTCTCTTTTGCTTTCAGGGTCCCAGACCCTCTTATTCTCTGGCTCTTGTGGGTGCAGGTCCCAGACTCACAGTGGGATATCACAATAGCTTGGTTTACTCTCCTGTCAAGCATATATGTCTTTCTGGACTGTCTCTCTGTTTTTCTCAGGGCCCGGACCCTCTTTTATTTTCTGGCTCTCATAAGGGTGCAGGTCCCAGACTTGCAATAATGCCTCTTGCCTGCTTGGTTTACTCACCTGCCAAGCATACAAGTCTTTCTTTCTCTCTCTGTCACTCTTAGTGTCCCTGTGCCACTTATCTCATGCTCTGTAGCTGTTCCCCAATTCCTCACGGACCTCTAGCACTGAAAGACCAAAGGAATATCGAGGCTTAGTACCACCAAAAATGAAATACACCAGTCACGAGTTCAGAGGTACATGTACAATTATAATAGGCAGATAGCTATCTGGCTCTCAGCGCCTCGCAGTGTGTACCAGCAGACACCGTGAGGGGGAAGAGTGCTGGACATTGCACAGTCACAGGTTTATATACACTTGGCTACAATCCCGGTTACATCGTCCAGCCCAGAATCAATGTTTGCCTCAAACATTAGACATGTTTTCCTGCACACATAGCACAATGGTAACATTTGTTTTCAAGCTTAAAGTAAGTCCAGTTTCAAGGAAGAATCACAAAGATTTCTGTTTGAGCTATTCACCATTCTGTTCACTGTTTGCAAGAGGATGACGCTATTGGTACAGACAACATCTAAAATACTGCTAAATTCAACTCCAGTTTAGCTCCAAGGTTTTCTTAGTTCAGGACAAACAATCCACCCTCAGCAGCCACAACATGTTTATCTGTGTTGACACAGTGCAAAGTTCATTTTTCCCTGCTGCAGCTGAAAACACAAAGTTTAACATGAGGCAAAAACAGGAGTTAAACAAAATGGCAGATGATTATAAAATGGCAGCGTAGACAGCTTGTATTCAGGTTCATTCGGATGCGGTTTCCAGTGTAATGCGAATTTGCTTGCTTAGGCCAATGTTCAATATCAAGCAGTATTATGCGAAATATGGTTTTACAAAACCTCCTTTCGGCCTAAGCCAAGAGCATAACTCAAGCATGTGTACTATTCAAAGACCACATATCATCATCAGAGCAACCTGAATCACTGTTTTCAAAAGACATTAATCACCATTAACTCCTTGATGGTAATATTCTGCATTACTAAGGCATTACTAGCTTTTTCAGGTACATGTATCTTAGGTCCTAGTCCACCTATTGCCTGTGCACAACTCCCTCGTATCATAGAACAAATGACAGGCAGACATTGTATGCAACAACAGTAGAACAGAAAAATGCCAAAGAGTACCATTAAGACTGCAAAGATTTTCCAACCACAGGATCGCAACAAGTCCCAACACCATGTGCTAATATTCCAATTTCCCTCTGGGACATGTACTTCAGTACTTAAGACATGTACATTCTGAATTGCCTTAAATAAGGTGGGGGAGGAATCAGGTACAAAAACGCAACATGCAGATCCCACCATTTTGCATGCCCCACCCCGTTGAGCTAGAATGATGTCTAACACCATCCTATTTTGGAGAGCCATTAACCTAATTGCCTTCTGTTCTAACGTCATGTTATACAAAATATCAGTGGCCCTATTGATGGTTTTCTCAAGAAACCTTGCCAATCTCCTAATATCCTCAGAATTCATTATCTGTCCCCAGAATGGCACAAAGGATTTGGCAACATCACCCAAGACTCGTGAAGGAGTATCTCCATCCTCATCCTGCCTGGGACGTGTTTTAGAGATGTCAGAGGTGGTGGCAACATATACTCCTGGTAACATATACCCAAATAACAAGTACCTTCCCAGTCCCTGGATAACCACTTTTATGCCTCATTGCCGCAAACAAAGAAAACAGGATCTCCTGCATTCAAAGGTCTATCCTCACTGGTTAGAACTGCAATATTTGCACATCCCTCAAATGTACACATTGGGTGAGAACCTTTCCTTTGTATGCAGAATGGAACAGAGTTTGGACTATGATTGATGGTATAGGAAGGAGGCATAGCATCCCTATTGCCTACGGGAGCCATCTTAAAAGAAATCAACGATTGAAAAGGTCCAGAGAGTCTGTCAGAAGGCCTAATAGAAGTAACATTTAGCTTTCTCCTATTTGCAAACAAAGAACATCCTAAAGGTGTTAAGCCTCGTTTCTCAAATTCGTTAAGATAAGTCCCGTCAAAATTCCCAGTGACGATATCATTCCAATGGCCAAAGAAAAATGCCCTGAGTGAGGCATAACAGGCAGTTGTTAAAGGAAGAGGATGTATATACCACCCCAGTCCCTTTTCCCCATGTTGTGGCAAATGTGAACAGATCCAGCAGTGTGTCTTATTTAGAATGGCATGAGTTGTATTCATAATTATCAAAAGAGTGTTATTATGATAACCCTCTCTATATTGGAGGTCTCGAAGAGGAAGAGTGTACAAATGCACGTAAGGCGGAGACACAATTGAGATACTTGCAGTCGGTAACAAAACATCTAGAGGATGTGCGTTTTCTAGATACCAAAACCCAATTGTCAATACGATTATAATAAATACTGCTATTGTAACCAGTAACCATTTGGTCTTCGGGACCATGATGCTTGATGGGAAGATTAATCATCAAACAAGTGACCAGCATCCATTTTTTGTACGAGTGGCTTGTAAAATAGGCATAGTTTCTCAGCGTCCGTTAAGAAACCTCACTGTTAGGCTTTTTTATTTCATCCGTGGGTGGCACCTGACAACGTGGCATATGTTGATTGAAGGTGACTTTGCCGGTACCTGCTTCTTATTTGTTGCAGCAGAGGAATGACGTGGGGCTGGCTCAAATGTGGTTTCTTGTGGGTTTCTTGTGGGCACAGCCTAGGCTGCACTTTCCTAACCTATTTACATTAACGTAAATGTCAGCAACTGTAAATCTAAATCCGATTCCGTGATCGCAGGTCGTACCTTGACTCCAGGTATGGTGTGATTGGTAAACAAAGTGTCGCCCTTTCCTGAAGAAAGTGAAGAAGAAGAAGCAATCTCCCCAGGCACCACAGGCTCAGGAAGGATTTTTCAAGAAGAAACAGCAGTCTTCCCAGGCCCCACGGGCTCAGGAAGAGTTTCTGTGACACCCTCGGTTTCGATCAGAGCAGGCTCGTTGTGAGCATCAAGATCACCAATTCCCTTCTCCTGCCCTTTGTCATAGGGCAGAGGAAAAGGAATCCTCTTCACATGCATTCCGTGGATCCATTGCTTCTTGCTGGACACTCGTACATCGGTCTGCGTGGCAAAAGGATTTGATGCAGTCCTCTCCAATGCGGTGCAAGACAGGAGCCCCTCTTAAAGTTCTTGAGTAGGACCCACTGGCTAGGTCAGAGTCAATGACCTGGGCCCTCGTACTTTACATGGAGGGCTGCTCGCACCTGTTGATGAATCAAATACAAGTTATGAATTAACTGGTCACAGTAGTCAGACAGAAGCAAATGTTCAACATTTTTAAACAATTGGAGTGGATGGAACGGATGGAGTCGATGGACCGGATTGAGCAGATGGAGTGGATGGAATGGACGGAACGGATGGAATGGATGGAACGGACATAGTGTATGAAACAGACAGAGTGGATGGATTGGATGGTGTGGATAGATCGGATGGTGTGGATAGATCGGATGGTGTGGATAGATCGGATGGTGTGGATGGAACGGATCGTAAGGATGGAGTAGATGGAACGCATGGAACAGATGGAACGCATAGAAGGATGAAATGGATGGATGGATGGAACATATCAAGTGGATGGAAACAATGGAACGCATTGAGCAGATGTAACGGACTGAGTGGATGGACCAGATCGAGTGAATGGAACAGATCGAGTGGATGGAACCGATAGAATAGATGGAACAGACGCAGTGGTGGAATGGATGGAACCGATGAGAGGGATGGAACGGATGAGAGGAATGGAACGGATGAGAGGAATGGAATGGATGAAGTGGATGGAACGGATGGAGTGGATGAAACAGATGGAATGCATGGAGTCGATGAATGGATGGAACGCATGGAGCATATGGAACAAACTGAACGGATGGAACGAATGGAGTGGATAGGACCAATGGAGTGGATCGGACCGATGGAGTGGATGGAATGGATGGAGTGGATGGAACGGATGGAACGCATGGAGTCGATGAACGGATGCAATGGATGGAATGTATGGAACGCATGGAGCAGATGGAACAAACTGAATGGATGGAACAAACAGAGTGGATGGAACAGATAGAGTAGATTGAACAGATGGAGTGGTGGAACAGATGAGAGAGATGGAATGGATGAAATGGATGGAACAGATGTAATAGATAGAATGCATGAAATGGATGGAACGGATGGAGTGGATGGAACAGACGAATGGATAGAACGGATGCAGTGGACGGAACTGATGAAACAGATGGAACGGATAGAGTGGATGGAACAGATGAGTTGATGGAACAGATGAGTCGATGGGACAGATGGAGTGGATGGAGTGGATGGAACGGATGGAGTGGATGAATCGGATGGAGTGACAGAACGGTTGGAGTGATGGAACAGATGGAACGCATGGAACTGATGGACGCATAGAACAGATGGAATGGATGGACTGGATGGAATGGGCAGAGTGGATGGACCAGATCGAGTGGATGGAATGGACGGAGTAGATGGAACGGACGGAGTGGATGGAACGGATGGAATGGATGGAACGGATGATATGGATGGAACGGATGGAGTACATGGTACCGATGGAGTACATGGAACAGATGCAGTACATGGAATGGATAGAGTACATGGAACGGATGGAGTGCATAGAACAGATGGAATGCATGGAGTGCATGGAACGAATGGAGCGGACAGAACGGATGGAGTAGACGGAACAGATGGAGTAGACAGAAAGGACCGGATGGAAAGGATGGACCGGATGGAATGGGCAGAGTGGATGGACCAGATCGAGTGGATGGAATGGACGGAGTGGATGGAACGGACGGAGTGGATGGAACGGATGCAGTGAATTGAACGGACCAAGCAAATGTCTCAGATGGTGCAGATGGCGCGGATGTCACAGATCTGACAGATGCTGTGGTTGGTACAGACATTGCAGACGATGCGAATGTTACGGATGTTGCGGATGTTGCAGATACTACCAACGATGCGGATGCTACGAATGGTGCGAATGCTACTGGTGGCGCAGATGCTACGGACAGTGTGGATGCTACGGCGGATGCTACGGATGGTGCGGATGCCACGATGGTGTAGATGCCACGGACGACTCGGATGCTGCAGACAGTGCAGATGCTATGGATGCTACGATGGCGTGGATACTGCGAATGGTGTGGATGCTGTGGATGGTGCGGATGCTGCGGCCGCTATGGATGGTGCTGACGCTATGGATGGTGCGGACGCTACGGATGGTGCTTCGGATTGTGCGGATGCTACGGATGGTGCGAACACTTCGGATGGTGCAGACACTGCCGATGGTGCGGATGCTGTGGATGGTACGGACGCTGCAGATTCTACGGATCCTGCGGATGCTGCAGATGTATGCTACAGATGGTGTGGATGCTGCGGATGCTGCAGACGATGCAGATGCAGTGGACGGTACGGATGCTGCGGCAGATGGTACATATCTGTATCTATGTACCTGTATCCCCATGTTATCTGTATCACATGTTTACCCCTATCCATCCTGTCGCTTTATATACATATGCTGCTATGTATGCCTCCACTGTCCTGCTCTGGTGCCTGGTTGAGGCGCTTTACTGATTAACACCATATCACACTACTATGCTTACTCTCTCCTATACACCATCATTCATCTAGAACACAGCTATACCATGATAAATTCAGCCTAGCTGTTCTCATACTAACATGACCCCACGAACACCTCAACGTCCTAATAAAACACACCTAGCTGAGCACATTCCGGCTAGCTCAGGCGTCTCCTCAGGCATAATGCAGCCAGAACTCAGTCTGGGTGTCCACCCTCCAGACTGAACACATCCAACTGATTTCCTCAGCACCACACCTACCGCTAAGAAGCATCTATCTGCGGTTCCCAAGGGCATTCAACCTACCAGCGCTTTGAGGTCATACCAATGATATATAAGGCGCTATATAAATGCCAAGTAACATAACATAAGATAACATAACTTAGGTTTTTGAATGTTCCATATATTTGCTGGTCTCCCCATTACAACCTCATAGGGGGAGAGCCCCGTCTTTGATTGTGCGGTTGTCCGCATTGATAATAAGGCTATTGGTAATGCATCAGGCCATTTCAAATTACTATGTGCGCAACTTTCGCTATTTTGTTCTTTAAGATTCCGTTATCGCGTTCCACAAGGCCAGCACTGGCCGAATTGTACCGTGCATTCTGTTTAATAGAACGTCTATGGAGTGGGGTACCATCATGGTTAAAGAATGACCTAAAACCATACCCTCACTTTGTTTTACGGATGCAGCAGCAGCAGCTACAACTCTCAAACATCTCAGCAAAACGCATGCAACAGGGTCTAACGTGGAGGAAAAATAACCGCACAGTCTATTCTTGCCCCCATGTTCCTGTGTTAAAACAGCCAAAGCACATTCTTCACATTCATGCACATACAACACAAAGATCTTTTCGTAATTTGGTGTGCCCAAAACTGGTGCTGAACACCGCAGCCATGAGCAGATCAAAAGCATTCTGGCAATCCATGTTCCACGGTAAAGGCAAAGAAATGCCCTTTTTTGTCAGTGCCACCATAGGTTTTATCATTAATGAAAAATTTGGAATCCACTGTCTACAGTATGAAGCCATGCCTATTAGAGCTCTGACCTCTTTCTGTATTTTTGGGACAGACATACTAGAGTTGCTGTGTATCCGTTCAGGTTCCAGTCTTCTTCCCTCTTTCAACATGACATAGCCTAAATAGGTGACCTCCTGTTGACAATACTGAAACTTTTTTAATGAAGACTTATGCCAATGTTTCACTAAATGAATGAGTAGCAACACGGTGCCCTCCTTGCAAGCAACTTCAGAATCAGCAGCAAGAAGTAGATTGTCGACATATTTCAACAACGTGCATAGAAGGTAACTCAAGCGTATCAAGCTGTTCTTTTAGTGCTCTACTACAGATACGTGGACTCTCAGTGTACCCTTGTGGCACACAAGTGAATGTAAACGAGCTTCCCCCTAGGGTGAACGCGAACAAATATCTACTTTCAACATGTACAGGAATACTGAAAAAAGTGTTTGTCCAATCCACAACACTAAAATGTGTAGCTGAGGCTGGAATCATGGTCCATATTGTAATAACATCAGGTACAATCAGAAACTGTGGAGCAACAACCTTATTAATGGCACGTAAATCAATAATAAACCAAAAAGGAATTACATTATCCCCTTTCTTATAAACTGGTAGAATCAGACTATTACACACACTCCGTGCAATTTCCTCAATCACACCTACGTGTACAAAATCAGAAGTAATACTCTTCAAATCCTGCTCGCCTCCAACCAAAATCTTATATTGCGGAATACGCAGCAACGTCATTATAATTAAATGCCCACAAACACGTCGGAACCTTATCCAATTTAGTCGGTAAAGGCCTAGACAAAAATTGTGAAACGGAAGTTTGTTGAGGCGAAATCGTTAATCACACTCCATCTGGAGAACAGTAAATCACAGCATTCAATTTCTTTAGTAAATTCAATCCCAACAAACTTTCGCCACAATCTGTCATCAGAAGAAATGGACATGAATCAGTAAATGTTCCCAGTGAAATCGGTACCGGACTAACCACTGGCATACCATAGAACCCTACAGAAATGTTGTTCTGCCCTGTCAGTGAAATATCTGGAACCCGTGAATGATCAATAGAACACTTATGTGCTCCCGTATATATCAAGAACAGATGCTCCCTATTCCCCACCTTCATTTCAACATAGGGCCCTTTCTGATCGATGGGAATAGGTACCGGTTCCAGACTCTGCTTCGGGCTGTCTTAACGGAACAGTATATTGTCAAATGCAAGATCCTCCGAAAAATAGACAGTCGAAGGATCATCGAAAATGTTCCCACTATTAACACTTTGTTGCTGAATATCTTGTGAAGGTGTCTGTTCATTCTGAGCAAACTGACTTCTTCCAGGACCCCCTATCCCAGGACGGCCTCTGGATCGTCTACCCATGGTACCATATGTGCTATTCGATCTCTGCTGAAGGATTGGGCATTGTGCTCGCCAATGGCCTTCCTGTCTTCAATATGCACACTGGTTCATGTATACAGGACCCATTTGTGCATTACCCTGTGGTGTAAACTGGCCTCTAAACTGTATTCCCACCTCTGGCTCTTCTAGCTATCTGCTGTATTAATACTCTAGTTTTCAAGTCTCCCTTCTTCTTTTCTGCCTTCTCCTTCCCTGCATTAACTCTATTTTCATAGTACTGAGCCATATGTAATACTTCAGATTGTGATTTCGCTTGCCAAGCGCTTTCAGAAGTCATAATCTGTGATTGGATTTCAGGCAACAATCCATGCACAAACTTGTCTACAAACCACCTTTTTCCTGACTCTGTACCCAAGTATTGACCACTAAAATCTGATAATACTTGCTCAAATCTATTAAAATACTCAGTTGCACTCTCTGACTTCAATTGTATGCAAGCAGGATTTTTGTTCCATATGATTCTTTTCTGAGGAACCAGAGTTTTTAATTTAGCTTCTATTCTGGCTGGCAACATCAGTATCACTTGTGGCGGTTTCTCACCAGCATTCCTTTCCCCATCTATTCGTACTAAGTTATCCCATGTATCACCCATCCCTGCCTGATCGTCTACAGTTCTAATCTGCTTCCATAAATTAGCAGGTAGAATCATGGGAAACAACAAATCTATATCACCCAGTGTGAAAACTGACGAATGCAAGACAGATTCAATTTCTTTATAAAACCCTGTTGGATTCTTCCTGATATCTGAAATTGTTTGTCTAATGGTATTCACTTCCTGTTTAGAAAATGGGACATGAACAAACTGAGAAACATAATGTGCTTCAATAGCAGTAGCAGGCGTTCCTGCTGCGGCATCAGCTGGAATGTCTACTTTCGGAACAAATGTCGGAGGAACCTCTCTCATCAGCAATTGTAAAGTAGGCAAATCTGACCGCTTATTAAGCAACAAAGCTAAATAAAGTGACAAAGTAGTCAAAGTAGTATCGGGCGAAAATGCTCTCTTGTAAATGACCATTAAATCTACGGGACAACAAACCTTTTTATTCATAAACTCATCTTGTAGCTATTCTACCATTACCTGTAACACTTTCCTTTGCATTTCCAGAGCATACTGACTAAACGTGTCATGCACTTCAATGGGAGAAATTGAAACATCCGAAATCCATCTAAGAGCATCTCTTGTGCAAATGAGCTTTTCTTCACTCATTGGTTTCAATGGAGGAAGAAATCGTATGATGCATATGATGCTTCCCGCCCATTACCATCCATTTCATCTTTCTGTAACCGATCTAGCGCCCTTTTAAACTCAAATACCTTCTCAACATGCTCATGTACTTTCTCTGCAGTGTCCCTTGAGCAGGATAGGACATTCAAATCCCTCAACCACTGTGGGACATTCATGTCCGTCAAATCACTCCATACATCAGCTAAATGCGTTCCAATCTGTTCTATCAAAACAGTCTGTTCGGGAATACTTTCTTGGACAGAAATTGCAACTAAAACAGCCGATTCATCAGCCTCCTCTATATATTTTTTAGCCCACAAATGCAATTCTCTTTTTCTAGCATTAGATACTGTACCACGAGTCACTATTCTTGAATCAGCTCCCGCCCCTTCAAGTACTATAGGTGAAACAGAACCACTTGGCAAGGAGTCAATAGGTGACAAAGGCAATAATGCTGGAGGTGCAGACGGAATTATGGGGACGGCAACTGTCGGTAAGGATGGAGGTGCAGGAGGAGGAACAACAACAGGAAGAGGAACCACAACAGGAAGAGGAGGAACTACAACGAGAGGAGGCACATAAGGAGGAGGTGCACTGGAAACATTTCTACATTTATTTAACAATTTATTAATCAACCGATCTGTAGCATGATAATCCTGAGATGGATATATCTTTTGCATATCAAGTGAAAAAGCCCCATCCATACTTTTAATAGATTCTGACTGTTTCTGCTGATCACGCAATAGTGTTTTTTCAGCATTTGTCATGTGTCTACGTGCATGTTTTTCTTTACTTTTAAGTTGCTGCATAGCTTCCTTTCTCCAATCTTTAATTGCATCAAATGCTGCAGGCCTAGCCTTTTTCTTCAACAATATAGATTCTAAATACTGTAGGCGGGTAATTTTGAAACTTCCCTACACTGGCCACATGTCTAGTCTGTCTGTGCCAAATATCATTAAATACAATAACCCTTAGGCCTACTTACAGTACATTAAACAAGCTGGCGACCTAACGGGCAGCGCCGGTTGGCCTTGTCCCAAAGGTTGTCTACCTCTGCACAATAATACCCTGAAACAGGATGACAATTTCCCAGGCATGTGAGATTACTGGTGCTACCTGGCATTGTTTGTACTTTCAACTGCAAAACTGCAACCAATATCAGAATTCTTAGGAATCGGGGCACGACTCACCTGATTTCAAATGCAAAAAGGGTCCGATCGGATTTCAAAGGATCGTTGTGGCTGGCGATTTCGGAAAATGGCCTCGATATGGTGACCCTCGTCAAGATGTCTTCCTGAACCGCTTGCTCACCGTCCAGGGATCGGATCATGCACTACTGCTGAGGAGTCGCGTCTCGCTTTGCAGGGCCCCTTCACTCTTTGATCCCAGTCCGGTAGCCACATCTCCTGTTCAGCGATGTGACATCAATCTTGAGGGTCCCTATACGGGCACCATCTGAAAGACCAAAGAAATATCAAGGCTTAGTACCACCAAAAATGAAATACGCCAGTCACAAGTTCAGAGGTACATGTACAGTTTTAATAGGCAGATAGCTATCTGGCTCTCAGCGCCTCGCAGCGTGTAACAGCAGACACTGTGAGGGGGGTGCTGGGCATTACAAAGTCATGGGTTTATATACACTTGGCCACAATCCCGGTTACATCGTCCAGCCCATCTTCAAGTTAACAATTCATTAGGGTTCATACCCAGTTCACATTGCTAATACAGAGTCAAAGTTTTCCTCAAACATTAGACATGCTTTTCTGCACACACAGCACAATGGTAACATTTGTTTTCAAGCTTAAAGTAAGTCCAGTTTCAAGGAAGAATCACAAAGATTTCTGCAAAGGTACACGATTTTAGCTATTCACTATTCTGTTCACTGTTTGCACGAGGATGACGCTATTGGTACAGACAACATCTAAAATACTGTTCAGTTCAACTCTAGTTTAGCTCCAAGGGTTCTTAGTTCAGGACAAATAATCCACCCTCAGCAGCCACAACATGTTTATCTGTGTTGACACAGTGCAAAGTTCATTTTTCCCTGCTGCAATTAAAAACACAAAGTTGAAAACACAAAGTTTAACATGAGGCAAAAACAGGAGTTAAACAAAATGGCAGATGATTCTAAAATGGTGGCGTAGTCAGCTTTTATTCAGGTTCATTGGGGTGCGGTTTTCAGTGCAATGCGAATGTGCTTAGGCCAATGTTCATTATCAAGTGGTATTATGCGAAATATGGTTTTACAGCACCTCTCAGTCTGCCTGCATACCTGTGTGTGTGGTTTGCATCTTCTGAGTGGCGGTGCTCTGCTGTGAGGCTACAGTAGCATTCGGACGCTATCTCGGGTCAGCGGCAGCACCGCCTGTAACTCCTTTCTCTTGCTGTGGTTTCTGTCTCCAGCCACATTTGGGCATCTCCTCTCGTTGGCAGTTGCTCCGCCGGTCACTGCTTCCTTCTGGGTCTGCAGTTTTGATCTCCAGCAGCTACTTGGACCTTGGGCTTGGGACATCCGGAGGGTTTCTTGGGCAGCAGTCGGTGTAGTTCACTCGTCCTGGACTACCTTTGTGCTCCCATTTGGATCTGTGCTCAGTGTCTCGTGCTGCGTTTCCCTGTTCGCAGTGATAGTTGTCCCTAATGTCTCAAAAGGCTTCCTCGCCCATGTGCTCCTCCACCTGTGCTCCACCCCCAGGGGTGCTATTGTACTGTGGATGTACTCTGGAAAATGTCTCCCCTAGAGAAGGGACAACATCCACAGATTCATAACACTATATACAAGCATTAGCATTAGATAACTCAAGCAAAATAAAACGGGTGATGGCTGAAAGGTTTGGAATAAATCTTAACCTCTGGCATTGCTATGGGCAACTCTCCAGTTGAGTCTCTAGGCTCTGCAGGCAGAGGACCCACGTGTGGGCATACCCATTTCACTCAGGGTGACTATAGTAAAACAAAAGGGGTTTAGTCGACCAGAGTCTTAGGAGTCTTCAGTGTGAAGAGTGGAGCAGTAACTCTTCCATACCTATTGCAAGGAGGTGCAAGAAGGTGGAGCCTATCACATAAGACCTAGTGTCCTCCGCGGAGCAGACGCAGAGTCGACCAGAGTCTTATGAGTCTTGGGTGTGCTTGGGTGACTGGTGACTGGAGGAAAGATGAAGTGCCAAACACGACTGCGCGCCTTTTCAGAACCGGAATAAACAAAGGCGCCTTGCTCTGCTGTAAAAACTAAAGCGTCACAGCCCTCTATGCGTCGTCACCTTCACATGCAACTGCGCAGTGATACAGAAGAGCTGAGCACCTGACTTCAAGTAAGTGCAAGTGACACACATACGCCAAAACTAAAGCCATGCTCCTCCAATGTCTTGCTCAGTGCCTCTCCTAAATTTGCGAGCGATGTGTCTGATGCACTTTCACCTTTACTCCTTTCCAAAGTCATATCTGAAAAGTGGAATTTTGCGCGCAACCAATCCAAAATTTGCTGAATGAACATTCAATATACAGTGACTAGTGAAGTGCCACGCTGTTTTAGCATGCCACCTGACAGCCCTCCCACCAACCGTACTATAACGGAGCAAACAATCAACAGTTTGGGATGCCGGCGCATGGTGGTGGGGTTACGATTTTTCCTCTGCGCGTGCTTGCTGGGGGTCGGCGGCTTTGGGCTTTTGTCCAGGGACACGGTCCATGCCTGCCTGCGGTCTCCCCGATGTCCCTGCTTGCGGCGCCTGTTACCGTGTGTGAGCTGGGCAGCCTGGTGGGCGGGGCTTGGGTGGGCGGAAGTGAAGCCCTGGTCGCGGCCTGCTGCAAGCTGCGTGTAGTTTGGATCGGAATCACTGTTGCCTCAAGGTTAGTTACAACGAATGTGGCTGCATTAATACCAGGACCTGTGCTGCAAGTGATGTGTGCCCTGGAGCCCACCCACCATGCACCCCATTGTCCCAAAAGGAGACATGAGTTCACGGAGCACCTGCGAGGCAAATAGCTTGCTTGGAGAGCCATCTACAAAAAAACATACACAAAGGCTGAGCTCCGTTTTTATGACTCGTTTGACACGATTCCTATAAATGTGTCACAATTGAATGACTCCAGCAAAACTGTTCCTCCTCTGTTGGAGTTGTTTGAAAAGCAATCATTATCAGAACAAATACCATGTGCGAGCAGCCAATCTAATTGTGCCATTATTGAATGCCGAAAATCCCTTGATGTGGTGAATAAATTATTGGCAGACCTCACCCAGATCAATTCTGTACTTAATGTAAAGAACTTAACTAAAAGTTTTAATTTTGCAGAAACTGATGAACTTACGCAAGTTAAAGATTGCACGCCTGGCAACCCTGACAGGTCATCCCTTTGTGCACTCCCTGGGAACAAATGGCCAAGTGGTGCCCTAAAACGGAGAAGAATTGAATTGAGTTGTTCACCTCCCTTAAGCTGCTCCCAGACAAGAGGCGTAAATGACCTAGCTAATACTCAAAGTAGGCACAATCTGATGTGTAAGCAGCAGCCTGTTAACAAGTCTAATACACTGCTTTTTCCTCCCCGTGTTACTAATGCCGAATCCTCTCCAAACGACTATTCATCTGATTCTTCCTTAGCAGAATGCGACTTTCCAAAAGTCAGGCATTCTTTTTCTACTGCCCACTCACGATCTAAGGGCGGCAAGAAAGAGATAGAAGCAGTAGGTGACGCGGTTTCGAAAGAGCTACAACCAATTTTAATGTCAGCAATTACCATCACATTAGCACCTTTTCTGAAGATGTATGAGCATCTCAACGAAAACGTAAAAGACTTAAGCACTCTGAATGCTCTCATGAACACCAAATTGGCAAAAAAATAGAAATTGACAACAACTCTACTGTCTCAAGAATGTTGGACATACACAAATATATGGAGCACTCTTTGAAAGTTTTGGCAGAGCAAAAACGGAACAGCGAGGAAACAAACTCCTGGCCGAAGTAGAACGTGAAGCTATAGGTCTGCTACAACATAAGCAAGAGGCTTCTACCACACAACCGGAATATCTGCAGCAGGGAGGCTTTTGCCACCATCATAACAAGAGCAGTCAAATATTCATGACAGGTCCTGACTGGAGATCACCATGTATCAACGAGACTCTCCCTCTTACTGCTCAAACAGAACCGTTGCCTGCAAACTCATTGGCGGTCCACCTTGGGCTGAAATCTAATGAGGTACCAACTCGGGGCCCTGTATCACCGCCTAATCAGAAGGATAATGATGACAATGGTTGTACCTCGCAAAATGATCAATTGGAATCTGACAACCGAGTTATGCAATTCAGTGCAAAGAAATCAAAAGATATGGGACTTGACATCCAGGATAAGCCCTCTACATCAAAAACGGGAGCTGGGTGTGTCGAGCCTCAACAGCCACAGATGGACCGCATCGACCTGACCAAAGGAGTAATGGATGCCATTTTTCCCATTTTTGGATCAGGTAAACAGTCTCAACAAAAGAAAACTGTGAAAGCACCTCAAGTCAAGAAGTCCAAAGATCAAGCCAAAAAGATGAACTGTGCTAATAACAACTCAATGAAGTTTCTTTGAAATATTAAACTGGTGAATTTAACTGTTAATACTGGACGTCTTGATCCAGTTGAGAAAAACAATGAAAAGGTGGAAGTGCATATGCAAACGGCGAATCCTCAACTTACTGCACAGTCTAATGAAGAACTGTTAAACAAAATAATGAATATGTCCTTATATGAAGATACAGATGACATAAAGGAGATTGAGGTTTTGCCAAGTGCTCCTATTGATATCCACCCTAAAGACGCACCACCTCTGGACTACAGTAATACCATTGAGGTAGCTAGAAGGGTGCAAAATGTATCTGGCAAACAACTTGTGATGGTTAAACTTCCCCAATTGCCAGCCGCTGAGCCTAAAAATTCACAACTGAAAGAAAATCGAAATAACATCACTCTCCAAGATCGATGGGATGTACTGATTAAACAGCATGAAAGTCAAGCTCTACCCAATTCTCATGGTAGTGTGCCCCCCCTCCTTAAAATCGCTGCCCTTAAAGGCACCTAGGCCTGTCACGCCACTTTGATAATGTTGGAGGAAAAATGGGGGAGTCACACTGACTTTGAGGCCATTGGGGAACATGACGGTATTGTCCCGTCTGATAAAAAAAACAAACAGACTATATGTAGCTCTACAGACCATGGCTTCACAAATCCATGGCGCACTTCACGCCCCAACAAGCAGCTAGCAGATGACGAGTTGCAAATGCGCTCAAAAGAGGCCTTAAGCCATCAGAAATACAAAAAACCTACAAACCTTCCAGTATTCAAACCCGTGTCCAGATATACTATGATACTGGAAAGAATTGTAGGAATTAGGGATGAACTAATCTTGAATAGAGCTAACATTTTGCGTTTGTTCTATCACGTGCCGTCCTTGGGGTAAATTGGTTAGATGTATGCCCATTGGTAGATCATTTTGAAGTAGCAATTAATACGGCCATAAAAGAAAACAAGGGAAGGCCAATGGCTGGGCTGCTGACAATGGTACGGAAGGAATCAGGGTTCCCTATATCTGAATCTTGGAACAAATCTCCTAATATTTAAATAAGTAGACTTGTTTGTCATGGCTGCAACCAATGGGAGCTAACCAAAATGTACCTAATAAATGTTTACTGGCAACATCAAGTGACGGACTCCTGGTCATTAATTGATACGATAACCCAAGTTATTGACATCTTAAATTAGTATTACGAGACACCTAACATCATCATATGCAGAGATCTAAATATTAACTGCATTGATTGTGATCATGGTACAGTTGGTAACAAAAGAAAAGATCGCAGAGATGAATTATCTGTCAGATGGTGTGAAGAGATGCAAATAAGAGAACTCCATCTCATGAATGGGAATGCCACGGGAGATATACCAGCTCAACCAACATGGAAAAGAGACCATCAACAATCAGTTCTTGATTATTTCTTTTTGTCTCCCAACCTTGCCAAACGTGCCACAAAAATGCAAATCCTAGACACACCGCAGAGCGATCAGAACCTTGTGACGATAAATTTAGCAGGTACTGAATCCATGAAAATTATCAGCAGAGGGCCTGAACTTGTAGTCAATTCTAGTAGGATTTGACTAAAACTAAGAGAATCGGAAGTGAACACAGTGATCGACACGTACAGATCCCATGTTAGCAATCTAGAGTATGTGAACTTTGTTAAAACAATTTTCTGTGTGGAACCAAGGGCTGAGAAATCTTGCATTTAACCCAAAACACATGTTTGATATCTCAATTGTGCAAAGGAAAAGAGCATTCCGACATGAACTCAGACAATGTGCACACCTAGAGCTGCCCAAACGACTCACGCAAGCACGAGCCGCTAAACAGAAATATAATAACTGGCTGAAAGCTCACAAACCTCAGCTCAAACAACAAGTTGCCGAAGCCATGCTGACGAGACTTGCAAACAAAGATGCTTGCAAATTTTGGAGGATTATAAAGGAAGAGTCCTGCCCCGATTCTGCGGTGCACTCAACATGTTAACGGCAAGTAATTGGGAGCAACATTATACTGAGCTCTATGCCAAGAAGGGCAATCTAGCTGACTGTTTTGATTTAACAACTGACAAATGGGATCTAACGTTAGATGAGCACGATATTTTAGGTAAGACTTCGATGAGGGCCTTTTTGGTTGACACCTTGAGAGATAGTACCATGCGACCTAATGCAAGTTGGGTTTGTGAGTTTTTTAGAAGTTTCTAAAATGTTTATGATTGTGATGATTGGGTATTTTGATCAAGGCGTCGCATCGAAGTAAGCTACAACGGAAACATCAAGACCCTGCACTCTGTTTGAACAAAACTGGTACTGGTTGGGTGAGCTTACCAATTTCAATGCGCCGTTTAATAAAGATGAAAAAGAAAGGTCTTGAGAAATTTTTTTGGTAGTTTTTGGTTTTGCTTTAATTCTAAATTGTGAAGTTTTAGCCTTTACGGATGACACGTGTTTCGGCAGGTTTAAATTGCCTTTTTCAAATTTAGGCTGACTAAACATGAACAAAATTTAAATAGAAACAAACATCCAATAAGTGAAAAAAGACCATTACTAGGTCAACAAAAACAACATTCAGAATAGTCCATTAATAAAACATCATTGGAAATAAATCAGGTTCTGTGTGCCTAAAAGTAAGTATAAGTTGTGTTACCATCCAGTGCTAGATTAGTCCATACTGTAAACTTAGACACATACAGATGCTAGGGAAAAGGGTGCGGAAGAGGGGGAAAGCCGGAAAAAGTTGATATGAACAGAAGCCAAAATAAAAGAATGGCCAAAAAGAGAAATATTCCATTGGTGTGAGATTGGAACATAGGACGTGATCTTATCCTTAGTCATTTGTGTTCAATAGCAGCATAATGCAGAAGAAAAGAAGTACGTCATGGGTTCAATCCCACCTGCATTGAAAAATATTGAAATGGCCCCTTTCTAGCATATCTAAATTCACAAGGGTAAGGGTATGGCAAATCTAGATTCCGACTAAGGATCCTAAGGATTACAGACGGAATCGTACAAGAATGTCGACCTGAAAATTGCGAAGGCCAACTTTTTTTTTTTCTTATACCCCCCTTACACCACATATATATTATATATGAGGGTTTAATTAAAAAGAAAAGTTTCCATTTACGGCCGTCGCAATTATGTGTGGTCTCAGTGATCACATAGATCCATTACAGACCAATTGCTCTTCTGGACGTTTAGGGTAAGGTCTATGCCACATTGCTACAACAGAAACTGTTGGCCTGGATTAAATCTACCTGGAGGTTTGATGTCAGACAAACAGGTTTTGTGAAAGGGGTAGGCTGTGGGCTTAACCTTCTCATTCTGAACATCATGAAAATGGAAGCTATAAGGGCAGGGAAACTTGTCTATTTAGCATTCATTGATATCTCCCATGCGTTCAACAGCATCAACCGTGAGCTCTTATGGGAGAAGATGCAAAAGTGGAATTGTCTGAGTAGCCTGCTGGCAGCAATTAAAGATCTGCACACCAATACCAACATAAAAATCAGGCTGGATCGGAAAGGCACCTTATCTAATCCAATTAAAACCTACTGTTGGGTTAAACAAGGATGCCCCTTGGCTGCTATCGTATTTAACCTTTTCATATCCGACATAAGGGACGAGTTTGATACCATTGCTGCATTCCATCCTAACATTGGAACTAAAGAAATAAGCTGGATCCTCTATGCGGATGATTTGGTTTGGCTGGACTCTACGCCAATAGGTCTACAACGAACACTACATTTAATTGAAAAATATGTTGTTAAAACGGCCTAACTATTAACACCAAGAAATCTGAAATCCTGACATTGCAAAATTTGGTAACTCACAAACTCACTGCAAGGAAAAAATATATAAATGGTACTTGGGAAAGGAACTGGTGAGGTCGGTCTTAAATACCAGATACCTAGGTATGCAAATCAGTGCCTGTCATGATAATATGATCTGGGTTAATTCCACCAAAGCCAAATGCTGTCAACTACCTGTACAGGCAGCAGCCCTACAGAAAAAATAAGGGAAGTTCTCTCTGCTGCCAACCATACGATTTTACAAACAAAAAGCAGTACCTGCGATCCTACATGGTGCGGATTTTGCCTTGGGATGTGCTGACACAATTTGAAACACACTGGAAAACATGTTTTGGTCAAAGGCTCTGTGGTTGCCGAAAGGGATACCAAGGGTGTGCATAAGACACAAACTAAATTTGACATATCTAAGTTTGAGAGTCTCTTGGAACATGTTGGCTCTCTGTCGTAAAATAACCATCAAGCCGACCCTACCCCAATTTGAGATACTGCAGTTTTCAGTTGGCCTAGACAAGTCCAATATGTTTGCACAGTGGATGACATGATGTGAGCAAGTAATGGAACGCTATGACCTAGATATTGAAACGCTTCACACAAACCCAAATACAGTTAAGCAAAAACCTTTTCAACAAGAATGGTATAAAACTGGTGAGCTTAGACGCAAACAAAAACGGATGCTTTTGTCTGCATCAGAAGCAAAAAAACTTAACGAAATCCAGAAATACCAAGTAAAATTTCCGGATAAACGACGGCACGACTTATTTCACAAATTCTGTCTTAATGCATTTAAAACTTAGGAATTACTGGCACTATGGGCCAAGGGTCTGCTAAAAGATAACAAATGTCGCCTATGTAATATCGAACCAGAGTCTTTAAAGCACCTGACTTTATATTGTTCTGCATTGCGAGAAGCAAGAACTATTCACTTGGGCAGGGTTCTGGGAGATCATCAAACACTTAGTACCGACGATTTTTGGGCCATATGTTTTGAAGACTCAAAAAGAAAACTAACGGTCGCACTAACATCTTTCTTGGAAGTCATTGTTAAGAGATTTAATGAAAAATCAATCGCCATCTAAGAAACTTTCATGTTAAGTAAATTGAATAGAGTTGCAGATTGTCTTGCTTTTGTTTGAGGTTACCTGTAGCTATTGTTTTAGCTGAAATAAGTGTGAAATAATTTGTTTTATATTTACCTTTTTCTATTGTAAAGGTTTGTAACAAACCATATACAAAATAAAAAATCTTAACCTCTGGCATTGCTCTGGGCAACCCTCCAGACCATTGTTCTACACCTGCGAAGCAATTACAAAAGGGGGAAAGACCATGTTGTCCATAATGCCATAAGGAGTTTACTCTCCCATGTGCTCCTCCACCTGTGCACCACGCCCAGAGGGACTATTGTACTTTGGACGTACTGCTCTGGCCCCATGTAAAAGGTATCCCCTATGCGAGAAGGGACGACATCCACAGGTTTGTTCCAGTATATACAAGCATTAGCATTTTGTAACTTAGACACATTGCGCCTGAGTTGAAGTTGATCCCCTCTTCTTTTCAGTGCAAATTCATTCATTCATGATCTTTATTC
The DNA here is from genome assembly GCF_040938575.1 of Ambystoma mexicanum. Classification (NCBI taxonomy): domain Eukaryota; kingdom Metazoa; phylum Chordata; class Amphibia; order Caudata; family Ambystomatidae; genus Ambystoma; species Ambystoma mexicanum. The sequence continues at coordinate 1,494,670,733 of NC_090935.1, forward strand.
TCCATTCACACTCCCGTACAGGACACTAATGTTGCCCGTCGTCTCGGCATTAGCGCATTGATGTCATCAAGCTTATTTTGTCATCACATGCACAGAACATCGCGCACAGCGGTTCTACCTTCCTTGAATGCAAGTCTTTTGAGTAACACAGTTCCAGTGCACTTTACATTCACCTTGCGAGCTGCCATTATAAAATATCCACCTATTTGAATACATTCAGTAAGCGTTTTCACACGCTATGTTTAAGTTGTTATATGATACTTTTTTGTATTTCTTATCACAGATGGCATTACCTTTTTGCTTTAGATGCCAGTAACTTGTCTTGAGCAGACCAGACTATTTCAACAATTAGGACTGTGGTAGCCAGAAGATATGTCAATCTGACCATTATGTCCACGTATAAGGACAGTGTACATTAGGTTTTGATCATTTTTTATGGATTGATTATAAGTTATTTTTGACTAAACATTTTTATTTTTTATTTTCAGTGATTTATATCCGTTTTTATAAGCCAATGTCCAGGCAGGAAGTACCTGTTATGAACTACACTATAGGAAAAAATAGGATACCGTTATATTCAAATGTTTTTTTTTTTTTAATTTTATTCTTTAAAGTGCAGACCTAACTGGAGAGCAGCCGAGCACTGTACAAAGTGTGGGTACCCGGCATTTGGGCTGGCATCTTTTAACAGTGTCACGGTACTGTGGGGTATGTGCATTGGTATGTGTGGCCATTGGAATTAGTCCTTGGTCGGGTGTTTTTAAAGAGCCATGTTTTGAGAGATTTGTGAAATTGGAGAATTGTGGGTGCATTCCCAGCCGATCGAGTTCCAGTGGGTGGACGCATGACAAGAGAAGCATTGTTTGCGAGTTCTCTCTTTGTGGACGAGGTATGATTCAAGCTGGTTGATTGATTTTACTGCGGGAGGAGCGTGTTCGAGCAGATGTGTAGAGCTTAGCCACCAGATAGGCTGTTGTGCTACTCGTGACTGCTTTGTAGATCATACATATAGTCTTGACCAGTATCCTGATTTGGAGTGGAAGCCAATGTAGTTTGAGTATGATGGAGTTAATTTGGTTACATTTTTGTGCTCCCGTAATAAGACGTGCTGCAGCGTGGCGGACTGCTTTTGGGGGAATCCAAGTGAGCAGCTGTCAGCCCTGTCAGGGGAGTATTTCCCCCATCGATGTGCGAGACCACAGGGCCTGCACTATGGTCCGCAAGCCCTGCGGTGGGATGAAGGGTTTGATTTTCCGAAGGGTAGAGATTCTGAACGAGGCTATTTGGGCCTTCTTGGCTATGTGTTTCTGTCAACAGTGAAGCCTATGGATTTTTCTAAGTCTGAGAGTTGTGGATCAAATCCTTCTAGGCACATTTCATTGAGCCATTGTTGGACAAGTTGTTTTTTAGGGGGCGGACCGATGAGGATGTATTCAGTCTTGGATGGGTTTAGTTTGAGGTAGGCAGTGATTGATTTTACTGCGGGAGGAGCGTGTTCCAGCAGATATGTAGAGCTTAGCCACCAGATAGGCTGTTGTGCTACTCGTGACTGCTTTGTAGATCATACATATAGTCTTGACCAGTATCCTGATTTGGAGTGGAAGCCAATGTAGTTTGAGTATGATGGAGTTAATTTGGTTACATTTTTGTGTTCCCATAATAAGACGTGCTGCAGCGTGGCAGACTGCTTTTGGGGGAATCCAAGTGAGCAGCTGTCAGCCCTGTCAGGGGAGTATTTCCCCCATCGAAGTGCGAGACCACAGGGCCTGCACTATGGTCCGCAAGTCCTGCGGTGGGATGAAGTGTTTGATTTTCCGAAGGGTAGAGATTCTGAACTAGGCTATTTGGGCTTTCTTGGCTATGTGTTTCTGTCAACAGTGAAGCCTATGGATTTTTCTAAGTCTGAGAGTTGTGGATCAAATCCTTCTAGGCACATTTCATTGAGCCATTGTTGGACAAGTTGTTTTTTAGGGGGCGGACCGATGAGGATGTATTCAGTCTTGGATGGGTTTAGTTTGAGGTAGGCAGTCGATTGATTTTACTGCGGGAGGAGCGTGTTCCAGCAGATATGTAGAGCTTAGCCACCAGATAGGCTGTTGTGCTACTCGTGACTGCTTTGTAGATCATACATATAGTCTTGACCAGTATCCTGATTTGGAGTGGAAGCCAATGTAGTTTGAGTATGATGGAGTTAATTTGGTTACATTTTTGTGCTCCCGTAATAAGACGTGCTGCAGCGTGGCAGACTGCTTTTCGGGGAATCCAAGTGAGCAGCTGTCAGTCCTGTCAGGGGAGTATTTCCCCCATCGATGTGCGAGACCACAGGGCCTGCACTATGGTCCGCAAGTCCTGCGGTGGGATGAAGGGTTTGATTTTCCGAAGGGTAGAGATTCTGAATGAGGCTATTTGGGCCTTCTTGGCTATGTGTTTCTGTCAACAGTGAAGCCTATGGATTTTTCTAAGTCTGAGAGTTGTGGATCAAATCCTTCTAGGCACATTTCATTGAGCCATTTTTGGACAAGTTGTTTTTTAGGGGGCGGACCGATGAGGATGTATTCAGTCTTGGATGGGTTTAGTTTGGGGTAGGCAGTGATTGATTTTACTGCGGGAGGAGCGTGTTCCAGCAGATATGTAGAGCTTAGCCACCAGATAGGCTGTTGTGCTACTCGTGACTGCTTTGTAGATCATACATATAGTCTTGACCAGTATCCTGATTTGGAGTGGAAGCCAATGTAGTTTGAGTATGATGGAGTTAATTTGGTTACATTTTTGTGCTCCCATAATAAGACGTGCTGCAGCGTGGCGGACTGCTTTTGGGGGAATCCAAGTGAGCAGCTGTCAGTCCTGTCAGGGGAGTATTTCCCCCATCGATGTGCGAGACCACAGGGCCTGCACTATGGTCCGCAAGTCCTGCGGTGGGATGAAGGGTTTGATTTTCCGAAGGGTAGAGATTCTGAACGAGGCTATTTGGGCCTTCTTTGCTATGTGTTTCTGTCAACAGTGAAGCCTATGGATTTTTCTAAGTCTGAGAGTTGTGGATCAAATCCTTCTAGGCACATTTCATTGAGCCATTGTTGGACAAGTTGTTTTTTAGGGGGCGGACCGATGAGGATGTGTTCAGTCTTGGATGGGTTTAGTTTGAGGTAGGCAGTCGACATCTAGGACTGGATGATGGCTAGGTAACCGTGGAGACAAGTGATGTCCTGCGCTCCATTTACTCTCATGTACAACTGAGTATCGTCTGCAGATTGGTGGGTGGCTATATTGGAATCTTTGAGGAGAGTGCCCAGAGGCTCCATGTAAAGGTTAAAATTGATTTGTGAAAGGATGGAGTCTTTGGGGACTCCACAGGAGACCTGAAGCCTGACTTTGTATTTCTTATTGCACAGATTTCCCTGATGAGGGACGAATGGTCCGAAATGCATGGGATCATAATGTGTATTTCAGCCATTTATTGTTCTAGAAGTTTGGTATTTGTCGAATAACAAAGCCTGTTGTGTTTTCATTTATGCTTATTTGAAGCACTGGATTTGTCATTTTCTTCTACACATGTTTATAAGTAGAGTGTGTTCTTCCAATGGGGTTTCCAGAGGGGCCCACCGGGTCTCTGAGAAAGTTGTTTGTCAATCTGATATCCACTTGTATCAACCTCTAGTTTCTGGTGAGGGCCACATATTGTTGATTATAGGACCTAACAAAGCTTTTAATTAGAGGTGGGGCCCATGCACAGCTACACCTATACTTGGGTTCTAGTCATGAATTTCTCATGTCAAGGAAAGATGGCGGACACCACATGGATTAGGCGTACAGAAAGGAACCGGAAGAGAGAGACTCGGGGCAGAGCATGGACATAGCCCTACATGAATATACATGTCAGTAAAAGTCCCTAAAGCAGTGACTCAGCAACTTCAGTCTGTTCCCCCTAGTTCTTGCACTAGGGCCCGTCCTAGATTTCCGGCAGTCTGTTCCCCGAGTTCCGGCACTCGGCCTTGTCCCGGATGTCCTGCCTTACCGTTACCTGACCTTCTGCATCCCAAACAATGTAGTGTTCCCCCATTTAAGTCTGACACCACCAAGGAGGCTTCTCATGGTAGAGATGCTACTACAGGGTCAGTGTCAAAGAGCCGCCACAAAGGCTGCCTGACACAGAGATGCTATCACCCCTTCTTCAGGGGGACACTGATCCCTGTGTCTCCCGAAGAGACTACTCTCCCTAGAGGCACTTATTACCCAAGTTGGGTATCCCTGGTTTGGAGAGGGTTACCAATCAGGAACGTATAGTCTGTGCTTCGACAGATTATTGAGAATCTTATATTTTGTATTAGCTATCACATTTTGCCTGAAGGGGACACTACTGCTATTTAGTTAAATAAAGCACCTTATTCACATTTCAAGCTTTTGAGTCGTTTTGGGACATACAGTTCTGTGATGGACCCACTTGTTAAAGCAGAAGTTGAACTTTTTTTAAATGCTATTTAGCATCTACTTTTATCTAGGAGCCTAAAGGTGTCCGTTATCAACCTGTATACTACTGATTTCTGGAGTAATTTCTCCAGTGCATTTGGTTGGAAAATGTTCTTTGTTATTGTTTTAGGATGTCTCCATTACATCCAATGCCATGCACTGCCTAAAGGCCTACCGTGCACTAGGGACTGTATCAGCAACCCTACAGTCCCTTGCGTCCTTGCAATTACAGAAAGCCAGCCACCCCGGCAGCGCTTACCTAGCTTTGCTTACCACACTCTTTCCCCTCAATCCTCCTGGCACTTCTCCACTCCCTTCCCTCTGCGCTTGCACGATCTGAATGACACAAGGCCTTGTAAACTCGTTTGTTTTGTCCTCCCTGTGTCTCCCCTTCCTTGCCTTGTCGCGCCTAGAAACACTTGTGTACAGGCACATTATAAATGACATATATCATATCTTTTTGATTATGAGGTTTGGTTATTGGAAGATCTTAATTCATTTGGAATATCACATCAATATGGCCGTCTAGGTATTGATTTTGATAGCTACCTTGACTGGTATGGAAAATTGAATTATGTTTCACACTTTCCATTTTCACACAGTTGCAATACCTTTTGTGTCCATGGCGCTGTACCTGCCTGGCAAGTAAAAGGTCAGGATCAGTTTCACAAAATTATAATTTGCTGGGAAATTTGTAAGTACCCTGGAAGAAGGATATCACAGGGGCAGTGCGTTTTGTTTTGGAAGCAGAGCAATGCACCGCAACACAGGTTCGAATCCCGATCCCATGTTTAGAAACCACTCTTGGTATTAAGCGCGTTATAAAAGAGTAATTGGAATATCATATGAATATGGCCGTCTAGGTATTGGTTTTGATAGCTACCTTAACTGGTATGGAAAATTGACTTATGTTTCACATGTTCCATTTTCACACAGTTGCAATACCTTTTGTGCCCACGGCGCTGTACCTGCCTGGCAAGTAAAAGGTCAGGATCAGTTTCACAAAATTCTAACTTGCTGGGAAATTTGTAAGTACCCTGGAAGAAGGATATCACAGGGGCAGTGCGTTTTGTTTTGGAAGCAAAGCAACGCACCGCAACACAGGTTCGAATCCCGATCCCATGTTTAGAAACCACTCTTGGTATTAAGCGCGTTATAAAAGAGTAATTAAAATTATAATAATTATAACCTGGAGGAGTGCCTCCTCTCTTGGTTATCTTCATCAGTTATGGAGGCATTGCTTGTTTCATTTGAGGTTATTAACCTTATGCCTCTGCAATTGGGTTATATCTGGAGTAAAGCTTCCAATCATTTAAAATACATCCTTATTGTGGTGAGGATTTTTATACTGCTTGGTATCTCATCAAAGTGGAATGATTGTGACAAGGAAGACTGATAAGGATGTAATTGCCTGATTACTTAGCCGTAATGTTAATTATTCCTAGGCATTAGGCCTCATTATAAGGTTGCCGTTCCGGTAATAATGATACCGGTAAGGCATTACCGGCATCGATTACCAGACCGCCCCATCACGGCCTGCAATATCGGTCCTACCGGCATCGACAGGGACCCGCTGTGATCGTGCACCACTGTACCGACATGCGCGCGGACGCGCGGACACCATGCCAGAAACACGGCATGCCGCAAGGAAGAGGACATTACGAGTCGCACAGACATGCACATCTGGATGCCGGTAAGAAGGGTCACCATGATGCCGGCAACACTGGTATCACGGATCACCCATTAATAGCAAACTGCTGTGTTCCCAACTGCCACAGGTGCACACAATCAGCACAGGTCAAGGCAATGGAGCCTGGACTGCACAACAGGAGCACACCCACACACCACACCCCTTCCAAGACCAAAATGATTCCACTTGCAGTTGCGATACTGGAGCCGGAGGACATGCCTGCACTGCTACTCTTTGAGCAGGCAGTACACCAGGAATTACAGAGGAGACGCAGAAGGAGAAGGAGGGTGAGACTGGCCCAGTAAATCCCACCAGTGTAGGCAGTGGTTCCCCGCAGGCAGCCACCAATCCCTTGCATAAGGGCTAGTCCATTCATCTTGAACCCAGCACAGATCCACACCCTGTACCGCCTGGACAGAGAGACCATCACCACCATAGTGGATCTTATACATGAAGACTTGGTCAGCCTGATCAACATCCGCAGTGCAAGCCACCTTCTGCTGAAGGTGATGTCTGTGCTCCACTTCCTGGCCACAGGCACCTACCAGCACACAGTGGGACAGCTGCATGGCATCTCGCAACCATGTTTTTCCGGTGTGCTAAACCAAGTGCTGGATGCACTCCTAAAGCATGCAAGGGCCTACATATCCCTACCGCGGACAGCACAGGAGGTTAATGACACCAAAAGCATCTGGCAGGCATGCCTGATGTCATTGGTGCCCTCGACTGCACCCATGTGGAGTTGGTAGTCACGCATGCCGTGGAGCTGGTGTACCGCAATCGAAAGCTATACCACTCCATCAATGTGCAGATGGTGTGTGATGCCAGCAAGATGATAACACATTGCTGTGCTAGATACCCAGGATACACGCATGATGCAATGGTGCTGCGGAATTCCTCACTACCCCGCTATGTGGAAGGACATGCTGCCCGAAGTGCCTGGCTGCTGGGTGAGTCTACTCTCTGGGCCATGAGAGTGTATTTTTGGGGGGGGGGGTGTACATGCATATGCAACCTGTCTGCTCTCTGGGCAATGGGAGTGTATTTTGTGGGGGTGGGTACATGCATATGCAACCTGTCTGCTCTGTGGGCCATGGGAGTGTTCTCATTGGGTTGTCTGGACACTGTCCATGCTGGCAAACACTGTGCCCATGATCATTCAAATTGGATGCATGATACTGACAATGGAGGACGACATACTCTGGCCACACACCAATGTGTAAATGTCTGAACCACAATCAGCGCACACTGCTGAACTTGTCCACTGGACATCATCTGACCGTACTGACAGCACCACAATGCCCCATCATGCAGTCACAAAGCTGAATATACATGACCGCATCGTAGCACCTCGCAGGTCATTCATCCATGAGTGCGCAGTATAAATTCCCACTCAAGGAATTCCCTGTCACTGCCCCTCCCCGACAGTAACACGGCATAACACCATGGCAACATGTGCAGATGAATGCAAATGGGAAAAATCACATGTGGCAAGGATGCTTAAAATTGAACCCATCAAGTAGTGAACAACACCAACATGGATGCGATTGGTGCGGGAATCACCCACAGTACATGAGTACCAGCATGCAAGCCAACACCCTGCATCATCCAAGGAATGCATCCCTAAACTGGCGGACCTTACCAACAATCACATTGTGCCACTGTGAGATGTGTGAAGATGTCGAGGGACATGTGCATGGCATCATCAATTATCCAAAAGCCTGATAGTCTAAACGACCTGTATCATGTTGTCCATCAGCCTAATGAATCAAACATTGACCAACATACATTTGGTCTCTTCCCCTGCCACACAACCCTCACATGTGAGAACATCATGGACGTTTTCACTCCATCTGGGTGAGAGGAGATTCCAATGTCAAGGCCCCTAAGTCTTGTACGTCACCCAAGACCAGCACCATGGATTGCCAAGTTGTGTACAGGGCAGATAGTTGTGCAGATGTGCAGTCAATAGCTCTAATTGACAATATACTGCATATGAGCATGAACAATGTACAGGCTAAGTACAAATTGAATTGAAGAAATACCCTCACACATACCTTATTGTGCTCCCATGCAGTTGATGCTGGCTATCCCCTGAAGCCTTGGCTCCTCACCCCTGTCAGGAATCCGCAGAACAGGCATGAAGAGGACTACAATCGTGCTCATACATGCACTTGTGTGGTCATAGAGCAGACCTTTGGCCTGTTGAAGGCACGTTTTTTCTGCCTCAGCAGGTCGGGTTGCACACTCATTAACGGGCCTGAGAAGGTGGGCAAGATCATTTCGGTATGTGCCATACTGCACAACATTTGCACCCGGCGCAACGTACCCCAGGCACCTGACCTGGACCAGCCACCACCGGGTGAGAATGAAGATGATGAACAATGGCCTGGGCGCGATGCACATGCTGGACGTGTTGTATGCCAATCATTGATCACCCATTTTTCTGAGGCACTGGGATAAAGAGGGAGTTTGGAATGTTGGACTCTGGGCATTGGGATTGGGGGTCTCTGGGCACTGTACACTGTCATGCAATAAATTGACACAAGCTCAAGAAGCAATGTCCAGTCATGTGAATTTTATTAACACAACAGTGTATTGAACTGATATAAATTTGAACATGAATGAACCCTCCACCTGCAGTACATCTAACTCTACCCTCTCTCCACCCCCAAAGCCCCCACACACACCCTCCCCCCTCCCTCCACCCCCCAACACCCCCATACACTCCCTCACCCCTCCCTCCAACCCACAACACGCCTACACACCACCTCCCTCCACCCCCTAACATCCCCACACACCATCTCCCCCCACCCCCCAACACCCCCACACACCTCCTCCCCCCACCCCCAACACCCCCACACACCGCCACACACCCCCAACACCCCCACACACCCCCACCCTCCCACCCCCCAACACTGCCACACACCAAGAGCTCAATATGTATCCAAATGGACTGACAAGCAACATGTCCAAGGATCCCATCCTATTGCCGCCCCCTTTTCGATGGAGGGGGTTGCATGTCTGTACGGCCCATGCTGCGCAGGGACCTGCGCACAGGGCTTGTTTGGGTTGAGTTTGCAGGCGTGGTTGACGTGGATGTGGACGGTTGTGGCTCGGATGCCGCAGGACGCCGTTTCTCCATGTTGTTGGCCATGCGTTTGAGTATTTGTGCTACAGATGCTAAGCCCTCATGGACCCGCTTTGCTGTTCGGTTTAAATCCTGGACGATGGCCACAGTGTTCTCTCTGTTGGCCCTGCGTGTTGCCTCCCCATCAGACACATATTGCTTTATCATGTCATGCATTGACTGCTGACGGGACTCCATTCACGACATCTGTCCATCAATATCCCGGATTGAGGTGGTTCGGAATGGTTGCATGGCTCGTGGGGACATGCGCAACACAGGCCTGTCCTCTGGTGGAGACGTCTCCGCCTGGCTGCAGTGACCTTCAGGCTCGATCACAGGGGTGCCCTTTGGTGTGTCCTGCGGGCTGGGCGTGTGTCCACCATCCCCGACATGCTGCCTCCTGCATTTGGGTCCTCCTCATGCCCCTCATCCTCGTTGCCACTGTGTAGGGCGGATGCGGCAACCTTTGCCCACAGAACTTGTTGCTGCCGACTGCTTGCTGTCAAGGTCGCTTGCCACTGATGTGGACTCATCCCCGGCAATGTGTCTCTCCTTGGGGGCTGATGCATGGATGTGGGCAGGCCTCCTGCCCGCAACATCTTTATGCAGGTGTGCCTTGCTGGCACGGGTGCCTCCGGCCTGGTGCTCCATGGGGACAGGTGCAGGTGGCTGCCTGACCTGTGTTAGGGGCAGTGCACCCGGTTGGGCACTGGTGCGTGCTTTGTCAGCCCCTTTGCTAATACTTGCACCCCTGGACTTGGATGGCCTGGTGCCATCGTTCTGATCCCTGGCCTTTCTTGCAGGTGTTGTTTGCTGTGCCGCTGCATCATCCCCGTTGCTGTCAGAATTCATGCCTGTGGGGGATAGAGAGGCATGGCATCAGTGATGGGGGGACATGCATCCTGCATGCATTGGTCTTGGTGCAGTTTGGGCCATGTGCTTCGTTGTGTGCTTGTTCGAGTGGTGGACATGGTGCTTGCAAACTTGGTCTAACGCTCCCCTGGCTCCCACGGAGGCGCTGGTCTGGTCTGGGTTGCTGTGGCCTCTTCAAGCGTGATGCGCAGAATTCGGAACACCGATTGAACAGGACCCCCAAATCTTGCTTGTCTGGCGCGTAGGAATATCCTTCTGCAGATGAGAAAGGGGATTAACTGTCTGCTGAATAGTGTGCTTGCTCCCCCCTTTGCCCTTCGTTCTTCTCTGATTCCTCCAAAACCACCGGTTTAAGCTCACCTTATGGTTTGGAAGGATTAACTCTCCATCCTGCTTCTGTTGCAGGGGCGCGCGTTCGTCCAGTTACTTCACTGGTTTTCAGAATGGCGCTGGCACATCCACTTGACTTTTCTGAGTGATACGCCGTAAGTATGAAGATGCAAAAGTTCAAGTGTGAGCCTCCTTTTATGTTGTCTTTTCTGTCCTTTATTTCAGGTGCAGAACAAAGGCGATGCGTTGAGGGGTTAAATTGCCGGTGGTAAAATCAGGTGAGTTAGTGATGAGGGCGACCCCTCTAAATGTCTTTATAATTCCCCAGTAATGTCTTTTGTCCTTTCCCCATAGGGGCCGGGGTGCGGTACCTGACAAAGATGATGCGTCGACCCGAGATGTGGAATGGTTCACCAAGAAAAGCCGGTAAGTAATATGGCTGAAAATGCGGCTTTCCTCTTGTGTTCCCTTGCTCACCTTTTGTCTCTTCTTTTCTCCCCTAGGTGCAGAGATGTGGCGACCGGTGCTGAGAGCCGCGATGGAGCCGGGAGGCGTCTCGGGAACAGGTGAGTGAAGCGCGGCGCTGCAGCGAGCAACGCGGTGCTTTTAAATGGAAGTCTTCCTTCAGGAATGCTTGCGTGAAGATTCCGCATGCAGGTAAGAAGGTTGAATAAGTTCTTGGTTTTCACCTTTCTCTTCTCTTATTCCCTTACAGGTGTTCCAGGTTCGAGGCGGGCGTGGCTGGAGTCCAGGTGCAGGAGCAGACATGGTGAGCGTTCAGCTGCTGGGATGCAGAACAACGCGAAGCATGTGTGGCTATCCGGGCGTGGCTTAAATAGCTTTGGAAGAAGTTCTAGGTGAGTATTCTTCCACAGCCCCACCCAAGTAACAAAATAGTTCCTTCAGAAAAATAGTCCCTCCTAAGCCTCATTTGGCTTGGTTCTTCATGCAGCATGGTCTGCATCAGGTGAGTGTGCAGTATGGTCTGCTTCAGGTAAGTGCACCAAACACTTCTCCTTATGAGCCTGGCGCCTATGGCGCCAGGACTGATGCCCAACATGAGCCTGGCGCCAACGGCGCCAGGACAGAGTCCAAAGAGCCCCTATAAAGGGCCGCTGGGCTTTTACCCTGGGGCGTGATGCCTGCTCCCGGGGGTGCTGGGCCTGGCCTGGTGCTCCGGGGGTAGGCATCATGACAGCACTCCCCCCAACACCCCTCCCAAGGTCGTTTTCCCAGGAGGTTTCGGTTTGTTCGGGAAATTCTGATGGAACCTTTTTACTAGCCGAGGTGCATGTACATGGTCGCTGGGTTCCCAAGATCTTTCCTGAGGCCCGTAGCCCTCCCAATCAATTAGATAGAAAAGTTTTGATTTTGAGATTTTAGAGTCCAAAATGTTCTTCACCTCGAATTCAGGCTCCCCATCTATCTGGATTGGTTCTGGTGGCTTTATTAATCTGGTTTCTGGTTGCACTGGTTTCAAAAGCGACACATGAAAAACGGGGTGAATCCGCATGTTTGCTGGTAGATCTATCTTGACTGCCACTGGGTTAATTATAGCTTTGATAGAGTAAGGGCCTAAATACCTTGGATTAAAAGTCCGAGGTCCCTTGAGCGATAAGTGTTTGGTAGCCAACCATACTTGATCCCCTATTTGGTATGGAGGCGCCTCCTTTCGATGCAGATCCGCATTCTTTTTGTATTTCCCTTTCGCATGTTGTAAGTGTGCAGTAGCATCCTTGAAGGCTTGAGTAATCGTAGAATGCAAATGGTCCACTGCGGGCATTTCGAGGCTCAAAGGTGAGTCCAAGTCTGAAGTACGAGGGTGATGTCCATATAGGGTATAAAAGGGGCTCTGACCAGTTCCAGAGTGTATCGAGTTATTGTATGCATATTCAGCCACCCATAAAATATCCTTCCAATTACCCCCCGATTGGTGCAACAGACATCGTAGATATTGTTCTAGGGTCTGGTTCGTTCTCTCCGTCTGACCATCGGTCTGTGGGTGGTGGCTGGTTGAGAGTCTTACGTCGATTTGTGCCAGTTGACAACACTTTTTCCAAAAATGTGAAATAAACTGGCTTCCCCGATCGGAGATTAGTATGGACGGGAATCCATGCAGACGGATGATATTTTCGAGGAATTCCTTGGCGAGAACAAAAGCTGAAGGTACTCCTTTCAACAGAATAAAATGGGCCATCTTGGAAAATAAATCCACCACAACCAGAATAGTATTGTATCCATTACAAGAGGGCAGGTCCATGATAAAATCTAGTGACAAGGTGTGCCAAGGTGCTGGTGGAATGTCTAAGGGTTGAAGAAGACCGGCGGGTTTTGTTTTTTGACCTTTGTTTTGGACGCAAACTCCAGAGGACATCACGAAAGATTTAATATCCTTTCGCCAGGACGGCCACCAGAATTGTCGTTTAATTTTTTCCTCTGTTTTGGCAATGCCAGGATGTCCTTCCATCAGAGTATCGTGATGACGGGAAATAACCAGTTCTTGCAATTCCTTTTCTGGCAAAAATAAACGTCCTTGGAAGTAAGGTAAGCCATCGTTGATTGAAAAGGCAGACCCCCTTTTGATCCAATCCTGCAAGGCTGAAGAGTCCAGGAATAGTTTTACCCGTGCTTGAATGTCTTCAAGAGTTTGTAAAGTGGTTATCCCCAAGATTCTTTGTTCGGGAATTATCGGCACAGGTTCTGAGTTTGTGTCCATTTCTCCCATTCCAATTCGAGATAGCGCTTCCGCTTTGCCATTCTTACAGCCGGGACAGTAGGTGATTACAAAATCAAACTCAGCAAAGAATAAAGCCCATCGGAGCTGTCGTGAAGACTGAGCCTTGGCAGTTTTTAAATATTATAAATTTCGGTGATCAGGGATCACGGTGATGGTATGCCTGGCGCCAAGAGAATAATGCCGCCAAGCCTTAAAGGCGGACTTAATGGCTAATAATTCCTTATCGGTGATTGCATAATTTATCTCCGGCGGCGAGAACTTTCTGGACCAAAACGCTACGGGATGCAGTTGGTTGGTTTCGGGGTCTCTCTGACACAGGACAGCTCCCATGGCTAAGCTGGATGCGTCGGTTTCGACTATATATGGGAGATCAGGGCGCAGGTGTTTCAAAATAGGTGCGGACGTAAATTTAGCTTTTAATTCCTGAAAGGCCTGTTCAGCTTCCTCGGTCCATTCAAAACGTTTATTCTTCCGCAAGAGTGCAGTGATGGGTTGCACCACCCGTGAAAATTCCGGGATAAACCTGCGATAAAAATTGGCAAAACCAAGCATGCTCTGGACACCTTTCACCGAACTAGGTGATGGCCATTTGAGGATGGCATCCACTTTCCGTGAGTCCATTCGGACCCCTTTAGGTGTCAGGATGAATCCAAGAAACTCAACCTCGGAGGTATGGAAAACGCATTTTTGCAGCTTTGCAAACAGTTTGTGCTGGCGCAATTTCTCAAGGACGGCCCTGACATGTTTTCTGTGATCAGATTCCGAAGAGGAGTACACCAGAATGTCATTGATATACATGACAACACAGACATCGATGAGTTCCCGAAGGACATCGTTCATGAAGAATTGGAAGGCAGCAGGCGCGTCGCACAACCCGAAAGGCATCACCTGGTATTCGAATAGTCCATATTTTGTACGGAAGGCCGTTTTCCATTTGTCGCCTTCTTTTACTCGTACCAGATGATAAGCCCCCCGGAGATCTAACTTGGTGTATATGCAAGCGTCCTTCACCTGGTCAAGGAGTTCAGGGATCAAAGGCAGAGTGTAACGATTTTTAACAGTTATCTGGTTCAGTGCGCGGTAATCGATACAAGTTCTAAGGTCGCCTTCTTTTTTGCCACGAAGAACAAAGCCGAGGATGCCGGAGACTTTGACGGGCGAATGAAACCATTGGCTAGCTATTGATCTAAATATTGTCTCAAATGCAGATTCTCCGGCTCAGTAAGGGCATAAATCCTGCTACAAGGAGGTTGTGCACCGGGCACCAGATCGATTTGGCAATTGTACGATCTGTGAGGAGGTAACGTGTTTGCCTGTTCCTTTTGGAAGACGTCCTGAAAGTCTTGGTATTCCGGAGGTAGTTGCATGGAGACAGAGGTTACTGATGCTAGACTGGTGTTCAGATTTTCTGGGTAGCAGGTTCGTGCACACTCCGGAAAGGTTATTCTCTTCGCTCGCCAATCAATTCGAGGATTATGTGTCTCTAACCAAGGGATTCCGAGAATAACCTGAAACTGTGGAGCCTTGATTACATCAAACACAACTGCCCCCCGATGGCCGTCCGGACCTACAAGTGTCACCTCAGCTGTGGAATGTGTTACCGGTCCCGAGGCAATTTCGGTTCCATCAACTGTGTTGATGACATCTTTGCTGGTTTTAGGACGCAGGGGAAGGTTAATCCTGGAGACCAATTCACGATCCACGTAGTTTCCTATAGCCCCACTATCAATGTATGCCTTTATTGCATGCAACCGCTTAGGCTGTTCCGGATCTACGAGGACCATTGGCACAGTGAAATGCGAGGTCTGAGAGTTTGTTTTCAAACTCGGCAAGCGGACCCCTACGCTTATCGGGCGGGGTCGTTTCCCGATACAGAGGTTTCATGGATTTTATCAGCGGCTCCTACCACCTTCCTGGGCGGCCTTGCCGGGCAATCTCGTAGAAAGTGTCCAGAGGATCCACAATAAAGACATAAGTGCATCTTCCGTCTTCTTTCACGTTCCTTTTGCGTTAAAGGTCCTTTAACTCTTCCGATTTGCATTGGCTCAGAGGCTTCAGCCCCCTTGAGGTTAGCGTGGGTCTTGACTAACACCCGGGTCTCAAACTTGGACCAATCTGCTTTTCTGTTTTGCAGTCTGTGATCCAATTGGACCACTAAGTCTATATATTCTGAGCATTCTTGGGGCGGATTTACAACTTGGGCCAGGACATCTTTAAGTTCATCCGCGTAGACCTCGATAAAATAACGTGATTCTTTTGTCTCCTGGCCACCCAGTTTCCACAATTAGTCTATTAAAGGTTGCAATGTAGGAAAGGAGGTCTTGATTGCCCTGTCGCAGAGATAGAAGTTCGTCATCTAGAGCCTGCCCCTGGGAGTGACGAGCAAATAACCTTTCCATGCTTGCTTCAAATCCTTGAAAATCACGAAGAATTGGGTCATCTTGAGTTACCAGTGGAACTGACCAATCGGCAGCACTGCCGCTGAGATATGACAATACAAAGGCTACCTTGGTCTGGTCATTAGGGAAGGCCCCAGGTCTGCACAGGAAATGCAAACGACACTGATTCATGAATACGGCGAATCGTTTGGGGTCCCCAGCAAAGTGTTCGGGTGGGGCCAGCGGCATGTTTCCAGGTAGATTAATCTGCACCGGGTTACTGGAAAGCACAGGAGCGGGGTTCCCTCCGGAACCGGGTAAAGGAGTTTGTCTAGCTTGACCTTGCAAAAGCTGTCTAGCCAGGTCATCAGCTCTTTCCTTTGTTACAATCACCTCCCTCCTGAGAGCATTAGTCTCTTGACGAGCGGCGTGTACTTCGGCCCGTAATTCCCCCAGTAGTTGGGCCAACTGGTCAGTCTCGGAAGTTTCCATAGCGCCTGGGTGGGAATTTGTAGGAAGGCTTCGCGTTCTGTAACGCTCACCTGGCTCCCACGGAGGCGCTGGTCTGGTCTGGGTTGCTGTGGCCTCTTCAAGCGTGATGCGCAGAATTCGGACCACCGATTGAACAGGACCCCCAAATCTTGCTTGTCTGGCCCGTAGGAATATCCTTCTGCAGATGGGAAAGGGGATTAACTGTCTGCTGAATAGTGTTCTTGCTCCCCCCTTTACCCCTTCGTTCTTCTCTGATTCCTCCAAAACCCCCGGTTTAAGCTCACCTTATGGTTTGGAAGGATGAACTCTCCATCCTGCTTCTGGTGCAGGGGCGCGCGTTCGTCCAGTTACTTCACTGGTTTTCAGAATGGCGCTGGCACATCCACTTGACTTTTCTGAGAGATACGCTGTAAGTATGAAGATGCAAAAGTTCAAGTGTGAGCCTCCTTTTATGTTGTCTTTTCTGTCCTTTATTTCAGGTGCAGAACAAAGGCGATGCGTTGAGGGGTTAAATTGCCGGTGGTAAAATCAGGTGAGTTAGTGATGAGGGCGACCCCTCTAAATGTCTTTATAATTCCCCAGTAATGTCTTTTGTCCTTTCTCCATAGGGGCCGGGGTGCGGTACCTGCCAAAGATGCGGCGCCGACCCGAGATGTGGAATGGTTCACCAAGAAAAGCCGGTAAGTAATATGGCTGAAAATTCGGCTTTCCTCTTGTGTTCCCTTGCTCACCTTTTGTCTCTTCTTCTCTCCCCTAGGTGCAGAGATGTGGCGACCGGTGCTGAGAGCCGCGATGGAGCCGGGCGGCGTCTCAGGAACAGGTGAGTGAAGCGCGGCGCTGCAGCGAGCAACGCGGTGCTTTTAAATGGAAGTCTTCCTTCAGGAATGCTGGCGTGAAGATTCCTGATGCAGGTAAGAAGGTTGAATAAGTTCTTGGTTTTCACCTTTCTCTTCTCTTATTCTCTTACAGGTGTTCCAGGTTCGAGGCGGGCGTGACTGGAGTCCAGGTGCAGGAGCAGACATGGTGAGCGTTCAGCTGCTGGGATGCAGAACAACGCGAAGCATGTGTGGCTGTCCGGGCGTGGCTTAAATAGCTTTGGAAGAAGTTCTAGGTGAATATTCTTCCACAGCCCCACCCAAGTAACAAAATAGTTCCTTCAGAAAAATAGTCCCTCCTAAGCCTCATTTGGCTTGGTTCTTCATGCAGCATGGTCTGCATCAGGTGAGTGTGCAGCATGGTCTGCTTCAGGTAAGTGCACCAAACACTTCCCCTTGCCCAACATGAGCCTGGCGCCAACGGCGCCAGGACAGAGTCCAAAGAGCCCCTATAAAGGGCCGCTGGGCTTTTACCCGGGGGCGTGATGCCTGCTCCCGGGGGTGCTGGGCCTGGCCTGGTGCTCCAGGGGTAGGCATCATGACACTTGGGGGGAGGCGTATTGGCATCCCTCAGGTGCAGACATGTTTTCCATGGTGTCTGCTGTGAAGCCTACAGGTGTGTTGTGGCTTGCGTGCTGTGTGACATTTGCTGTTTGGTTGTGTATCAGGGGTGTATTAGGTATTGGAGAGGCATGCAGCATGTATTTTGATGTGACAGTGGTGTAGCCAGCATCTCGACAGGGATGTGTGTATGTGTGTATGATGGGCCATGTATTTGCTCTCAACAGATTCACATTTGGTGGCCAACTTTGTAATTGGGATGTCAGGGGTGTGTGGGGATGTATGTGGTGCATAAAGTGTCACTCACCATCATCATCGGATGCTGGGACTCCATACTCTGCTCCTCCAACTCCTTCTATGGCCTCCATGTCAATGATGGAGCTGCATGTTTCCTCCCACCTGGACAACTTCATGGGGGAGTTTGGACCTGCGGTTGGCTGAGATTATATTACGGAATCGCAGGCACAGGTTGTCCCACCTCTTCCTGCAGTCCTTTACGGTTTGTGTTGTAGTTCCCACCGCACAGACCTCCCTTGCAACGTACTCCCAAATTTGTTTTTTGCACAACTGTGCTGGACGCCACAGGTCCGCACAGAAAACAATATCGACCTGCTCCACAAGCGTGTCTGAGAGCATATTCAGCTCATCATTGCTGAAGCGCAGTTTGCGCATGCTAGAGGAGCCTTTCTTGGTCACTTTAGCCATTGTCTTCCAGCAGGGATTGGTAATTCTGGTGCACAGGTCCTGTCTGCCGAGGATTGCAATGGATTGTGTTTTTCAAGATGGCCGCCGCTGCATTTCCCGTTACGGTGTGATGACGTACCTTCCGGTGCCGGTAATGACGGACCCGGTAATGACAGACCCGGTAATGACGGACCCAGTAATGATGGTACAGTTATTTAGGGGCACAACGATGACGGAGGAGGTCTCAGCGCATTTCTTGATGCCGCTATCTGGGGTGTGCGGGACGTTATTGGCATGGCGGTGCATCCGTTACCGGCATCCCGGGACGCGTATGCACGCAGACTCGTAATCAGCCATTGTTTGCAGAGTGAGCCCTGCACAGACACGTTCATACCAACATGCCGGTAATGACAGACTTTTACCGCCATACTCGTAATGAGGCCCATTGTCTTCATCGTCACAGTCCTTCATTGCCCAACCTCAGCATGGCTGGAAATATATACATATATTAACTTAGCAATTAGTAACAAACCGGAAGTCCAGAATCTGAAGACAATGGGCCTCATTACGTGTGCAGCAGTGACCCGTCGGTGCTACCAGCGGTGAGCCGCACTACCCATAACACTGGAAACAATGCCTGATTTCCCGGTTCCACCGGAACATTACAAGTCCCAGCGAAGCGGGAAGTCAGGCGGAGTTTCAGTAAGTCCCCAATCCTGCGCAGTCCAATAGGACTCCATGGGAATGGGAATGGGGACTCAGAAGAACCAGCACCGTTAGTAACTGTGCCGGTGCTTCCATGACAACTCTGCCTACTGGGGCCATTGCGCCTGGTGGGGTCCGGCAGGCAGACTTGTATTGTGCCCATCCAGAAACAAGGGTGCCGGTAAGCTTACCGGCATTTTGTTTTCGGACAGCCACACTCATAATGAGGCCCAATGTATCTCCAGCTGGAGTACAGGGAGAACATATTTGAAAAATATTGTTTTATGTGAGTGGGTTTGTGACTTAAGCCTGTATCATGTTGACGCCTCACCCCCAAAGAATAAGTATTGTGATGAGTAAGACCATGACTAAATAATTGAAATATTGACATGAATCCCAATGGTTTCCTTTTGGCTTTTGCAGATGCAAAATCCAGACAGAACTCAATGTAGATCTGAGCCTCTCAGCCCGCCTGAAATTCAATGTGGGCGGAGACGCAGGTGCATTCTACGCGGATCAGCCGAGTGACGCAGGTGCAGGTTTTACGCACTGCCCCACTGCTCTAAGCAGATCAGGTACGAAAATGTCATGGTTTGCTATTTGCCAGCAGAGAGATGGATCCTGCGCCAGTAAATTCCACAACGTGTGCTCATCAAAATGACACGACTCGGCCTTCGACCAGTTTTTAAACACATAAATACTTTCAAAAACACCATGCGACACATGCTGTGATGTACTTTAATGATAAAGAAAGCAAGATTGTGGCTTTACACTTCTGACATTCAATAAGCAGTAATCTGGACTTTGAACTCGTGTGAAGGAAGACAGATAGTTTGCACTATGAAACTGGGATATCTTGCCTTTACAAAGAACAACGTCTTTCAGCTTTTGTGCAACATGTGTCTAATGTTTCATTAAACATCCTGCTTGTGGGGGATGATATTGGCTTAAATTTGCATTAGAGTGAAATGTGGCGCAACGAATTTCATTCTGCATGCAAACTGTATTGATTTACAGAACTCACTGTTTGATTTGGTTGTTTGATTTCAAATCATTTGAATAAAAACATACAGTTCTCAAACACGGTGAATAAATGTTTGTATTCTGTGCACTCCGTCTTCCAGACCAAAGTTTTAGATATGTTGGCCTCGTGGTGAATCAAGATGTGTCCGGTGGCAACGGGTCATGAAGGTGCTCCAGTCCCTGCCATTCTGGTAAATATGCTTGCTGCCTGGCCTAACCTCACATCCTAACTAGGTCAATGCGCCACTCCCTGGCCTTCTGTAAGTATGCCTGCTGCCTTTTCACAATAAGCTCCAGGCCCCAGCAAAACAAACAGAATTTAAGAAGCTTTCCTACTGATACTATTTTTTTGGGCCTGGGCTGAACTTCGACGAAACTAAGCAGTTGTTGGGAAAGATTTCTCTAAATACAACTTTCCCTCCATAATTATGGACCACCCCCCCAAACTTTTTGCTTGTGTTACAGTATCCTGGACAGACATTTTACAGTCGAGCCCAGCCTTCAAGCTGCACTCCACTGGTTGTTCGCTCTTTTTGTGGGAAAAGTGACACGGCCTTCAGACTGTCAGTACTGAGAAACTTTGTTTCTCTTAGTCTTTCGTCTTTTTTGCCACTTTTGGTGACAGTTTATCATTGGGCAGTACATTACTGAACCGTGCAATGGATTCTATGTATTTTCTGATCCTAGACACCCTCTAAGGATTTTTGGGTGATTGTAAAATGTGCCTAGGAACAGACTGGTGGCAGCAGTAGGTTTTCTTTGTATGTTTACAACTTTTTACTGAACCATCCAGCAGTTACCACGTTTGGTTCATGACTGTGGCTAGTGTCCATCCTGGCCGTGTCACAAGGTCTTTTGTCTGTTCCTTTGGCCATTTTGTCCTTTGGCCTTCCCCTTGGTCTTCCTGGCCTAGGAATTCCTTATTTGGGCTTGCAGTTGCCCCCAAAATCCGCTTCTTTCACAGGTCCTTGCCAGTCCCAATCCACACTACTGGTGTTAGGATGTCTGGTTTGCGCAAGAGCTTGAGAATCCCAGTGGTCCCTGATTGGACCACCGCTGGTGTGCATGCATGGGGCAGGTCTTCTCATTGGTGGGCAGGGTGCGAGCACTCACCTGACTGTAGGATATGAGATAGGCTCCTGAATGCATTAGAGGGATCGGCAACAGGTCCAAACCAACCTGGTGATGTAGCTAAGTATCCAGAAGAGCCGAGCAGAACAAAGGACGATCCTGAGACATGCAGAAGAAGGTTGGCACCTAGATCCCATTGTTGTCCCGGTGCAGCCCTGCATTGCGCTCCATTTCAAAAGACCTGCAAATGTGCTTTGAACCTTTGAAGTGGTAGGACAAATCACTCTCACCTCCTGGCTGCAGTGCAAAAGTGTCGGTTCGGAAGTGTACCTGGGCCATCCAGTGGACTGTCCAGCGTTAACCTGGGTTACTGTGCCGGAGTGTCACCATGTTGCGTTTTGGCTTGAGACTTTGGGAAATCATAGCTTGCCCTGCAAAGCACCCTTCCAGCGAATTTCGTCATCCCAGCTTCTTTGTGTAGCGAGATAGAAAGCTATGAAAGATTGCAAGAGCTGGGAGCCCCTGCGTCACTGTGCTACAGTGACGGTTGATGAAAGCAGTTTCCCTGCATTTTCCTGCATTCCTTCCTGTGCCCTGAGAACAGCTGGGTCATTGTTTCCTTTCTTCATCCC
Source organism: Ambystoma mexicanum (assembly GCF_040938575.1). Classification (NCBI taxonomy): domain Eukaryota; kingdom Metazoa; phylum Chordata; class Amphibia; order Caudata; family Ambystomatidae; genus Ambystoma; species Ambystoma mexicanum. The sequence goes on from NC_090935.1 coordinate 1,494,692,378, forward strand.
ACAAATCAAGATTTACAGCTCCTGTTCCATACCCAACCTGCATTCACACCTGTAGTGCCTGTGCACCTAGAAGCCGAACCAAGGGTGGGAAATCGAACCTCTGATGACCCCTTCCAGGCCTGCCAAGTTTGGACCAAACCCGAGCTAAGGGCTATGAGGAGTGAAGTCACTTACAGATGAGTCTTTGTGTTCATCCATACACTTTTACGCAGAGAGGATCCCTTGTGGTCTTCTCTTTGGCTTGGGTAGCCTCCGATTCCTAAAGTCTTCCAAACAGTGGGAATAGCTTTGTTCACCACAGCAGACACACTCCTGACTCTTGGAACGTGTTTCACCCCTTCAGAATTCTGTCACTAACTTTTTCCAGCTTCATAAAAAGGTACTTTGTGACTTTTGCACACAAACGGGCACTTTTACATGCCCATTCAACATTGAGCACAAGGCTCCATTCATCATAGGGCTGGAATTCAGAAGCTAGGATTGTCATCTCTGAATGTTGCCTGTGTTCTAAAGGTATTCACCCTTTTCCCTTAAAGGTATTGGTGGAGTTATTAACTTGATTGCGCTAACTCCAGTGGTTGTATATATTTTTCACGTAGTGTGTTGGGTGTGTGCTAATTTGCTAATGCTTTTCTTTATTCATTTAAGTTGAATCTTGGGCCCCTAATACATAGTATTTGTTGGTATACTTATTTTTTTTTACTTCTTTATTTACATTTTACCAAAACAAGAATACACCGATCATGAAACAAACACATCATAGTGTGAATGAAGAACATCAATACAAACAGCATTTGAATAGAGAGAAAAGAAAAAACAAATGTATACAATTATATTCCTCTTGTTAATACATAGTCAAGAATACATCCCACACCTTAGCATGCATCCGCAGTTTCCCCAACCGCCTGTACATCACCTTTTCAATAGCCGCCAAAGAAATCATCTCATCAATCCAATCATTAGATGAAGGCGGGATCCGGGATTTCCACCCCCTCAAGATCATTTTCTTGGATACAGACGCTCCCCTGAACAAAACTTTTTTCTCAGACAAGGAAAGATCCTCAAGCAAAATACCACTGCCCAAAACCATTGTCATAAAATCCAAATCAATGCTGCAATTCAGGACCCGTAAACACATGGTGCAAACCTCCTGCCAGAAACCCCTGACCCTGGCACAATCCCAAAGTAAATTTTCAAGAGTGCCAACTTCCAAGCACAGCACCAGCCCACATCCGAATCCAACATGCCCCTGCTCTTGAGCCTCTCCGGACACCAGAAAAGTCTGTTTAGAATTGTAATTTGTCGAGAGCGTTCACACAGATTAACTGAACAAAGCCTCACATTTGCACACAATTCAATCCACATATCAGCAGTGATCTCACAACCCAATCGTCTACTCCACTCATCCATCAGCCCAGTATTATCTTTGTAGTTAGCAACGATTCGGTGATACAATCTGCTCGCAACAGATTGACATCCCACCACCATATGATCCAAAACTACAGCTTCACTTCCATCAGTCTCACCGATACATCTCTTCAGCTTCCTGTAATCCGCAATGGAAACATTATTAATTTTGAAATCCGCACATAACACATCAAAATCAATCCACTTTCCATTTCTGCATATATCCTTAATCCAGTGAACTCCACCAACAAACCATTCTGGCCAAAATATAGGTTTGCCAGCCTCCGTGATGGCTTTATTAAACCAAATTGAGGCCGAAGGTGACTTCAGAGCAGTTGAACCACACATTTCGTGAAAGCCCGTCCACACATCCCGCATAAATTCAGTCAAAGGAAGTTTCCTACCACATTTGATAACAGTCGTAAGAATCGCCCGTGGGGCAAGAGCACCCAAAGCAGTCGCTTCCGCCACCGCCCAAGTACCTGGAGAATCAGCTAGGAAAGGAAGCAAAAATTGGTAAGCAAAGGCAAGATGATACAATTTAAAATCGGGGTCCCCAAGCCCCCCTTTTTCAACAGGCAGCTGCAGCTTCCACAATTTAAGTAAAGGAGGCTTCCCGTCCCAAAGAAAGGTTTGTAGAGTTGCATCAATTAATCTCCAGTAATAAGCAGTAATCGTCAAAGGGAGCATGCTCAAAACATAGTTGATTTTCGGGGCCGCAACCATCTTCAAGGCGTTCACCTTGCCCCATAATGACAAACGCAAAACCGACCACCTCTCTGTAGATGACTTCAATTCACGGTAGGCCTCTCCTAAATCCACCTCCACCATATCATTCACAACCGGAGTCAGCCAAATTCCCAAGTATTTCATTTTACGCAAACACCACTGACACCCAAATCCAGTCACCAAAGATCTAGCACAACTCCCCGTGATAGGCAAACCCTCAGATTTCGAGCATTTTATTTTAAACCCCGCCACCACATGAAACCGATCCAAAATGTCCATCAAAGACGGTAAAGAAACCTCCAAATTTCGTAAAACCAACGAAAGGTCATCAGCATAGAACCAAATCTTCTGTTCAGCCCCATGGAAGGAAACACCTTTCAAGTATAAATCATTTCACAGAGCAATAGCAAGTGGTTTGATAGCCAGTACAAACAATAAGGGTGAAGCAGACAACCTTGTCTAGTGCCCCTCCAAAGACTGAATGTTCCAGATAAGAAACCATTTGTCTTAACACTTGCCGTAGGACGAGCATACAAAAGGGAGACCCAAGAAATGTATTCATCACGCAGATTCATCACCCTCAGCACTGTGAACATATACTGCCAGTTAACACGATCAAAAGCTTTTTTGGCATCCAAAGAAAACACAGCCACATCATCATCCAAATTCAGGGCCTGGTACATGGTCAACAAGAGATTCCGAATGTTACTAGACATCCTACGATGTTTAATAAAACCAGATTGATCCGTGTGAACAAGCCTTTGAATCACATCCTCAATGCGTAAAACAAGTACCTTAGCCAGAATCTTGTTGTCAGTATTTATTAAACTTATTGGCCGGTAGCTGGATGGTAAGAAACTATCCTTTCCTTTCTTCAGAAATACAGAGATGGTAGCATGCATGGTAGATTCTGGAAGAGATCCCACCCCCCTGGACTCAACATACATGTCCCTCAAGAGCCCTAACGCCGTTTCAGGAAGAACCTTATAAAACTCAGCCGGCAGACCATCAGGCCCAGGTGTTTTCCCAGAATTCAGACTGGCAATAGCAATCCTAATTTCATCAACAGTAACCAACCGACTCAAACCCACCAGTTCATCATCAGAAACTCTCGGGATATCCAAATTATCCAAGAAGCAATCGCCACTACCAGTAATACCAGCCTCATTTTTGTATAACTTCGCATAAAAATCCCTGAAAATAGTATTAATCTCTGACGGATCAAAAGTGATCGCTCCATCCAAGCCTTTTATAGAATTAATGGCTCCCTCCTAAATCTGCTGCCTCAACCAGTAGGCGAGCCACCTGTCACACTTTTCACCTTTCTCAAAATAAGCACTTCTGATTCTATATAAATCCTTTTTGGCTCTAGCACCCAAAATAACATTCAGATTTTTCTTCAATCTCTTCAGTTCCATTCTTTTATCAACATCATTTGGATCACGGATCAAATCATTCATCAATTCAGCAATGCGGGCATCAGTTTCCACCTGCACTTTTGCCAATCTTTTCCTCCTACCACAGGATAAACCTAAAATAATGCCCCTCATTGTACATTTGAATGCCTCCCAAACTGCCTTCTTACTAAGAACTTCTGAAGAATTCTCATTCACAAAGCATTCAGCCTCTGTTCTGATTTCCTCTAAAATAGTTTCATCCTGCAATATAGAAGTATTCATCTTCCACTGAAAAGTCCTACAGCATGCAAAATTCAAAGACAGTCCCAAAAAAATAGGCGCGTGGTCAGTAATCGCTATACAGCCAATTTGACTAGTTAAAAGATTTGTAGTCGCTCCCCCAGCAGTAAAAAACATATCAATCCTTGAATAAGTGTTATGAGCTCCAGAATAGAACGTACATTCTTTGGAATCTGGGTGTTGTAGCCTCCAGCAGTCTTTCAGATCAAAATCCCCAAGCAGCGTCCGAAAAGAGCAAAAAAGCCCATCCCTCCTCTGTATAGCAGAACGTCCAGTGCTATCCATGGACAGATTATCAACCAGTTATTATCAATTGTTGGTATACTTCTGTCTAATGGTAATTCTTTGCGTTTCACTGTGTGTGCTCATTGTGGACCTCTGATCACCCTCAGTCCTCCTGAGACCTAGCCATGACTGCTCTCCAAGCTACCATGAATTAGTCTGGTTATCTTCCCAGAAGTGTCACCTGTTCAACTAAAAAGGGAGGCCTCCTAAACATCTGTCCACCAGGCCAGAGTTTTCGAAATCCCTTCTAACAGCAGTCAATTTACCCATCCTCATCTTAACATAAGTACACATACTATGGTGAGCCATTCTTGCGAGAAGGGCTCTGGCTGTCATCTCACAAGACTGCCCGGAGAAGGGGCGATCGTAGTGGAGAAAGTGAAGGGAGCGGTCGCACTGGGGCGCCCCCCCTGCTTTAAGGGCAAAGCACCAATGAGTGCAGCTCTATACTAGAGCTGCACACATACAAGGGACATATAAAGCTCATGTAGAACAGTGAAGTAACTGTTGCTTACTTTAATGGTCATCTATGCATTCAGAAAATGACTAGTCTTGAGCCTAAATCATACTTGTTAAGCCACAACATAATTGATGATGAGGGATGGGATCAAGTCAGCAACCACAGAAGAAACATGCAAGGAGCAACACCACCTCCAGCTTACCAGCAGACCCCAAGTAGGGCAGCAATCCTGTGGCCCCAGTGGGAACTGTTGTTCACAACATATCTTGTCACCTTAGGAGTGTTGGACTACGCCCCAGAAAGAAAGAAGGCTATGCCTTTGAATGCAATGAGTGTGGAAGGGCAGAGAATATTAGCTGGATTGAAGCCGGAATCGATTGAAGGTTACCTATATAAGAAAGCTATCAGAAAGATAGTTAACAGATTCTCTAACATAGAAAACATGGTACTGCACAGATTGAGATTCTACAACAGGAAGCAAGTACATAGCCGTTAGACGACTACGACACAAGACTGCGATAAATGGCGTCACTATGTGAATTTGGTGACAACACTGAAAATATGTTATGCAACATGCTGGTAGTGCCCATGAACAGCAGGAAAGAACAAGACAAGTTCATACTAGAAAAAGAACTTGTTAGATAAAGGCATTCAGATTTCCAGAGCGGTGGAAGAGACCACGCTTAGATGCAAGGAAATGGTGGGAAGTTTACAGAATGCAGAGGTGCATGCCATTCAATATAGGGGGAACAGAGAAAGGCTCAGAAGTGATGCTAGGGAAGAGAGAGATAAACAGAGGGTACCTCTGAAATGCCACATGTGCGCAAGCACTCGACACCTAGCAAATGACAAAGCGTGCCCGACCAGAGGCAAAAAATGCCCAAATTGTACAAACATTTGGCATTTTGCCACAGCGTGTCAATGACGGAGAAGAAAGGTGACATCAATAGAATCAAGAGTATAAACGGCAGATGATGAATCGTCGGTTGATGACAGACCAAAGATCATTATGGTGAACAGTTTGAAAGCTAGAAAAGAGAACCCACACTGTCTGATCAAAGTAAATGGTAATGAGACCAAAGTAATTGGATTTAGAGTCAGACTTCACAATATTGCCCATTCGCACCTATAAAAAAATGGTAGGAAAAAAAGAAGTGGAAGTCTGAAAGACGAAACACCGACCCAAAGTATTTGGAGGTGCCTCTGCACGTCTGTTGGGTTACATTAAAGGAACCATATAATTCAAAGGCAGACAGACAGTGACAAGCGTGAACTTTTTGGAGCAGTGTCTGGCAGTGCTGGGTTGGGATGAGCAAGCAAAATTGAACATCAATCTGGATTCCAGCAGAGAGACCGAGTACTCTCCATAAGAGCAGAAGGAGCATAAGTGCCCAGGCATGAGTTCCCAAGGTTGTTTTCAGAAGGATTGGATAGGAGAAAGAACTGTGTGCCTAAGAGCCAGTAGGGGAAGGTGCAGAGCCAATCGAACACAAGATTAGACCAGTCCTAGCGATGGTGAAGGCTGCGTTGCAAAATCAGCTCATGAAGACGGTAAAAGAGGGCATCATTGAGATGGTGACATCATCAGAATGGTTAAGCCCAATTGCAATCCAGCAATATCCAAATTTGCATTGATCTGCACAGTCTCAATTTAGAGATCATAACTGGTAGCGACCCGCTGTCGAGCATTAACAAATTGATTCTGATGATTAAGGAAGCCAAGTGCTTCTCGAGGTTGGACATGGGAGATGCATATCATCAAATCAGTTTTCACAAGGAATCAAGGGCCCTCATTAGAACACCGGCACTAAACCATGGCGCTATTAGCACCATGGTTGGTGCCGGTGTTGTAACAGGTCCGCCGTGGTTTAATGGGGAATTACCACCCCATTCCAAGGTTGGTGGGGCGGTAACTCCCCATTGAACCATGGCCCTTCCCCGTTCCCATTTTCGCCCCATAGGGCTCTATGGGAATGGGGAAGGCGCTACGTACGGTACCACAAATTGCGGTACCGTAATTAGCACCAAGGTCCCTTTGCGGGTGCCTACTTTAACGGCTGGTTTAGACCAGCCGTTAAGGTCGGGTCCTGCAAAGGGACCTCGTAATCAGGCGCTAATGGGTTAACGGCGCCGCAGCCTTTTATGGCGCCATTAACCCATTAGCGCCAGGGTCGTAATGAGGCCCAAGGCCCGTGACAGCGTTCATCACACCATTCAGTACATCATGCTTTATCAGAATGCCATTTGGTTTGTCCTCTGCGACTTTGCTGTTCCAAAGAACAGTGATCGAAGTGAGGGGGAGCGGATGGGAGCGGTGCTCCTATACTTTTTTTTTTTCTCCATTACCATTCCTATACTTTTTTTGTAAAAAGAAACCGCTCCGGAGCGTTCCTTTTTAAGGTAAAAGTATAGGAACGGTCGCAGCACTGCACTGCCTGATGCAGGCTGCAGACAGTAGGCTGATGGCAGAGCCTTGGCCCACGCCTGCGCATTGAGGTGCAAACCTATAAACACTATGCGCAAGCGTGGGCCAGTGACCAGCAGTCTCTGTCGGAGTTGGACTGCACCAGGCCTAGAATTTTGTTACCTGTAGGCTGCGCTGAAAGACAGGTAGGTAAAGGGGGAGGGGGACACAGACGGAGGTGAGTGCAGTGGGTCGTGAGAGTGGGACGGTTGGTTCAGTGGCGTCCGTCTCTACCCGACCTCGAGCATATTTTATTTGGTGCAGGTGGGAGGTCAAGGCAGGCCAGGTGCTGGTTCGGGAGAGAAGGACGGTTCAGTGCTGTCCCTCTCTCCCAACCCGAGCATATTGTAGTCTGCAGTGCAGGCTGTGGGCGGGAGGTCAGGGCCACTGGCCAGGTCAGATGCCCAGGGTTGGGAGAGAAGGACGGTTCAGTGCGTACCTCTCTCCCGAGCATATTACACGCAGGTTACTGGCATACAGATAAGGGCCCAGCATGCAGTTCTAATCTCGGCTGTGCCGACAGTTTTTTTTATTCAATAAAAACACATTTCATTTTCTCCCTTCACCTCCAACCCCATTCTATTTTCCAAACGCCCCATACCATACTGGGGGGAAATATCATGGACTGCGCAGGGCCGTATTACCTTGCAGCTTTGGGTTTTTTGCAAAAAGCACAGAAACTAAATCATAAAAGGCACATGGCTTTAAAGAGAATAAAGGCCCGGTTTCTGTTTACTTCACAGCACATTGACATACCCAAACACGAGCGCTATTTAAGCAATTGCCACGAAAAGGCCGGGGCAAAAAGGGTAGAGCTGGAGCCCTTATTTAATGTAGCAACATGCATACCCATGGGTCCAAGGAGACACCACATTGAAAACCAAGCTTTACAGACGAAATGCAAATAATATTAAAGCCCGCCAGCGAGGTTATCTGTATGTCTTTAAAACTGTGGCACATTTTCACCAGGATCCAGTCACTGTTTTCGGCCACCCCTCAGCTATTGCCCAGACACACTGTTTATGACTCGGGGTGCCTGCGTGGTGGAGCAGCTTTGAACCCCCATCAAATGATGGGATTAATTGCAGTATAATGAGAGCCCGCCCACCTCCATCAAGTGGTGGATGCGGTGCAGCCCTGTCCTCATTAGGGGCCCCCAGGGGAAGCAGAAGGCGATGTTCACGTTACTCAGAGTCATAGGAGAGCTGCATTTTGTGAGCTGGATAGGTTTGAAGCCAGAAACTGGGTCTGGGTCCTGGCTACTTGATTTGACACCCAGTGTGACCTGGGGGGCAGGTTGCTATGTTGCATTTCAGTTTCTCAGCTTCTAGGCCTGACGGTGCTATGCTGTAGGCGCTGTGAGAGCGCGCGAGACACTGCCTCACCACAGCCAGCTGCCAGTGTCTGTGGCCTGAGGCTTTGCGGACACTGGGCAGTATTAAAAGTATTTGAACTTTACGTAAATCGACCCTGTGTGTTAAAGGGTATTGCGTAACGCTTGCAGGGATGCCTGCGTGGTGGAGCAGCTTTTAGGAGTTCCTGTTGGTACCAGAAATGTTATCTGCCCTGGAAATTGGGAACTATTGAGTTCAGAGGATAGCGCCCAGAAGCTGAATGTTTCCAAAGTTCTGCGGCAGTGAGACAGGTGTGCTATCTCACCGGTTCTTCTGTCTTTTGTTGCAGAATTGGTCCCTAGATGTGGTGAGATTGCGACCCAAAAAGTGTACATTGAGTGTGCTGGGCAAGTGCAACCAGTGGCAAAGCTGGAGACTAAAGAACACGCATGAGAATGGACGTGCGTGGGACAGCAGGACACCACGGCTGTCAAGAACAGTTTAGGCTGTGGGTGAGCCTAGAACAGACAGGGGGAAAACAGGCTCGGACTGGCCTAGGCAACAGGCCCGTGGCCAAACCAAAAACACAAAATGTTGGCATGGACAGTTTTTTTTTGTCAAAGTGGGCCGCTTTTGGGGCCAATGTGGGCCAGTTTGATGAGTTACTTAACTATGCGGATAGTAGTTTTTACCAGTGTTGCTGAATGAATATTCATTAAAATGCACAATGATCCCATTTTATTAAAAAAAACTCCCCCTTGGCTACTATTCAAACAGTGTTACAAAAGGAGTGAATTCCCATTTGCAACTGTGGGCCACATCTTCATTGGTGCCCGGGACAATTTTATGGCCCAGTCCGACCCTGGGGGAAAATTAATACAATTGAGAGCGGATGGCTGAAGCTGGAGAGCACATGAACCCAGAGCATTCGCAGACTGAGGGCATCCATTGCTTTTCTTACCTATGCAAACAGAGCCAGGCGCCTAGAAGCTATCCATCAATCTGGCACTATAAACATGCTTCTAAAATCGAACAAACACACAGGCGAATAATTTAACTGCATTATACTGGGTAATACAAACAACCCCACCCCGCCCCCTATTTTTTTTTTACAATATAATGGGAGTAAATGTTAATTACACATTTTCAAAGTCCTCTGTAAATGTGAAGTGATTCTTATCTTAATCCAGTCCCATGCAGCTAGAATGAGAATCATTTTTAGGGCGTGGGTGGGGTTGTTGAGATAGTTTGCTCATGTTTCCCCCGAGGACACTGATCCAAGGCCCCCCAAGTCAGAGCACCAACGCCATCTCCTGGGATGAACAGCCTCGCCCAGGCAGGGTGCGGGCGGGAGGTCAGGGTCCAGCCAGACCACCCATAATGTCTAATAACTAAAGTTTGCTTTGATGTCCTTAGTTGAATATTCTTAAAACCATACATAACAACACGTCACGCCGGAGGTTTGTGACGAATCTCCAAACCTAAGTGAGTTTATGACACAACGTATTTTATTGTGAGTGTGTCTTAAATCGCTGAAAATGAAGTGGGTACATAGATATTTTGCCTTTTGCATCTTATTGTTTCCCATTTTGGATGTGGAAAATAAAAGGTACACAGATATTATTTTGGCCCAAAATGCTGCTATACAAATTTACATGTTGTCATGATGCTTTACTGTGCAATTTGTGTATTTTGCAAGTAAACTCTATAGGACAGTATTATTGTAGGTCTTGATTGACACCCAAAACTTAAATATTTGTTCCAAGTGAAGCGTGGAAAAAGGTGGCTCTGCCCAAATTACACATTGGGTTAAAATCCCTGTTCACTGTTTAGCATAAGTGTGTGATCCTGGGCATATAATGTAATCTCACCCTGAATTCAACTTCAAAAATGTGAGTGCGTAAAAGTGATTACATTTACACCCTTACAATAGGACTTGATTTGACAGGTAGACATAGGCCCACCAGCCAATCAGCGCACCGGAGATTCTAGTATAGCAGACTACCTGTGGTTGAGCCAACATTACATTTTCCCCCCTGTTGCTCCCAGCCACTGAAGTCTCTTGGTTCATCCAGAGTACTACCTCATGCTCTGCTATGTCCTGCTATGCTATGATATTGAGTCTTTCACTGCACACCATCTGCCATTCTCACACTTTCTAAGACCGTCAGGTTCTGCAAGAAGTGGGTGTTTTCAGACTTAAAGGAGAGAGTTAACTGATTGTAACATTGAAGCTGCACTAGATTAGTCTCCTTACAATGAGTAATGAAGTTAGATTCCCCTACAAAAGTAGGTTTGCCACTCCTCCACCGTCTATGAAGTTAGTGCCTCTTCCAGTATTTGAAGGGTGCACCCCTATAGCACTCTCACACAACCTGTTCTAAAAGGACAGCAGCCTACAAAACAGAGTACTTGCCGAAATAATGAAAGAACACATAATTGAAAATGGATGCATGTCGTAATGTGCTGATGTGAGTCTGATCAACGTGCATGAGGAATACACTGCATGGTCCCCATTGCAGCAAGGCAGCCCATTACTTAATAGCTACCCCCAACTGGAAGCTATTGGGCACCCACCTTAATCTTGAATTTCTTGTTACTTTATTGGGGACCTGCACAGTCAAAAGTAATTTACGTGTAAAACTTAGATATGGGATTTCAGCTGATGCTTATTTCATTTATTTATTTGTTTTTTTGTAATGCACTACATGCTTTGTGTTGCTCCAGAGTGGATTGCTGGGAGAAGAGAAAGTTTCTGGGGTTGATTCTTTGGGAGAAAATATAATGGGTGGGGGATGCAATCTTTATAAATAGATCAAAGGAGGGTAATGTGGCGCTGCAGAGAATGTTATGTAAACAAAGGATAGCCTCCCAATATGACCAGCACACACTTTTATCCTTCTAAAGGTAACAAAAATGTATCACGAAAATGTGTTGGGAAATGCTCCTGTCCACTTTTTGTGACTCTGCATCAAATTTACCCTAGAAATCTGTTTGTAAACTTCGTATTTTTTTACCCAATTTTCTCTGAAAATGTGCTGCAAAAAAGCACTGTTTAACCGATTATTTAAAAAAATGTATTCCAGTCCCACCCATTTATAAAATTCAGCAGCCGTCACTGGAAACACCAATTTTTCTACAAAATCCATAGCTCCACTACTATTTTTCCCCCACTTCGACCACTGCCAAAGAATGATGGTCTTGCTACTGCGCAACATAGGAAATGTGTCATACTTCCAAGATGACATCCTCATCTATGCCAAAGATGAGGAAACTCATGATGTTATACTAAGAAATGTGCTGGATAAACTGCAGGATGCAGGAGTGAAGTTGCGATATGAAAAGTGCATGATTAAGGGAAAAGAGGTGGAATATCTGGGGTTCAAGCTTTCACAGGAAGGCATCAGCCCCAAGAAAAATGTGCTCCAACCGACAGTCAAGGCTTCAACACTGGCCAATAGGGAAGAACTGAGATCATTCTTGGGATGTGCAGAATACTTCAGGAAATTCGTACCATGATTCTCTGAAATGACAGCACCCTTAAGAGAACTGCTAATGAAGGATGTAAAGTATAAGTGACAGCATGAGCAGAAAAGAGCATTTGAAGAGGCAAAGAAACTGATAGTAGAAGCCCATATCTAAGACCATTCAACCCAATGTGGAAGACCTACATCAACACAAATGTATATGGGTTAAGAGCAATGCTTACTCAGAAAAGAGGTAAGGTTGAGCATGTAGGCACTGTCCGAGGGAGATAAAAACCACTCCACAGTAGAGAAAGAGATGCTAGCATGCGCATGGGCAGTGAAGTACTTCAGGACCTACGTGTGGGGTACCAAGTTTCATTTAGTCACAGACCTCAAGTGTTGGGGCACATGCTGAGCCCATAGGGCACGAACACATCCACTCCAAGATTGGCAGGCATAGTGGCAAAACTTCAAGAGTATACGTATGAGATAATGCACATTCCGGGATGGAAGACTTCACATGCTGACTGTATATCATGCTTACAGGAACAAAGTGATATGATGGGTTATTTATAATGCACTTAATACCCAGTGGTTTCTAAGCACGAACCTGGGAATCGAACCTGTGTTGCTCTGTGTCGTCTCGCTTCCAAGGCGAGCACGTTGCCGCTGAGCAATCCTCCTGAGACTCCAAGTAACCACATTTCTACAAGACGAATGCATGGGTGCATCAGTTGGAGACTTTAGGAGCAGAGGATTTATGGAAATGATTGAGAGCCACTGGTTGGAAGAATTGGCCCAAGACGAGGTTGTGGCACAAGTGATTAAATTGGTCAGAAATGTATGGCCAAATGAAAGGGAGTTGCGTAAGGGCTGCGACCGTACTGGAAAGTGGCAGAGGAGATATATGAAGACAAGGGCCTGCTGTTAAGGGGTGACCAAGTGATACCACCCATGGCCATAAGGAAGCTCATATTTTGTAGAGCAGATTAAGGACACTTAGGAAGCAACATGACGAGATTATGGATAAGGGAGTCAAACTGGTGGCCCTGCATGTACCAGGACATCAGAACCATGATAGACAGATGCCATGAGTGCCTCAACAGTGACAAAAGACTAAATGTCAGGCAGGCGCTTCTCGTCCCTACAGACATTCCGCAAGGTGTATGGCGGAAGTTGGGGTTGGACTTCGTAGGGCCCATAGGACCCTTAGAAGCCATGACATCAGAACACAGATACGACATTGTGATGGTGGATTATCTGTCAAAATGGGTGGAGACAAAATGTGTGCAGATAGTGACATACAACAGAGGTCAGCTGATGTCAAATGAGATGGAAAAATTAATGAGAGAGAATAACCTAAAGCAGATCTGTACCATCCCCACGCCACTGGGCTGGTGGAAAGAACCAATACATTTTTAAAAGGGGCATTAAGAGCTTGGCTTTCCAGTAAAAATGGTTGTAAAGATGCAGAGGATTTACTTTCAGCAAAAAGCTGGAGGTAAGCCCTCCTCCAATAATTGATGGATTTCCTGAGTGAAATTACCACTTGCGGTGAATCCACCAAAAAAGCTCCATAGAGTCCCATAGACTGCAAAAATGGGGATTTACACTGCAGTACCACTACTCATAATTCTGTGGTAATGCCACAGAACCAAGCGGTAGCAATGGTAAATTGGAGGATTTACTGTTGATTTACTGCCAAACTTGTAATGAGGCCCAGTGAATAAGGGTGAGTTAAGGTAAAGTTAATGTAACATGGTTTTATATAGCACCCTTCTAACAATAATGTTGGCAAATTGCCATTGCTGTATGTGGTAATGGTAATGTACCACCTTGTTAGAGGTTTTGTTACTGCAAGTGTGTGTTTGCAAAGATGAGGCGGAAACAGCATGTATTTAACTCTATGTACCGGAGTTCAACATGTAACATTAAGAGGGCAATCCTGAGCCACACCCCTACATCACAAGACTTGCACATCTGACACACAGAGATAGCTTCTCTGTGATAATGAATGGGCCGCCGTTGCTTCTTGTACGCTACTGATGAAACTGATTATTTATTTTTCTGTTCATATACAGAAAGAACAATGTTTGTTTCATCACACAAGAACAATAGATAAGAAATCAGATTTGATGGGAAGCAGTGAGCTTCTTAAAATGGGGTGAGTTTGAGGGACATTCTGACCACGTTGTGGAGGGGAGAAAATGGAAGAGTCACTGAGGACAATACATAAGTGCACATACATAGATTAACAACAACCAATGTTGAACATTTTTAAGTGCAGCTAGGGGGTACGGCCAGCTGTTCTCAGTGTGTGACCATGATGGGTGACGTGCTAGAGTTGAGGCAGCAGAAGTGAGGTGCATAGGCAGGTTAGACGTGAGGGAAAAATGTTAGCTAGCAGGCAGATGAGAGGTAGGGTAAGAGGGTAACTCAGAGGCAGGGAGGCAGGCTTTTAGTTTAGTTTTGAACAAATCCATGTGGACTCTTTCTCGGTTGTCCAGGGGAAGAGAATACCATGCCAGCCGAGCAAGAAGAGAGAAAGAGCGGAAGTGAGAGAAAGCATAGTGAGGGCAAGGGTAGTCGAGGAGGCAGAGTGGAGATTACAAGAAGGCTTGTAGAGTTGGATAGAGGAGGATAGATATCATAGTGCCTTACCATGGATAGATTTGTGAACCAGGAGAAGAAACTTAAATCTGGCCCTGTTTTGCATCATCAAACATCCAGCCTGGTTCCGGTGGTAGGAAGTAGGTGTGAAGTGAGAGAGTTCAAAGAGAGTCCTGGCAGTGAAGTTAATGATCTTGTTGAGAGGACAGAAAGCATAGTTGGGGAGACCAAAGAGGATGCTGGCACAGTAGTCCAGTTTACAGAAGACAAGAGTGGTTAGGAGATGCTTGGTGATGTTGAAAGTAACGAGGTGACAGATTTTCTTAATATTTAAGAGGTTAAAGCAAGCTGATGTTCCGGTTTTGGAGATGAAAATCGAGAAAGTGTGAGAAGGGTCATAGGTAGCACTGAGGTTTGTAGCTGAAGAAGAGTAGGTGAGTGTGTCAGGTGAGACCTGGATAGGCAGAGTAAGAGATGAGAGAGAGCAGCTCTGTTTTGGTAGAGTTTAACATAAGAGAGCACAAAGCCATCCATTATTTAATGTCAGAGAGACAATTTTGATAGAGAGAGGAGGGAAAGAGAAGAAGATATGTGTGTCTTCAATGAAGAGTTCATAAGAGCACCCAAACAAGGAAATTAGTGCCCCAAGAGCAGAGGTTTAGAGTGTAAAGAGGATCCAAGACAGAGCCTTGAGGAACAGGAACAGTTAGGGGAGTGAATGGAGAGGTGGGACCTCATTACAAGGTGGGCGGTAAGGGATTACCGGCACCGGTAAGGCACCTGTGCCGGTAATCCCTTACCGCCCTACTACGAGTTCCCTTTGCAGGTCCTCCCTTAACGCCTGGTTTTTCCAAGCGTTATGAACGGGACCCGCAAAGGGACTCTGGAGCTAATAACGTTACCGCAATTTGCGGTACCGTCATTAGCGCCTTCCCCATTCCCATTGAGCCCTATAGGGGCTCAAATGGGAATGGGGAAGGGCCCTGGTGAATGGGGAATTACCGGTCCCGCCAACCTTGGAATGGGCCGGTAATAGCTCCATTCACCAGGGCGGAGTCGGTAAGGTTTTGGAGGCAGCCATGGCGCTAATAGCGCAATGGTTACCTCCAACCTCGTAATGAGGCGCGTGGTGTTGCTCCAGAAGACAGTGAATTGGTAAGGTGCAAAGTAGGATTCAACCCGGGCAAGGGCTTGACCGCAAATCCCAAGAAGATAGAGAGTATTAAGGAGATCAGAGTGATCAACAGTGTGAAAGGCAGCAGACAGGTCAATGAGAATTAGGATAGACGATAGGTTTGAGTGCTTAGCAGATGCGATGAAGTGGGAGACATTCATGAGAGGAGTTTCCATGAACTAACAGGAGCAGAAACTTGCGTGTAGGGCGTCTTGAAGGTTGTGGATGTCTCAGAAATTGATAAGATGGTTGAACACAACCCTTTCGAGCACTTTAGAATAGTGCAGAAGGACATACACAGGGTAAAAGTTATTCGGTAGAAATGGTCGAAGTGTATGAAAAGAAGTGGTGGAACTATGTTCCCTGCTGGCGTGCACCCACTCCCCACACACCCCATTGCAATGCCCCTCCCACACAAAATACAAACCCCCAAACACATGTGCCTGCTGTTTAAGGCAACATTCAGTGCCGTGCACTGAAACTGCAAGTTTAAACTTCTTCCAATAGTTTTATTTTAAAACATAACCATAACAGAACAGTTTCTTTTTAAAATACAAGTATAGGAACATTAAAAGTTAATTTTAAAAAGTAGAGGCGCACCGCTCCCGCTCACTTCGACAACTGGCCGGTAGAATTGGGTCAGACTTTGCTTTTTTTGGAGAGGAATGACCATGGCTGTTTTGAAAAACAGAGGGAAAGCAAGCAGAGTCGAAGGACAGGTTGAAGAGTTTTGTGATGCGAGGGTCCACTAAAGAGGCAATAGGCTTGACTAGCAGAGGTGCAAGATGGTGTTATAGGGCGCAAGAGGGGGTAGCCTTCATCAGTAGATATAGAAATGTGTCAGTTGTAGCGGTTACTAATCTGGCAAATAGAGGCAGAGGATGATGGTAGAGTATAGAATGTAGGAGGAGGGAGTGTGAGGAAGGTCAGGAGAGAATCTCTAATTTTGGAAATGTTTGTAGCAAGGTATTCAGCTGGGTCATTAGCTGTGAGAGTGGAGTTGATAGTCATAGACTTAGGAGGAGTGAGGAGTGAGTTTAGAGTGCCCAGTCGCTGGCGAGGTTAATTGGAGGGAGGGTCCATGAGGCTTAGGTAGAATTTCCTTTTCCCTCTATCAAGAGTGGACCTGAGAGAGTTCAGGGCAAAGAGGTAGAGTTGCGGGTCTTCATGTGGGTGTACCCCTCCATTTGTGCAGCAGTTGATGCATGTCTGTTCGGAGGGAGCATATGAAGGGGTTGACCCATGGTGGAGGATGCTGAGACTTAGAGGTGAAAGTAAGTGATAGGAAGTGATAGAAGAATGAGTCATATAGGAGGGACGTGAAGCTGGAGATGGCGGTGTTGGAGGAAGAGGCAGCAGGTATGAAGGAGGAGAGTGAGACCTGTAGGTCAGAGAGAAAGGGGTGAATGGCAGAAGGTTTACATTTCCTTTTAGTAATAGGATAAGGTATATTTTGTAGTTGTGTAGGGCCGGAAGAGTGGTAGTGTGAGATGGAGAAATCCAGGTTTCAGTGAGAGCAAGGAGGTCTAGTGGAGGAGAGCTGGAGTGAACGTAGTCAGTGATAAAGAAAGTTATATATCATACAGACTTAACATTCCAGAGTGAAATGTTCAGTTGATGAGATAAGGTAGGAAAGAGTAGAGAATTTGAGTCTCTGAGGAAGAGAGGCAAGTTGGATAGGTGTTAGAGGAGGTATGGTTAGCTTGTCAGATTTGTTTGTTGGAAGGAGGTGGAAGAGAGATGGAGTAGTGGGAGTTTCAAATGGTGAGTTTTATTTCTTTATTTCTTTTTTCTTTATTTGGTTTATTAGAAACCTTTTAAATATCATATATTCATATATACATTTCGTCACAACATTGCAAAGAATAAAAATAACATGCAGACAACTAAAGCACATTAAAAAGGTTGTAGGTACTGGTTCATCATACATTACTCTACAGTCTTTCAATCAGTTCAATCCTTTAGAGCCTTTCCAAGCGTTTTTTTTATTTTTTTATTTTTTATTTTTATTTTTATTTTTTACTGTTTCCGGATTTGTAATCAGAATCTCCACTGAGGCGTCTATGGACTCCAACCAAGCGAGAGACACCCCTCTGCTGCAGCTGTAAACCCTCCCCCGGTACCACAACCCCAACCTCCTGCACCAACATCTGTAGTCCTCTCTGGACCTTTCCCTTTGGCCTCTCCGGAGCGCTTCTCGGGTGAGCCGAAGTCCTACTGGACTTTTACAAACCAGTGTCGGCTTCATTTTCTGTGCCGACCTTTGGCATTTCCAGATGCCACCACAAAAGCCGTGCTTGTATTATTCCATTTGGGTGGTACAGCAGCTGCTTGGGCTAACCCTCTATTGGAAGCCAATGATCCGGCTTTATACGATTTTGACATTTTGCTACAAGGCACGAATGCCGTTTTTGATGCCCGTTACAAGGCCCAGGCATCTGATTTGGAGTTCTTAGCAATAACCCAAGGTAAACAAGAATTTCTGCACTATCTTGCCTGCTTCAATTAGTTGGAAGCTGAAACAACGTGGCCTGAGCAAAAGAAAGCGGCAGTGTTCGATAAGGGGCTCTCAGAAGAACTTAAGGATGCTTTGTCGGTTGTACCCTCTCTCCCATCCGCTTTCCCTGAGTTGGTGGATTTGGTCTAACAGGTAGATGCTCGGCTTCGCCAAAGACGAGGAGAACGTCAAGTACCTGACCTTTGCCCCAATAAAGTGGATCTATCCCCTACAACATCTTCTGGGGATATCGAACCTATGCAAATTGGGGCCACTAGAGGCCCACTGACTAAAGCAGAAAGAAAGAGGTGAATGGCAAATAATCTGTGTCTTTATTGCGGTCAATCTGGTCATTTTATTCGTGTATGTCCGAAAAGACCCATAAAAACGGCGGGAAATGCCAAGACTCGTAGGATGAGTCTATCTATGGACGGTTCGGGCAGATCTTGTCTGTCTTCTCATATTTGCCTGTTTATGAGTTTCTCTTCTGTTCCTGCCAAGGTATCCTTATCTTGTCCTGTGATGATTGATTCTGGGGCCAGTGGCACCTATATGGATATTCGATTGGGTAAACAACATGGTTTGCCCATGATTCCAAAGACCAGACCGGAAGAGGTACAGGCCGTTCGTTGATGGTTCCAGTCTAGTTCAGGTCACTGAACAAACGGGTCCCGTGGTGATGTCCACTACAGAGGGACACTCCGAGTGGGTTTCTTTTGACCTCATCTCTACTCCCCAGTTTGAGGTCATACTTGGCTTATCGTGGTTAAAAACCCATAATCCTACCATCGATTGAGCTCGACAGACCATCCAGTTCTCTTCTGATTTTTGTACCAAACAATGTCTTCAAAATCATGATGCAGCTATGTGGTCTCCCTGTTTGGCTATGTTGGCTAATATTAGATCACTAAGCGCCACGCTACAAAGCCCTACTCCTGAGTTACCTTCGGAATATTTGGCCTATGCAGATGTTTTTGACAAAGGTCTTTCTGAAAAACTCCCACCACATCATACCTATGATTGTCCCATTGATTTATTGCCTGGGGCTGTTGTTCCACATGGACGCATTTACTCTCTTACTCAAACAGAAGAAGAGCATCTGCGGGAATTAGGAATGTAACGGTATAACGGTATACCATTAAAGATACCGTGAACCACTTAACTGAACAATAATAACCGTCACATTGTTTATACCGGTATACTGTTTATACCATTAACTGTGCTTTTCAATCTGATTTGGAAAGGCTGCAGTAAGCAATTGCTGCACAGTCTTGGTCTTGCACTGTTGGATGTGCCATCTGCCAAGTAGTTTCAGTTGGAGCAGTTTTTAATGCCATTCCATAAACCACACGTGTCTGACCAGACACGAAATCAGTATGTTAGCAATAGGAAGAATAAATACAGTGCCAAGAAGGAAAAAGGGTTTACTTTGGGTTGGCGGCTTTGGGGTTTATATATTTATAATGGATAATGTTTGCTAAACATATGACAATGGGGGATTTCCCTGGTTCTATCATTGAATTTACATATAATAAGTCACACTGCGAAATTCACTCATATCTGTGGTTATTCCCTGCTGCCATACCAAAGGGTAAGATTTCCGTGATTACTGAACACATTTTGTCCCGCAAGTAAACTAAAGGCTGTAACGTAAAGAGAGCATGCGTGTGTATGCGCACAAGCGTATACTACCATCAGCCCCCATTGATCTGTGGCATGCAGGTTATAAAGATGGCAACATGTTCATCTTCACCAGTAGCCAGTGGGAAGCTAAAAGCCTAAATGACTACTTAAGAAAAGCTATTCAGTTTGCTTTGCCAGTCGCAGCAGGACCCCTACCCCCTTCCTCCTCTCCACACGTGTGTTTGTGTTTGGTGGAAGCAAAAGGTGGCATTTCAGTGGAAAGTATGTTGAAAAGCCCACTTCTGGCCCTGGGTGCCTGGTTTTGTTTGTGATGATAAATCTGACAATGTATGACCGTTTAGAAAATATTTGTTAACAGTGGTTAACTCCACCTGCTATACCGCGATAACCATGATATACTGTCATTTTGCAAGAAGGTTATCGTACCGCCATAAAACTAATGCCATGACACCCCTAGCGGGAATACATAGATAAGGCTTTATGGTTGGGTCATATGAGACCTTCTTGTTCTCCCACTGCTTCCCCAATATTTTTTGTTCCCAAAGAGGAGGGGGATCTACACCCTTGTGTGGATTACAAAGCTCTTAACAAGATTACTGTAAAAAATCAAGACCCGTTGCCTCTCATTTCGGATGCTTTTGGAGAAGGTCTCATCCTCTACGATATTTACCAAGCTCGATTTGAGGGGAGTGTATAATCTTGTAAGAATTTGACAGGGAGACGAATGGAAGACCGCGTTCAAGACCAAATTCGAATTTTACGAATATTCTGTCATGCCTTTCGGGTTGTGCAACACCCCAGCCACTTTCCAACACTTCATTAATGACATCTTTCACGATATGTTGGATTGTTATGTGGTGGCTTATTGATTTTCTCTGATACCTTACAGCATCATGTACGACATGTTGTTTCTATCCTACAGCACCTTCGGGATCATTCCTTGTTTGCAAAGTTGGAAAAATGTGTTTTCCATGCTTCCTCGGTTGAATTCCTTGGGTTTATGCTATCTGCCAAAGAAGTACACATGTGCTCTTCCAAAGTGAAAGCCGTACTGGATTGGCCTGTTCCCACCACAGTCAAAGCCTTGCAGTCATTTCTAGGCTTCTCCAATTGCTATAGAAGGTTCATTGCCTCCTTTTCCAAGATTGCTGCTCCTCTTACTCGCCTCACCAGTACCTCTGTCCCGTTTTGTTGGGACCAAAAAACACAATCGGCCTTCCAGGCATTAAAGGAGGCTTTTACTTCCGCACCTGTCCTACAGCACCCAAACCCTCCTCTTCCTTTTATTGTGGAAGCCGATGCCTCAGCTATTGCAGTTGGGGCTATTCTGCCTCAGGTTTGTCCCACCACGAGACGTCTGCATCCGGTGGCTTATTATTCTAGGTCCCTGCCTCCAGCAGAACGCAACTACACAATAATGGAACGAGAACTGCTTGCCATCAGAGCTGCCTTTAAGGAATGGCAACATCATCTTTTGGGGGCCCGACATCCGGTCATTGTGTACACTGATCACTGCAATCTTCAGCATTGTCGCATGCAAAGTACACTAATGCCAGTCAAATACAGTGGCACTTGTTCTTTACATTGTTTGACTTTACGGTCACTTATCGTTTTGGTCCGTTGCATGGTAAAGCCGACGCACTATCGTGCATCGGCATCGAACTAGAGACACCTAAAACACAGCCCTCTCTGTTGCCCTCAGGTTCAGTTATCTGTGCTTCTTCTGTTTCCCCTCTTCTTTTGTGTCGTCTCAGGCAATGGGTTCAGGATCATTCCACCTTTTTGGATGATTTAGGCATAAAACTTGATGCAGGTCTGCCTTACGTCCAGGGGTTGTTATACTTTCGTGACAATCATTCCAGGACCCTTGCCCTGCAATGGTCTCATGATTCGTGGCTTGCCGTACACCCCGGTCAAACTAAGACATACAACCTTTTGCAACAGTGGTGTTGGTGGCCAAAAATGAGGGAAGATATCAACCTGTATGTCTCTAGGTGTGCCACTTGTGTCAAATGCAAAAGACAAACCAGTGGGTTTGTTGATGAAGATTCCGATACCCCTGCATCCCTGGCATACAGTGACTCTTGATTTTGAGGTGGAGCTACCAGCAGTCAACAGTATGTCCACCATTCTTGTCGTGGTGGACGTATTCACAAAAATGGCTCGCTTTATCCCATGTCAGGGTATCCCTTCAGCTACACAGGTTGCAAGTTTGTTTTTTGATCATGTGGTTTGGTATTTTGGACTTCCTTTTGTAATTATTTCTGATCGTGGACCCCAGTTCACTTCTTGTTGTTTGCGTGCCCTAACTGCCTCTTTGGGTGTTGATGCACGTCTTTCCTCGGCTTACCATCCTCAAGCAGATGGGCAAACGGAATGTACAAATGCCACCATGGAGTAATATCTCAGGTGTCTGTGTTTGCAATATCAATCTGATTGGTTATCCGTTTTGCGAGCCTCTGAATTTGCAAATAATAATTCAAGACATTTATCAGTGGGCTTCTCTGCTTTCTATGCCTTGTATGGGCTAAACCCTAGAATGCTCCCACTTGTCTTACCACCCTTGGAGCATGTCCCGGCGGCTACATCCATACGAGACTCTCTGGTCTCCGTCCGTTCGGCAGTTGCTACCCAATTACGAACGTCTCAGATGCGATCCAAGGCTCAGGCGGAGAAGAAGCAACCCCCGGCCCCTGTCTACCGTTCTGGTGATCTAGCTTGGTTATCCACAAAACACTTATCTATGTATGGTAAGAGTAAGCTACTCCCTCGTTATGTGGGTCCTTACAAAGTTCTGCAGTGCCTTAATCCTGTTACTGTCCGATTGGGTATCCCTACTTCATGGCGCATACATCCAGTTTTTCACATGCCCCTGCTTCATCCCTGTGTACCTGGTACCGGACTTCCTAGGTCTCGGGCTCCGATAAGGGTCCAGGGTGAAGAGGAATATGAGGTGCATTCTATCCTAGACACTCAACTTCGCTATTGCCGTAGGTATTATCTGTTGGACTGGAAAGGTTATGGCCCAGAGGAGCGGACCTGGGAACCTGCCTCCAATGTGCATGCCCCCCGCCTGTTACGTTTTTTTTGGCTGAAACGTTTCTATGGTAGACAGGGAAGGGCTCATTTGCGGTGGGGTACTGTCATGACCCGGTCTCTTATAATGAAAAAGCGCCGTCTCTCCAGACAGTCTTGGAAGTTACCATGGCGTTTATCACAGAATTAAGATTGGGGAAGACACTACAAGTCCCAACATTCCCGGAATGGAGGCAATCACGTGCCTCACATGTTACGTGCCTCCCATCTTTCCCATACCGCGGCTATTTGAACTGCCTTGGGACGCTTCTCTGGTGCTCCTTAACTGGCTTTCTACTTACACGTTAAGACACACGTATTATCCTTGTTTTCCTGGTATCCGGACTTTTGTATTGTTAAAATGGATTGCTTTTGGTCTCCACCTTGTTCTGCTTCGTGACGCGTAATTCCCTGCCCTCAATTGCTTCCTGGCTCCCTGATCTACGGACTTCCTTCAAACGCCGCTTTTGGATTTTCCTTACCTGACAATGTTGTACTTCATAATCTTGTTCTGCCCATAACCTCCCAAGGCAATTTGGTCCCGGCGTTCCTTCTGCGGAATACCCTTGTATTGTCCGCTATTGGTTTATATTGTTATTTCACTTTCTTTTCCTCTCACGGCATCAACACTGTTTCTCTCCACTTCTTCATAACGCTTCCTACGGAGAATTGGGATGCTTTGCTGTGCTGTTTTTCATCAACCAAGGGTGTGTTTCAACTGTTGGGTCAATTTGGGACGCTCTGCTGTATTTCTGATTTGCAACTATCTGAGATGCTTTGCTGTTTGATTACATCTCATTTGGATTATTGGGACATTAATAGACGCACCCTCGTGCCGTTCAGGTTAGTTTTGTTGGGACTGTCAAGAAATCTGGATTCTGAACACCCTTTTCTTCTATCCTGGTCTTCACTGGCAAGTAGGTTTTCCGCTGTCTCACATCACATAGCAGGTAAGAGTGGGGTTACCAAGGGAGGTGTTGTGGGGACTTGTACCATCAGAGTTTGTTACTGAATTGTGACATCGTTTTTTCTCCTAGCTCTGTTGCTGCTCCTGACTTTTCACCCAAGCCCTTGGCCTGACAGGTATATTATACCCTGCAAGCCGCGCTCTTGGGAAGAAGGTTTTTTTGTCATCGGTCTACTGTTCTGCAGCTGGATAGAACTAATTACGTTCCTCATCCCAGACAGGATCACGACATTCATAGAGAATTCAGCTAGTAACCACGTAATGTTCCTCTTAAAATTGAAAAACGGTTAAACAGCAAAACAAGGTGCAAGATTAACTGGGCTGTAGATGTGAAAAAAGCAAAACGATGTATTAGTTGGATATCAAGATATATTCTATACATGGAACTGCATATCAAGAGCTTCACCTAATGTGAATAATATGATTTGAGATTTGATTCATGAAAGGTTTATTGATCATTTACTGTTCCCCAGGACCATAGTAGAATGGACCAGGGAGGTAAAGGTAACCTCGCTGAATTTTATTTCAGCAATTAAAGTTAAAAACTTGATAGGATATG
Source organism: Ambystoma mexicanum (assembly GCF_040938575.1). Taxonomy (NCBI): domain Eukaryota; kingdom Metazoa; phylum Chordata; class Amphibia; order Caudata; family Ambystomatidae; genus Ambystoma; species Ambystoma mexicanum. Next base: position 1,494,716,747 of record NC_090935.1, read on the forward strand.
ACAAGGAAATCACTCAATTTAGGAAGGAGTTACAGATAAACCAAGAAAAGAAAGATCCTGCAAAGGGCAAACTTAATATGGGAAGAAATCATAATGTACAAAAAGAAGCTAGTCCAAGGTTCCTAAAATTAGTTGTAAAGACATAAAATAAAAAGTATTAATGAGCAATGGGCAGACATATTGTAAGTCCTTGCAACTAAAGATACAAAAAAACTTTGGAAAATGAGTAGAGAAATAGCATACATACAAGCAATTGCACTATTAAATGGTCTTGGAGAACAGGTCTGGTTATTACATATTGAATCACATTGTTATCATATACATACAATCAAACAAAATTCGGCCAAACAAAGGGGACAGATTTGGTAAAGGAAAATTGGTTACAGTGTCATTTTGAATTTAATTAGGTTGGTAAAGAAATCACATGCACCTGGCTACCGACATCTTATCAAATATAGTACTGAAATCTAAACCATTGGAATGGGTTCATATACTACCTGCTCTGTTTTGCAATATATGGCTCAAATGTATATTAACAAAAACATTCTTTTCCCAAAACTAAAAAAGCTGAAATATATAAAGGGTGTAATTACCGAATGAAAGAACTGCATAATGTAACAAGTAAAGTGTTTGCAGCAGCTATACTAAAAGAACTACAGTTATGCATGAAGAATATAGGTATTCTCTCACAATTTCAGTGCAGCTTCACAAGAGGGCAGGTTATCACTTAATGACGAAATAATTAAAACAGCATTGAAAACAAATGGCCATTAAAAGAAAACACCCCACCTTTGTATGCTGCATTTATTGGTTTTATGGTCACATTCAATATGGTAAGTAGACCTAAATTGTGGCCTAAACAGGATGGGTCACAGACTTGGGTCTATTACATCTGATCCTCTTATTGTGTCCTAACACTGTGGTGAGAATTTAACTAGATGGGCTAGGACATATGTCTAAACACAGCAGCACTTATCAAGGATTTAAACATGGCTGTGCCCTAACCGCTTGCCACTTAAATCTTTACATAGCAGGCCTGGAAACCGTGAAAGAATCTAAGAGAAATACCCCCCTGAAATTCAATAATAACCTAATAAATTAGATTGCATTTGCAGATAATATTGTCCTTTTTGACCATGCACAAGTGGGTTTGCATTAGAGTTTATGGGCACTAGAAACCTACACAAATGCAAAATAATTTTAAAAGAAATAAGTACAAAACAAAAATAATGTCCTTTACAATAGAAAATGTGCCCAAAAAATGAATTTGGTATTAAAGTCAATATCCAGTCTGAGAGGTAAAATAATAGTGTTACTTATGGTTACAACCTCACATTCAGAACAGCAAAATAATGAGATGGTGCAAATCAAAAACAAAATCCTGCTGAAAGGGATTCTGAAGAACGCGATTGGTCCTTGCTTGCAGGTGTCTTGTATTGCAATTCGAAACAGTTTTTAAAGCATCAGGATCTTTAGTGAAACAGTTCTATTACATTTGATATTTTAGAATTCTCTAGGGCACATACATTTTTTTTACCAATGAAGAATTGGGCCCTTTCCTAAAACAATTCGATAAGATCTTAATTTAAGTGTTGTGGTTATTGAACCACCCTTTATTTGAGGGATATACAATCTGATTTCAAGCTGTTTTAAAAGGTAAGGGAGGTCGTCTGGCTGGTGGTCTAATGATTGCAATTAAGTTCTGTTCACAGTTTTGGGATATTAATGAAATGGAAAATCAGCAGGGGGCTCTTGCTGCCGAGGTGACTTCTGTACTATGTGAGAAAACTGAGGGTTTCTTCACATCTACTCCCCTGGTATCTTCTGCTCAGGTGGCCAGGCAAGGGCCACCGCTTTTGGATCCCGACCCTGGAGGTGGACAAGCGAGGGAGGATCACCTGAATGGAAGGTCCTTAGGGATTGTGGAGAGGGTGCCTGAGGGTGAGACATGGTATCCCCCTTTCCTACCACTGACCTACCCTACCCTCCCTCAGCCTTTTTGGGTTATTAGCAGTTCCAACCCATACTTCCCCATTCACCCCTACCTGAGACAAAGAAAAAAACACACTTCCTATGTGAAACACCACTCTAGTACTGGGACAAGGAAGAGGGTTATGGGGAAGTACTACTATCAAAGTCAGGCATGTTCCACTAACAGGCTTCAACAAGGTCAGGCAATTGAACCTAAGACCTTGCACCTGCAGCCTGTTAACAATAGTCAAGTGTATAAAAGGTGGAGCACGGGCGAGAGCAGCAGGAAGGCCAGTCAAACCCACAATGATCCAAGGGAGAATGGAACACTGAGACGCTGAAATACTACAAGGAGAAGCAGAGTGCGAATATGTGGTGAGGGAGCTGTGCCTCCAGGGAGCTAGTGAAGGCGGGAGAAGCGAACCATAGAGAGTGCGGTCCCTTTGTTATGGCAAAACAGTGCTTGTTCCCCTGAGTGGAGGAAACCAGCTCAGGTGTCAGGGGTAGGAAAGGATTAAGACAGATGGTGTCCTGCACCAGCACAGGCAGAAGCAGACAGAAACACAATCAGGCACCTTTAAAGCCCCTTCACAGGCTTCTCTGCCTTCCCTCCAGAGCAGCAGCCATAAAACTGTATTACCCAGCAGCTGCTAAGCCAAGAACTATTGCTGGCAATCCACGATGGGTGTAGCTTGCCTATGCACATGCGTGCACCGGAAGGCACGGGACGTGTGCTCCAGTCACTGATGCGACAAAATGTGCTGTGAGGAGCTCCAGCCCAGCAAACACACATGAGGGGCCATGCCCTACCAGAAAGCCATTCCGGCCCCTCGCTCACTAAAGATAAGTCATGCAGTGCCTCAGCAGCTTTACAGAAGCAAGGGGACATGCAGGGGTGACCAGCCCCGCCCATTCATTGCTCCCTGCTCCAAATCGATGTCATGCCGCATGTTGCTACGCAGCGCATTACAGTGACAGCAATAACCAAAGCCCCCGCACCACACTACTCACCTCGGTATTCACCATAGTCTTGGCTGCACCAGGGAAATTACCTTAGGATCCGCTGCAGCTAGGAACTACTGTAGCTATAATGTCACATGGCAGTATTCTAGTGTGGCTGATCCCGACATGTGCTGCATGCAAATTAGCCACTTGGGGCCATTGCAGGCATCGCAGAAGAAATACATGTGTTAAGCACACAGATTAACTGTGTGCACCCTATTAATACTGTTGATAGGCAAGCAGGCACGTGCAGTAATTGTTTTCTTGGGCACTAACTGTGGTGCTTTTTTGCAGCGTTATTCTGCTACCACAAGACAACCCAAGCCTGGGACCTGCAGGAGTAACAGGGGACACTCTGATCCGCAGAAACCAGAGCTAAGTGTTCTACTGTTATATGCTTACCTAAATGCTGTTATATGCTTACCTAAATGCATTCTATGTACTGTGTGCTCACCGGGGAATCGCATGTATGTGTGCAAGGCAGTGTGTGCAGAATGTTTGCAGACATGTGCATTAGGTAGAACTTTCCTAACTCCCACCTACCTGGCCATTCAATTTCATACATCCTCTTTCTGATTACCCTGAAGCCCCCATGCCCATCCAACCTTCCAGACCCTAATCCTCCTTCCCTCCTAGGGTTGTGGTGGCCTGTATAAGCTTAGACTTGCAGGTCCCAAAACCTCAGAGGGGGTAGGTTGGTTTGTGCCACTCCTGCGCCTCAGAACTGTGGACCCTGTCACCAGGGGTGCCTTAGGGCTAGGCAGTGAGACCCTGACCTCAAATATAAGAAATTGTGTGAGCCAGGAAACTGAAGAAAACAGCAACGTGGCCTGTGAGTTTTGGAGCATGCAAGAAACCCGGTGCACGTATGAAATTTGCTGAGCTACATTGTATCGGAGTTGTCACGTGCAATCGGCACATTCTCAAAGGTCTCTGATTAAAGCGGAATGAAGAAACAAACAAATGTGATGCTAATAACACATTGTCTAGAAACTTTGTATCAGAGTGGTCGCGTATGAGAAAGTTTCATGTGTTGAAAAGTCTCTGGACAATAAAGGACAAGAAAAGAGGGTATGAAAGCTGTGAGTCAGCAGCCAGGTTGAGCAGTGAAGTGTGATAAAAATGTCAAACTGGCAAAACTAAAACTGAACAAATAGGAAAAAAGGCTATCAGTGAAAGCCGACAAAGTGGAAATCGGACAGGAGATTAAAAGAGGTGCCAAGAACAATGGCTGAACAACCAATTAACTTTTGAGGCTTTTTGAATTAATTGTGAACAGCCAAACAAACCCAAGTAAAGATGATAGAAAACTTGTGCACGGGCAACTGGTTGTGCAACCTGTAGCGGGTGGATCGTGCAGTCTGTCAACTGCGCCTAGATCAGGAAGCCCCAACAAATCTAGGAGAACTCTGAAAGCTTGGCCAGGGATCCTAAGCTCCCACTGAACATTGTGAGATTGTTTTTGTGAACCAGTACTTCGAACTTGGGGAAGGGAACCCGACCTCCATTTGGAATAGTGTGAACCCAGTTGAACATTGTATTCTGAAACCAAGTGTGCTTTGTACTTGGGGAAGGGAAATCTGAGTCCTGGTGGAATATTTGAAACCTACAATTGCGAGAACTGTATCCTGAACTTGGGGAAGGGAGCTAGATGCCGCTCCAGACTTTATTTTGGATACAGTTGAGTTAATTTAGAATAACCCTACACTACATTTAGTATTAGACGTGAGGGCAAGCATAGGTTTTGACACAGACAGATTTTTGATTTGGACTTACGGACATAGACTTTCCTTAGTTTCCTTAGGTAGGGAAAATCCCACCATAGTTATAGGGCAAGTTAGGCATTACACCATCCTGATACTTAATGAAGAAACTACTGTTGAATTTGAAATCTGTTGTCCTTGTCATTTCTTGATACCATGCCTTTCCCACAACTGCAATAGAGAAAAGAGACATCCTGTTTATTTATATTTACTGACATGAAGGCATCTGTGCTTTAGTTACTTCTTTGACACCTTGGGCCTCATTACGAGGTAGGCACAAAGGGATACCGGGCATCGTTAAGGTCATCGGTGCGATAATCCCCTTGCGCCCTATTCCGAGGTCCCTTAGCGGGTCCCTTCCTTAACACCTGGTTTTACCAGGCGTTATCGACAGAGCCCGATAAGGGACTTCAGAGCTAATAATGGTACCGCAATTTGCGGTACCGTTATTAGCGCCTTCCCCCTTCCCATTGAGCCCTATGGGGGCTCAAATGGGAATGGGGAATGGCTTTTTCAATGGTGACTTACCGGTCCCGCCAATGTCGGACTGGACCGGTAAGTCCCCATTGAACGGGACCAGACACAGTTGCGTTATTGGTGGTAGTCATGGCGGTAATAGCGCCATGACTACCACCAACCTTGGAATGAGGGCCTTTGTCAGGTTTAATTAATAAAAGGACTGGTTTGATGTGTAATGGCTCAGTTTTAATAACTGACGACTTGAATTCTTGTCCTTTGATGGACAATCATTTTACTAATTTGGATTGTTTGTCCCTGATTGTTCCACACGCTCAAAAAAGCATTCATGGTTGGACATGGTCTACCTGCTTCTCTGGGTTGGGATTATGCATGTTGAATGGGGTTACCCAGGGAGAAATCAAACCCACCTGGCATAGAGTTAGTAGTGCTTCAGTATTAGATTATGTTTTTGCCGATAAGTACCTTTATGACTGTTGTAGGGGGTTGATCATTACTAATAATGATTTGAGTAATCATAACCTGCTTATTGGTACTTTTGACATGCATTTGACCCTGTGGTCACTGCAAAAAAAGATGCCACTAATTAAGGAAGTGGAAAAGAAAGAATTAGACACAGCTGATCAAATGTACCAAATTATGAAAATTCGGCAAAGATTTAGGAACTGGCCCAAATGTCAATGAGTTTGCCTGTTGCAGCAGAACGCAGAAGAAATGCTTCATATATTAAAGAAGAAAGATTTGAGGAATTTCTGGGGAATAATGAATTCTCTGTAATGTGGCAAATTGTAGAAACCAACTAATGCTGTTGCTGAGGCTGATTGTGCCCTATACTTTGAAAATCTATATGCTGTGAAAAGGAGAATTTGAACTTTGTAGCAATGTCTTTGGGACCCAGTGTGGATAAGGATTCTACTGTATTTGATTAAGAACTTGGTGAGGATATTATTCTGCGATCCAGTAATTCTAGACCCCTGTGCCAAAACAGCCTTTGCAACACGCTGGGTAGTCCTCTTGCATGGGCTACACTTTTGACCATTTTATTTAAGGAAATCGTTGTCAATGGGCATTTCCTGTCCACATGGCGCACCTCATACATAGGCGTTGGTATATTAAAAGGGTTTGAGAACAGACCCTAAGAATTATCGCCCCATTACCATCCTCAATGCCGCCAGCAAAGTTTTTGCTTTGGTTTTATTGCATCATTTGGAAAGTTGGGAAGTGGAGGTGGGACGATATAAAAAGCCTCAAACTGGCGTTAGGAAAGCATATCATACTGCAACTAACAGTTTTGTTCTGAGGTGCCTGCAGGGTGCTGCTTGGTCGAAAAGATATGAAGGTATTTTTGTGGCGTCAATAGATCTGACTCTGCCCTCAACCTTGTAAACCGCAGTCTTCTTTGGTCAAAACTTCATAAGTTGGGGATCCCAAATGGTCTCCTTAGATTGATCACTGGACTGCATGGAGGCTCCAATGTTCAAGTCTCTTTGGACCCGGAGGGCTCTTTATCAAGGAAAATTGTGACTAGGACAGGATTGAGGCAGGAGTGCATTTTGGTTCCCCTGCCTCTTCAACCTGTACATGTCTGAGGTGGGCGGGCATATTGAACAGGTTGCCATGGTTCCATCAAAACTGGGGTCTTTTAGTTCAGTCTGGCTATTTTATGGCGACGACTTTGTTATTTGATCAAACCCCAGTCGGTTCACTGCTTTTGATTACTGCATTCTCTGCTTATGCAGAGGCAGATTATTTTAGATTTCAACGCTGAAAAAACAAAGGTTCTTGAGTTAACAACATATACAAAATGGTCTCCATTTAAATGGACATTTTATTTATTTTATTTATTTATTTTTTCATTTATAGAGAGTGATAAACCCGTAGGTTTGAAACTCTAAGTACCAAGATAACCGTTTTCTGCTCTACCGATACAAATAGGCCAGCAAAATTAAAGAGATTTGCTTACACCTCAACAATCCATAAAAAAACGAGACATTCGAAAATGTATTTAGCCAGTTTACAATTTGTTTAAAATGCCTAATACTTATTTCATACAAAACGGATCATTCAATATAGAAATGTTTCAAACTCTCAATGTGTCCAAATATGTTGCCAGAATGCCATAACCTATTTCTTTTGGGATTTGCAGTGCAGTCCATGCTCCTGTTCTCCCTAAGGCCTGCCAGGTTGTTAAAACAGAAAAGCATGAAGAAACAACATATTTGTCTATTTGGAAATTATTTAGTAGATTCCTTTATTTCATCATGGAATTAATGGAAAACGTGTATGTACTCAATAATTTGAGTCATATAATAAGTGTTAATACCGCTGAAGATTGTTTAAGTGTGAAAGCATCGATTCAAACCAAAATACAATCGAATAAAGAAAACATTTCTTCCAGTGTGGGACAGGATTTACTGCCATAATTCCTCTGATTTCGGGCAGGCGTTATGAGTCAATGGGCCTCATTACGAGATGGGCGGTAAGGGATTACCGGCACCGGTAAGGGCACCGGTGCCTGTAATCCCTTACCACCCTACTATGAGGTCCCTTAGTGGGTCCCTTCCTTAACGCCTGGTTTGACCAGGCGTTATGGAAGGGACCCATTAAGCGACTTCAGACCTAATAACGGTACCGCAATTTGTGGTACCGTTATTAGCACCTTCCCCCTTCCCAGTGAGCCCTATGGGGCTGAAATGGGAATGGGGGAATGGCTTTTTCAATGGGGATTTACCGGTCCCGCAAAGGTCGAAATAGACTGGTAAGTCCCCATTGAACGGGACCGGACATGATACCGGTATTGGAGGTAGTCATGGGGCTAATAGCGCCATGACTACCTCCACCCTCGTAATGAGGCCCAATATCTTGACTAGCAGTGCACTGTAGAAACAATATACGCATGCCAGAAGGACACAAAGATGCAGAGACACTTCTTCCAGTGCTAAGGAAAGAAGGGTGCATACCGTGCCAACCAGACAATACGTATATTTTTAAAAATCACCAAAGACATCCTGCCGTCTAGCAAGAACGATGTCTATTTTTGGGGACTAGCATTGAGCGCAAGCTGGTCCTCTTCAGAAGGTGATAATTAAGCTTCAGTGGTTATATCCGCAGGGGAACCCGATGGCTGGCTCACCCCGCCCTTCTCTAAGAATACAAAATATTTGCAGGGCCGAAACATTTCTCATGTGTGTTATCAAGTTTTAAAGCAATTCTTATCATTTTAGGGAGTGGTATGTATTCATCCCCAAGATCCCCAGATCCAACTGAAGCTGGTTTTGTCAGTGTTATTGACAGGACGAAGTCGGGAAGCATACCCAGGGCACACCTCAAACAAGGGTCCCGTGAGGAGTACCCATTCATGAAAAAAGTTGGTGGTCATGTGGGTGTCCTTTGTGAAAGGCCACCCCCTCAGAAGGGCATTAAGGGAGACACACCGGTGTCAAGGGAACAATGTTGTGGTTCGCGAGCGGTGATCCAGACGATCTGCATAATGCAAAGTGCAAAAGCAGGACGCGGCCTGGCAGTGATCGAGCAGGAGAGGGGCACGAACCACCCCGGAGCAGCGAACACCTAAGGGGAGCAGGTAGTAGTGGGGTACATGTGCCTGGGACCTTGTACCTCAGCGGATGCTGAACCTTGTCCAGGCACTCATAAAATCATTCATTGTGGCAGTTTTGTCATCCGCTTTCTCCCACCACCTCTCTGCTTGTGCCTCTGCCCCTCTGTGTGTCTGGCCACAGGTGCCGACATCGTCTTGAAAAATAAAATGTCAGTGTACTTGTTTTGAACTTTTCTGGCCCTCAATAATGCTTGAGCAACAGCTGTTCTTTGCGTGGCTTGCATTTTAAAGGGTTGGGCATGAGTCTGGGCTGAAAAGGGTGCAGTGCCAACTCCTGCATCGCTCTGCCTGCTACACAGAATGGTGATAGGTGCAAATACAGAGCAGTCTTTCCTAACGGGCAAGCAAAGGGATTCCTGGTCGGTGCATAGATAAAGGCCTGTTCTGAGACTGACTGCTGCAACACTGCCCAGCTCCTCTCCACGCCTACCAGACACAGAGTGTGCCACCACAGCCATAGTGACCTTCCAGGTCACCTACATTTAAGGAATTCTTTAGATGTACTCATGCCTCGGTCCTCATCTCCTTAGATACCGCTGGGTTTAAGTACTGTAGAAGAACCATAACTCAAAACACGATACAACTGGGCCAGTTTATTTTTAAAAAAACTGATGACAATCAAAAAGTATATTTAAAAAAGGCGACACACAGCACCTAGAAGTGGTTGTCAACCGATTGTGAGCACTTTACATTTTCATACTTGCACTCTTGCTCCCTCTCACTCTCTCTAGCTTTCGCTCGCCCACTCATTCGCATTTACCCTTCCACTCTCTGTCGTACACGCACTGACTCGGAACGGCCAAGAGCATCACAATCGCTGATTTCTCCAATGGATTGGAACAAAATTGCAATCCATTCTTGCGGTTTTCTTTGTCGAGGTTTTGAAGAGTGGTATCTGCTCTTGTCAGCCCCCCTGCCGTGCCCCTGGACTAAGGATACACTCCTCTGGGACATCCTTCTGCTCCGCTGTCCGCCTGGCACCTCCTACACACACCGCCCGGCCTGTGAGGTACCCTGAGCAGGGCTGCTGGTGAATGGGAACCATTGGGGCAATGTCTTCTGCCCGCTTCTCCCCCACAGCATTTCTTGGTGCTGGCAAGAAAACCCTCGTCGCCAGTGAAGTAACCTAGGTGGGGTTCTTCCACCACATAGCACGCAGGAACCAGGTAAGTTACTCATAGTTTATTAGGCCCATTTGTACAGGTAAGTTCATCAGTACATAGGAAGAATAAACACTGGCCCATTCACCCAGCTAGCTCTACCTCTCCAACTGACACCTTAGAACAGATGATATGATATTTATAACATGCTCAATACACAGAGGTTTCTAAGTGCGGATCCGGGGATCGAACCTGTGTTGCTCCGTGCACGTTGAGCTATCCTCCCGAGACACTCAAAGATCCACACACTACACCAACATTCCACCAACTGGAGATCCCAGAGTGCCAGCACATTACACTAGAACATTACAACAAAGTCCTTAAACTCTGCACTAGTGGGGGCTGTTTGTGTTCTGAACATGGCTTGGGCACTGACACCTCTATGGGCTCTGTATACATTCTGAATGAGGCCCCACCTTGCTGAAAGGCCATCTGCATCTGATTGCAAGGACGCCTCCACTAGAACAAATCTGCAGTTGCACTGTGTCCCCCCCCCCGAATGTTAGGGTCTCCAGCACCAATGTTTACTTTCAAATGCAAATGATCTGGTGGCCTTACACAAAATGAAGAGTATCTGGCTAAATGTGGTAAGTGCCTCCAGGTGTTCCTGCGGCCCAGAGATATAAATAGCCTGTGGGCTAATGTGTGTGGGGGGGGCCAGGGGAGGGGGGTTCTTAAATAGTGCAACTAGTGGGGTCACTCCTGCTCAACAGGGTTTGGAGGGTTGTCCGTTATTCCACCGAGTAAATGTACCTACTTCCCAATCAACGATCTTTCGTTACAAGTTATATTGAGGCATCTCTGTACCTCCTTAGCCTTAATCGGTATTTGTGCACCCGTCCCTTCCCTGTAATTTTTTGGGTTGTCACCGATTTAGCCATTTAGAAAACATCCTCTCACACTTTGTTGAAGCTGTTATATCTGCGCATGTGCCCACGCCAAGACTTTGAAATATGCCACGCGGAACTGTTTCTGTTAGTAACAATCCAAGTATGAACTAAAGAAAACCCGGTTGTGCAAGCAGGATAATGTCACACGAAGAGCCTGAAGGTGCATTCCTGAGATCCTTCACCTGAGAAGCTTGCCACTTTAACTCGTCCGTCTCTTCTCAGCTGCATCTGTCAACTCAGGTTCGAGCGTGCAAAGCAAAAGCCATGACAGCGGCCATTTTTGTCAGCGAACTACAGGGCTATACCAAGGTGTCCCAGGGGAGTATCCAGCATTGCAAGAGTGGGCGTGGGGGAGCCACGAAAAAAGTCCTGCTACTTTTCCCCACAAATACAGTGCGCTCAATTCCATACGGTCTCATTGGCAGCCCCAAACCGCCCAACCCTGCCCGAACCTACTTTTTGGGTAACATTAGTGGCAGATGGCATTTTAACACATAACAAACAAAAAAAAAACTGCAGAATCATTACAGATGCAGGAAACCCATTAGAGCTCTGTTGAGGAGCTCTGGGGCAAAATACATGCAAACTGCCTAATTTGCATATGGATTGCACCAACAGAAATGACTTCACAGAAAAGGGCATTGCAAGGAGCATCATCAGTCTGATACTTGGAGGCACCATGACAGTGACTTTAGAATAAGTTGCCATAAGTAAGCCAAGTGGCAAATACCTTTGTGGTGCAAAATACCTAAATTTAACTATTATCATATATGCAGCAACTCTATAGTGATTAGGTTTTGTTTTGTTTTTTTAAATAACAGCATGATATATTAAAATGAGCTATAAAGTGATTCACGTACACAGCTGCAGATTAGACACAATGGCCCTCATTACGACCCTGGCGGTAACGCATGGCGCTATTAGCACCATGGTTGCTGCCGGTATTGTAACGAGTCCGCCAATGTTCAATGGGGAATTACCACCCCATTCCAAGGTTGGCGGGGCAGTAATTCCCCATTGAACATTGGCCCTTCCCCATTCCCATTTTTGTCCCATAGGGCTCAATGGGACTGGGGAAGGCGGGAATTACGGTACCTCAAATTGCGGTACCGTAATTACCTCGAGAGTCCCTTTGCGGGTCCCTACTTTAACGGCTGGTCCAGACCAGCCGTTAAGGTCGGGTCCCGCAAAGGGACCTCGTAATTAGGCGCTAAGGGGTTAACGGCGCCGCAGCCTTTTACGGCGCCGTTAACCCCTTAGCGCCAGGGTCGTAATGAGGCCCAATGATTTGCACAGGATCACACACTGATTAAATGGTGAAACAGGGATGTGGACAATTTAAGCAACTGAGCTAATCTTTCCAGGTTTAGATATTTAATAATGTTTTGATTTGCATTTCATGTGCTTAAATAATACTTTATTTATAGCAATGCCTTGGAAGCAAAACACATTACATAATAATCTATCCTTTCATATTAAACTAACTACACACTATAGGCCTGATTCATGGAATGGTTTCCTATGGTATTTCGCCATTATAAAACACTTCCATGAATCAGGCCCATACATTTTCATAGAAAAACGTTGAGCAATAAGAGTATGGCTTTAGTTTTATTCTCCCCATCCTGCATGCATAGTCACAATAGCATAATGCAGATTAATGTGAGCCTAATAAATCCCCCTTGGGTTTTAAAGCCATAGTCATTATTCATAAAGCATGCAATATTATGCACCCTTCTCACTTCCTCACAATCCCTGCTAATATTCACACCCCTGCCCTCCCATCAGTGCCTAATGGCTGACAATGAAATGCTCTGTTGACACAGAGCAACGTGAGAGCCCCTCTGCTGCCCGCAGCTTCTTGGGACATTGTCCTGGCAGCAGGACACCTCTCCCGTTCAGAAAGGGTAAGGTGTCCTGCCACCAGGACAATGAGCGTGCAAGCAGGAATTGCTCACCACACATTGTCCTGCCAGGGGGACACCTTTCCTGTTCTACACCCACATTGAGGTGTCAAACGGGAGAGGTGTCCCACTGACAAATGTCCCGGTGAGACTCTGAAAAGAGCCTCTGCGTGGAGGCAGCTTGCCCGGCTCGATACGTCACTGAGGTGTACCCTCTACCGGTTAAGGAAAACAGCCTTTTGAAAACCATTCTTATTGTACCAACGAGTAATACTCTCTGTTGGGAATAGAAAAACTAGGGGGCACCCATCCACTGTTTGGTGCCCCCCTGCTTCTACTTTTCAGAATCTGGGCTAAACCCTGGCCTCAGTGTCCAAGATGCATCTTGATGAGGTGCCTTGGCTGGGACATAGCCTGTGCTTTAAATGGGCCGGCCCTACACAGCCCTCAGTACCTGCACTTCTTATTTTTGAGCATTTGAGTACCTGCACTTCTCAATGCCTGAAAGAGAGTACTGGTACTCAACTATGTTGAGAGGTGAAAATGAAAGCTTTTCCTTTAACTTAACCACAAATTAAAGAACTAGCCTTTGCTAGAGAAAGCAGCGCCCTCTCCCCCTATCTCCAACACCCGCAGTGCCCATAATGTCTCCTTCAGGGCCCACCCTGCAGAACAAAAGGAGAGACAAATATGCATCAACTGTGCTCTTAGCACACTTATTTATTTATGTATTTATTGTTTGCTTGTTAGGTGTTTATACAGGAAATAAATTCTGTTTCAAAGCTCCCAGAGGGCAGCAGGGAGGGAACAGAGGATAGCAGTACAATTAAATACAAAAGAATACGGAGGGGCAAGGGACGGCCAAACCAACTATGCCTTGTGAGTATTGAGAACGTGCAAGTGCAGGAAGTAAGAGTGCAATGGGGTAGGTGCTGTGGTGTCCTTGCTCGAGGGTGAGGCGCAGATGAAGTGCAAAGTATGGTAAGTGCTATGCGGCCAGGAGTTGCGTTGTGTGGAAAGTGTGAATCTCCAGTACGCAGGGTGTGCTGAGGCAAGTGCTGAAGGAAGACAGATGCTGGAGAGATTGGGTGTGAATGGTCAGAGGCCCAGAGGATGCATAAGGGTCCAAGACACCAATCACAGCAACTGTGGGATTAGTAGAAGAAAGAAGGGAACGAGGAGGAAAAGAGGAGAGTCTTGAGGTGTTTTTGGAACTTCAGAAGGTCCTGCCCAAGATGCCGTGGGAGGGGGAGACTGTTCCAGAGGAGGGATCCAGCTGAGGAAAGCGAGCGACCGACTGCTCTCTGTTTAGCAAAACGCTTTACACACAAAGAATTGGTGTCAGAGGAGCGAAGAGCTCTAGGAGGAGAGTATTTGGTAAGAAAGAGTTGCAGATAGAATGGTCCCCGGTCCCAGACAGCCTTGTGGATGATGCAGAGGGAATTGATTTTGATCCATGCAGGAACCATGAGCCAGTGGAGACTTTATAGGGCAGGAGAGAGCAGTCCTTGGGCTTAAGGGCAAGGATAAGTCTTGCTGCTCTATTCTGGATTAACCGAAGGGGTTGCAGAGTGGAAGTATGTAGATTGAGGAAGAGGCTCTTGCAATAGTCCTGCCTAGAGAGAACAAGGGCTCTGGAAACATTGAGCTTCTGGGGGAAAGTGATAAATTGGAGAATTCCTTTGAGAAGGAGGAGTTGGAAGTGGGACTTCTTGGCAATGTCCTGTGTGTGAGGGAGGAACGAGAGAGAGGAGTCCAAGATGACTCCAAGCTTTCTGGCTTCAGAAGAAGGAGCAGGGGGCAAGCCTAAGGTGGGAGGCCAGATAGAAGGGAAGAAGCAGGGAGCAGGGATCCCAATCGGAAAGGATCTTAGTTTTGCTGGCATTGAGGCAGAGATCCTTGAAAGAGCACCAAGCCTGGATGGCAGACCGGTAGTCAGTGATGAAGGAAGGTGCGAGTGAGTCAGCAGGAAGTTTGAAAAAGAGTTGAGTGTCGTCTGCATAATACTGGAAGTTGGGGGTGAAGTAGGAGATGAGGCTTGCCAGCTGTGCAAGGTAGCTGTTCAAGAGCCAGGGGGATAGAATAGATCCCTTGGGGACACCAAAGGTGGAGAATGAAGTAGGAAAGGAGAAGGTAGCCAGGATGACATGGGAAGAGCAGTCAGGAAAGAAGTCAGCCATTCCAGAGCCCGTTCCGAGATACCAAGGGTATTATGGAGTCTTTGTATGACGATGGAATGGTTTACAGTGTCAAAGGCAGAAGAGAGATCAAGTAGAATGAGGACAGCTGGGGAGTCGGAGTCCAGCGATGCAAGCAGTTCTTCACGGGTGTTCAGAAGGGCAGTTTCCGTGCCCTTGGATGCTCGGAATCCAGACTGATGATCGTGGAGACCACCAAGTTCAGTGGACGAGTTGAGTTGGGGTGAGGCCAGCTTCTCCAGCAGTTTCCCCAGGAAGGGGGTGATTGAATTGGGGCGCTAGTTGGATGGACAGGTAGGGTCTGCTGAAGGCTTTTTCAATAGTGGGTGTACAGCGGAGTAATTGAGGAAGGAGGGGAAAGAGCCAATGGCGAAAGAGTTGTTGCAGAAATCAGCAAGTGCGGGGGCAAGAGAGCCAATGATGTCCTTGAAAGTTCTGGACGAGCAGCGGGGGAACCCATTTGTAAGAAGCCTTCATAGAGTGGACAACTCAGGTAACTTCTTCAAGTATGATGGGGGATGGAGGAGAAGGCAGAAGCGGGCACTGAACATTGTTTCGCTAATTGGGCTTCACCTGTTACCATTGGTGTCATTTGATGGAGCAGGGATTGATTTGGAAAGCCTGGGAAATTACTTTTTAAAAATATTTCTTTGTTAATAGCAGTGCCTATTCTAATATGTAAATGTTTAAGTCATTGGAGTTGTGATAGAACGTGTTCAACTGAAAACTTGCACACAGCTCCAGTTACCTACCAAATTTCTTATTAGGCAATGGAAGTGAGCTATAATAAAACTCCCCTTCTTAAACTTAGTTTACAGCTATATCTGCAAGTTTGATACACAAAAAAAACCAATAAAGATATTCAAACATTCTTTACAAAATGCGTACTAACAAACTGTACGTTTTTATGTGAAAGGATTAGAGATACAGTGCTTTACCAAAATGTGTGCTCCTTGGCACATAAAGTCATCTCACTGGGCATTGCCTGCAAACAAGGTGTACCTAAAAGGAACATGTGCCCAAGGTGCTGCGCCAAAATGGCCGGCGCCAAAAGCGCAGCGCCAGAATGTCCGGTTTCCTAGCTTGTTGAGTGTCTGCACTTCTTTTTTCCAGTTAAAGGACTGGGCACAGTAGAATATGGACCTAGAAACTGCAGATGCCATCAGCTTGGGAGGACACCCACACTATTCAAAGGGATATCCGAGAGGTACAACTTTGATGTTGGGATTCCATGAATCAACGATTTGGAGCACACTCGGGTACAAACGTATTTGGTATCAGAAATAATCACAAGGACCACTAAGACTGTCCCTAGGTAGAAGCACACCCTGTCCCTATCAGAGAGCGCTGTCCCTCGATTGGCAATGCTGTGCCGCCTATCTAAAAGGAAAGAGAGAGGAGACTGTCCCACTAATCATAAAACCAACATTATTGGGGGATATGGTTAAAAAACATATGATAGCCCATACCAAGGGAGAGATGACTGACATTGTCTAATTTGTTCACATTCTGAACATTCCAGATGGGAATTTCATATGGATGTAGAATCCTTTTATTAACTCCTATTTATTATCAGAAATGATGATAGACGATAATGTATTTAATATCTAGTAGATGTTTTGCCTATGAGAGTGGTAACTAGTCGAGTAATCTAATACTGCGTTTTAAGGGTATGTCTTAAATAATCACACACTATGAGATAGATTTCATGATATTGTAATTATTTATATATAAATTTGTATTACTTGTGTAATGAGTTTTATCTATGTATATGAACATTCTTATCTCTTTTCTATATGTAGTGTAAGGCTTATTTAACTAAAAGAGCACAATAAAAAAGAAATTAAAAAATAAAAACCTTTATCGTGATGTGTGTTTAATTTATTCTTTTATGGATCTTTGTTCTTGGTGTTTGTGAATAGAAACGCTGCCTCATGACTGGGCAGGTGACTCATTATTTGCCCACTGTGGATTTACTGCGGACAGATGGCATTTCCACCATTGTTTATTGAGACTGCTTCTGATCTGAGGCTGGCATGCGAACATAGAGGGACTAGCCCCCATGAATGGTGTGAAAAGGCCACAGTTTATTCTAAGAGTCAATTTACAGGTGATCCCAGCATTGCCTGCTCCCCTATGAACCAGGCTGGTGGCCCTTTGCCATTCCTGGGCATCCCCATCCGGGGACAAATGTCACATCCGGCCAGAACATTGTGAAAATGTAATCAGAGGAGCACGAGGGCATTGAATAAAGAGCTGCAGCTTTGGGAGTAGAGTTGCCACTCATTTGTGTCCCTCCTCCATTGACCCGAGTCATGTCACACAAAAGAGGTAAATGCGCAAAAAGGTTCAGATTAAAAACGTGTTTTGGGGAATGTTCTGCTGAATTTGAAAAGCAGAAGTATAGATGCCTTTTTCATATGTGCAAAACGGAGTGATGGGGCACCTTTAAAAAGAGTTTAACACCACTCTTCCACGCGCTACGCATCTGCCACCGATGAGCAGAGTCTCAGTCACGCCACCACCTTCGCACACTGCCAGAGGATTAAGGGGAAGATTAAGATGAAAAGAAAGAAACGAGGAGCAAGAGGTAGGGGCTGTTAAGAAGTGGGCCTTGCGGAACCGTAGGGGAAACCAGGAGTCCAGTTTGGTCCCACATCCTAGCTCAAAGCAACCCGTTAAGAGTCTCGGCGCGATGGACATAACCTGGGCATTTGTCCATTTCTTATGCCAACATACATCATAATTGGCCATTGCTCTCTGCCCCTTTCCTCTCCCACCAAGTAAGGTGCAGAATGAGACATTTCTTCTTTTTGGCATAAAAAGGGCGCACATTTATTTTCACAACATAAAAAACACTGCAAACAATTCTGTGAAAATAGTTCAGAAGGTGCGGCGACTTCTCCGTGTCCAAAACCTTCTTCCCCCTTTTTCCAACAAAGTCCACAATAAGCACAACTCCCCCAATCCTTTGTGTTTGAGCCCTGCCTGCTCCTGCAGGTGTTCCTGGGCTGGGACAGTGCCTTTATTAGGGGGAAGCTGAGCCCTCATTGCTACCACCAGACACCCCCGCCGCTTAGGGTCCCGAGAGGCGCTGGTCCCGAGAAGAGCAAAGACTGGTCCGGCTTTCCCATGGCTCATTCGGAGTCTGTCTCTAGTCACTGGTTGTCAAAAACACTGCCTCGCCGTCCCGCGACGTCAACGGCCAAGCCTAGCCGTAGCTGTTCCTTATGCAGGGTGGGTGGGTAGAAAACGAAAATCCTCCTCAACTGCGGCGGGTGTCCTTCTGCTCAGGGCTGTATGTTCATGCCGCCCGCCGCTTATATGGTGCTTGGCACACCCCCTTCCTTTGTGCCCTTTACGGGCTTTCCAAGTGCTTTGGCACATTTTGCACCAACCTCCCCCTTACCAATGGGGGAGGGAGGAAGAGGACCCTGCCCGGGTAATCGGGGTGCCTCCTCCATTTGTTTCCTTGTCATCACCTTCATAACCTGGGCATTTGTGCATTTCTTATGCCAACACACATCATAATTGCTCATTCCTCTCTGCCCCTTTCCTCTCCCACCAAGTAAGGTGCAGAATGAGAAATGTCTTCTTCTTGGCATAAAAAGGCTGCAGATTTATTTTCACAACATACAAAACACTGCAAACAATTCTGTGAAAATAGTTCCAAAGGTGCGGCGACTGCTCCATGTCCAAAACCTGCTTCCCCTTTTCCCAACAAAGTCCACAATAGGCACAACTCCCCCAACCCTTCGTGTCTGAGCCCCGCCTGCCCCTGCAGGTGTTCCTGGGCTGGGAGAGTGCCATTTATTAGGGGGAAGCTGAGCCCTCATTGCTACCACCAGACGCCCCCGCCGCTTAGGCTCCCAAGAGGCGCTGGTCCCGAGAAGAGCAAAGACCGTTCAGGCTTTCCCATGGCTCATTCGGAGTCTGTTTCTTGTCTCTGGTCACCAAAACACTGCCACGCCAAAGGTGGGTTACCGCCAACCACAGCTCCCCCCTTTCATGCTTCATAATTCCAGGAGCTTTGTGCAAACATGCCAATAAAACAGACACATCCCAGCTGTAGACAAATGCACTCCATCTTTCAAGTAATACTCCGAGGTTTTCAAATTGATCAAGCGGTGCCTGATCTGGGGAAAACCTCTGCCCTTGCAGAATTTTGCCACTGCGCAATTCAATTTCCTTCTTGACTTCTCCACTGCTGAGTGACTCTCAGCGCCCCTCCATTCCCGCCTTGGAATGATTTTTGACCACAAGATCTTGGTTTCACCCAGCTGTGAGGACAACTGCTGCAGAGAAAACATCATCTCCCTCATCAGGGCCCCCCTCCCGAGGCTCGTCAAATCATTGCCCCCAACGTGTACGATCAAGACATCCGGTTTTTGCTGCTTACCCAGCAATCTGTGGATGTGCCCATGCAGCTGAGCCCGTCTCATCCCGGGCAGCCCGTGCCACCATATCTGGTACTCGCCAGCAGTCAGCTCTTCTTGCTCTGCCCTCCAGCTCGCCCCGGCTCTTGACACAAAGGAATGTCCTACTACCCAGATGGACCGCCTCCACCTCTGTGTTGCTGCTAGTAGGAAGGAGACGAGAGGAAGCTGTTAACGCTACATTTTTTCAGGCCTGATGTAGCTCCTGAAACACCCAGACACCATCCCCCTATTTGCTTGATTGCCTCTGAACCCAGGCCCATCTCTGCCGCTGATGTGGCTGCCCCTATCCTAAAGGAATGAGTCCCGAACACCCCTTCTGTCACCCCCATCTTCTCTAGTGCCATGTCCATGACCCTCCTGAATTGGAAATGGCTCAAGGCCGACCCATCACTGTGCAAGAGAAGGGGATACTCCTCACCCGTAGGCAGCCGCTGCCGAAGATAAGCAGACAAGCCTGCCAGCGGGCACACTCTGTGTGCTAGGGAGTGTAACTGTCCTCCCTTTCCCCTTCTGATCGGTCCTCGACCTTCTTAGAAAAATGCTTAACCAACCCTCCGTTAAATGAACGTCTCCCAGCCTTAAAAACCCTGAGCCCCTGCCATCCCTATTTCCAGGCACCAGCTCGCTCACTCTGAATGCCCCAAAGATTAGCTAATGTGAAGGCTGCCGTGAACCACACATTCTCAGACTCGTTATGGCAAACCACCTTTAAACATTCAATCAGACTGTGTAATTTAACAACATCAATGGACCGCCTTGCATCTGGCTTCCTCTCAGCCTGCTTGGCCCAACCTCTCATTGCCATCACAATGTAATGCTCTTTCGTGGGGTCTGCTTTGCCCCCCAGCTTGCAAAAATGGGCTATTGCTGCCAAATGATACGCCATCCAAGATCTGGTTTTCCCAGACCATCAACACCATTCAACAAAGGTCCGTACTGGCAAATCCCTCTGCCCTTCTGTTAAAACCTTGTTCTGGGAGGCCAAGAACCAATCCCAGCACACCTTGTATCTTCTCGCTGTGGCCAGGTGCTAGCGCGGTATGGATTAAGGAACTCAGATCCACCCAATCATGCCCCACCACTGAGCCTTGAATGGGGTCACCATCTTGCTTGCTTCTGGACGGTTCCCCCGAAACTTCTCCCACTGTAAACTAGAGAGAGAGAGAGAGAGAGTCAGCGGCCACGTTTTTCACCCCTGGCATATGCCGTGCCCTAATTTCGGTGTTCAATGCCAGCAAGCTCTTTGTGAGCTCTCTAAGCAGCTTCAAAACCCTCTAATTGCTAGAAGTCCCCTGATTGATGATTGACCAGAGCAACACCTTTTTGTTCTTCAATTGCTTGCCCCACAATTTAAATGCCACCACGATGGGGAATAGCACTAGCAGAGTGATGTCCCTACTAATCCCCTCATAATGTCAAAACGAAAATCCTCCTCAACTGTGGCGGGTGTACTGCTCAGGGCTGGATGCTCCTGCAGCAGGACGCCCACCACTTATATGGGGCTTGGCACGCCCCCTTCCTTTGTGCCCTTCGTGGGCTTTACAAGCACTTTGGCGCGCTTTGCACCAACTTTCCCCTTATCTGAGGGGTTAGGGGGAGGAGGACCCTGCCAGGGTTATCAGGGTGCCTCCTCCATTTGTTTCTTTGTCGTCACAGTCACCTCCAACCCTAGTCCCGTGCTGGGATAGTGTGCAGATGCACCCAGCCGTGCAGTTAGTGTTTTTATGATCAGCAAATACACTGCAGGCAAGGTACATGCCTTAGTACATTGCCTTAAGCATCTCAATGTGACTGCGAGTCAACAGTGCTGATTCCAAACCTGCATATGCATAAACCTCAGAATGTGCACCTACTGCTGTAGCAGAAACAGTGAGGCTCTAAAGCAGCAGGCAAATCACTAACAGCTGTGTTCTTCTGCTGTCTACCGCCTATAGGACTGCGAAAAATGCATTTCTTTACACAATGGGTATTATACAGTGTGCACTTATTTCTATTGTTTGTATACTGCACAATCTGGTAAGGCCGCACAACATGGAGTGCTAGTGGGTGGGTAGTAAGCATAAGATATGAGGGAGAAAGGAGGAATTCAAAAAGATATTGGGCCTCATTACGAGTTTGGTGGTCTAGTAAAAAATGTGGTGGTAATTCCGTTACTGACCCCTTTTTGGCCGTTTTCGAATTACTGCCATTTTTACTGCACTGTCCAATTCCAAATTTGGAGGAAAAATTGAGGATTTACCTCCAGTATCATTCTGGAGGTAAATCCTCCACATTTCCTCAAAAAAAAAAAAAATGTGGAATTATTGGGGCAGAATTACTGCTTGTGGCAATACCACCAAAATCCCCATGGAGTCCTGTGGACTGAAAAAATGGGGATTTACATCACCTTAACACTGCTTGTAATCCTATGGTAAACCCGCAGGACCAAGTGGAGGTAACAGTAAATGATTTTTGGTGGTATTTAGGCTGATTTACTGCTGAAATACCACCAAACACAGCAGTGGTAATTGCAATTCACTGCCTAAATATGGGCTAAAGGTTGTTTCTATTGTGAAAACCTGTAAGATTTCTTTGGGGAATGGCATTATTTCAGTATGCGGGTCTACCACCTGCACCATTACCACCATTGTAATTGGAGATAATACCTCCACTAACAAACGTGCAATTTTCATGCACGATGGGTTTCCAAATCTATGATCAAATGGAGTGGAAAAATGTGGCATTTGGAAATATCATTACCACCACGCGCATAACAAGGCCTTAGCGTAGCAGAGAAGGTGCGGTTGTCACCCATGCAAGAGACACGAAGATCAAGTCCTACCTTGATTGCTTCCCAGAATAAGAGTGTGGTGTTCAGGGGGTCAGCACTGGAAAGTATGGCTCAACCGATAGCCATAAGAGAAGTGCAGCCAAAGAAGCAGTCTAAATGGGCAGGAACAAGATGGTTCCATTCCAGCACAGTTTGTCTTGCCACGCTGCCGGAGCCCAGCCAAGGAAACTTAACCTATCGGATCTCAAGCCCAACATTGATGCACAACAGCCCCTCCTTCAGAAGACTCGACCAAGCAGACTGGAAGCAGAAACAGCCAAAGCTTCATACACTGTTCAATGGTTGTCCGTCCAAATTGGTATATATGTCCTGCAATTTACAGACTTTTATGTTAGCTTGAGTGTTGTGACCAATAAAAAGAGCAGAGATAACTCGCTTAAAAGAGTTTCTTACTGAATCACTATCAAAGACCTGTTTCACATTTAAAATTGTAGGCATACTTATGATCCCAAAATGCCTTTTGCTTTTATGTAAATTTGACAGGCTTGGGTTCGATGAAGAGATGTGACCTGGCCTGTGGCCAAGCCCCTAATAACCTGGCCCAACACCCCCCAGGAGGAGAGTGTTCCCAGAGTAATTTGTTTTCCCCATTTCCAGCACTGCAAAGAATGGTTGTCAGTCGGGCCATGTTAGGATCAGCCTTCCTTTCTATGGTTCACCTTCTGAATGCTGTATGTATGTGGTGATGTCATTTGTGGAATGCATGAGTTAGCTTGGAGTGTTTGTGTATGAATGGGTTCTAACCCAGGCAGTTGATCTAAGGAAGCCTGGGTGGTGGGAGCCAGTGGGCTTCCCTCATGATTTCCTCCTATCTCCTTATGGACTTGATGAGACCTGATTTGTACCTGTAACTGAAGAACCTGAATAAAGCCACCATTAAGCATACCTGGAACTGTATCCTGTTTATATCACTATGACCCAGACTGGGTCATAACAATTGGCGACGAGGTCTGGTCTTGGAGAGGACTGGAGATGGATGGACCCTGGAGGCGACAGGTACCTGTGTGAGTGTGGTCCAGATAAAGGAGAAAGGAGATACTGCTGCGGGGGGTGCAGAGCAGGAGGAGGAAGTTCAAGTAAGAGACTGTTACAAAGTAGAGGGAGCCCACTGCCCCCCATGGTTCAGGAAGTGCCCCACCACCCAGGGCTGAGGAAATGTGGATGCCCTGGTAGGCACGCAGTGGTCTGCAAGGAGCAAGGAGAAGCACCCAGGGCTGAGTAAAGCAGGCTGCAGTAATAGGCGCCCAGGAGGTAGTAAAGCGATCACCCCGTTAGCAACAAAGCCATTGCCCTGTTAAGCACCCAGGAGCAGAGGTGATTGTCCTGCCAATTACTCAAGGCTCACCAGCAGTGGGCCAGAGAGGAGAGCCCTGGCAGAGGGCTCTGGTGAGTGTATGAGGCTGTCCAGGACCTGGGCACCCTGGGAGCTGTGGCCGTTCTGGTAGCTGCGCAATGAGAACAGTGTGAACTTTGCCGGTGTCTTGGGGATGTATGCGTGCCCCACGGAAGGTGCTTAGGAGAGCGTGATGGTTCGCATTTTGCTGAAAGCCGCAGAGACATCTTACAGTTACCGGAATCAAAGAAAGTGTATGTCTCACCAAACTGCTGATGGATGTGCGTGAGCCTCCATGTGTTCTTCTGTGCGGGTGAGGCGGCCGTTTGGGACAGTGGAGCTCTGTACTGCTCTGTCTACTTTGCTGCAATGATGACGTAGGCATGGTGGATTCAGCGATGGAGTGGAATTCGGAAATGTCGATTGCGCACAGGTTTTTGGCGTCACTGAAAAACTCGGGATGCTGTCAGTTCAGCTGAGTGTGATGACGGCGAGAGCGTCCGTAAAGTAAAGCACCTACCAACGCGTTAAAATGTGACCAGGAAATAGTCGATTCCTCAGTATTACTTCAAGGAAAATGAAGATTTAAGGTCAAAGGAAGGGACCATCATGCGTCTGGAGCGTGATGACGTGCGTGAAGTCCAGTTTCGGTTTTGAAATGCTGCATGAATCAAGCAAGTTTGAACTTCTGCATACTGTTGGCACTGTAAAGGATCACAGCATAGTTTACTCGCCGCCCTCATGGAGTAAGGGTGATGCCGTGCTGCGAATAGGTGGGTGCAGCCATGAAGCATGTGATTCGCTGGGGTAAGGAGAAGCTAAACGCCACATCGGAGTGAAGATTTCACGATGGCGTGGGAATCGGGTATTTCTTGTTTCAACATCACCCATGTGATGCCCATATGCATGGCAATGTTTTTACTAATGGACACTATGCAGTGATTGATTTGATGTATTTTTTCGTTACCATTCCGGAATACTGGTGATGTTATTTTGTGAATGGAAGGTTGATGAGAGGTGTTTGTGGATGATTGGTTTAGATCGCGTGCATGTATGACATGTATAGAGTCCTGAAGTTAAGATAAATATTGAGTTTAACCAATTTTGAGGCTTTGCAGCTAAGTTTTGTTGCAATGGTGGCAACGTGAACCTTTAGGACGCGACCAGGAACTTTTCAGAAAAGGTTGCATTTAAACTGTTTAGCATTAGCATAAAATTTATTCTGCAACGTCTCACTAACATGTTTCACAATTATTGTTGCAGCATGTGAGTTGTGAGTTCAAAGTGAGTAGGTGTGGTACATCCTTAGACATGTTATGATTGGTCACAATTGGGGCATGAATTATATTGCATGTTATGTGTGTTAATATTATGCTCTCTGATCAGTCTAGTTATTAACCATTTTGAGGATTTGCAGCTTGTAGCGTTGTTTCCAGGAATGGGCACCATGGACTTATAGATTTTGACGCTATAGATATTATTTCAGAGTAGTTCAGATATATTTTCATTCATATTGATGTGTTTTGTTTTGCTAAGTGTATTTTAAGGACATGTTCTTTGATTTGGAGTGTGGGTAGGGTCCTACCCACACCCCATAATTTCTACCTGTTAGTAACTGGGTGAGGTTGCATGGTGTGCATGTAACCAGTGTGAAGTGTGTGTGCGCTGACTAGTTGTGGTTAGTGTAGTGACTCTGCGGAGTCATTGTGGATGTGACCAGTGGTAGTCTGGTCAGGCGGCTCTGCGGAGCCATGATAGTGAATTGTGTGACCAGTGGTAGTCTGGTCAGGCGGCTCTGCTGAGCCATGATAGTGAATTGTGTGACTAGTGGTAGTCTGGTCAAACGGCTCTGCGGAGTCATGTTAGTAATTTATGTGGCTCTGCGGAGTCATGATAGTAATTTGTGTGGCTTTGTGGAGTCATAATGGTAAATTGTGTGGCTCAGAGGAGTCAGACTCAGAGGAGTCAGGATAGTGTTTTGTGATGAGCCATGATAGTGAGTGATTGATTATTATTGTTTTACTTGAAGTGTTGCTTCTGGGGTCATCCTGGATTAAGTTCTGGAGGGTTCTGGGAGCATGGCAACAGAACATCTTGGTAGTGGGGTTACTTGGTTGTTTTTAGTAGCTATGAGGGCTCAAGGTGTCTGGCCAACACCTCGAGTAAGTATGGTGGTATGGTTGACTGGTTCTCCACTGGTTGCCTCTGTTGTGAGTGTTGCTATGAATGTTGAGAGTTTGAGGATGAGTCAGGTGAGTGTGTTTTGGTTGATTGGAGGTGCCGCCTCTTTAGTTGCCATGAGCCTCTGGTCTGGTGTAGTAGGTTAGACATGTTCCTTGTAGGTGTGTAGCAGACTTTGTGCCAGCCCATATAGGTGGCCGTTTGTGCTCAGGTGTGGCAGCCCTGAGGTCTACCAGTGGCAGTGGTGGACGGGAGGTGTTTTGTTTCCTCAGGTTGTGTATGGAATGCTGGTTAGTAGCCCAGAGGGGCAGGTCTGTGCTCCAGCGTGGCAGGCTGGTGACCCGTTGGTGGCGGCGACGGGTGGAAGGTGATGCGTGATTTATTGAAGGACAGAAGTTGTTGCTGTTTAGATGGTGGGGTGCCGTTACCGGATTGTTAGTTACGCCTGGTTGTCCAGCTGTTAAATTCTTGGTCTTTTAGAGTGACTGGCAGGGTATTTGTGCTTGAGGCCCGTCTGATGGTTAATTGTGATGACGGCTTTAGGTCACGGTGTGCTTGAGGTGTGAGACTGGATTGTTTGGGATTGTAAAGGAAGGAGGTGTTAGGATTAGCCTTCCCTTCTATGGTTTGTAAGAGAAGGAGGTGTTAGGGAAGGAGGTGTTAGGATTAATCTTTCCTTCCATGGTTTGTAAGGGAAGGAGGTGTCAGGATTAGCCTTCCTTTCTATGGTTCACCTTCTGAATGCTGTATGTATGTGGTGATGTCATTTGTGGAATGCATGAGTTAGCTTGGAGTGTTTGTGTATGAATGGGTTCTAACCCAGGCAGTTGATCTAAGGAAGCCTGGGTGGTGGGAGCCAGTGGGCTTCCCTCATGATTTCCTCCTATCTCCTTATGGACTTGATGAGACCTGATTTGTACCTGTAACTGAAGAACCTGAATAAAGCAACCATTAAGCATACCTGGAACTGTATCCTGTTTATATCACTATGACCCAGACCGGGTCATAACAGGCCATCAGTACTGGTGGGTAGTGGGAGTATATTTGGGTGGATCCTAGCAGTAGCTTAATATGCATCAACATTGGATACAATTCAGAAATGGGTAATACTTCAGTGATAAGATAGGTTGTGTCAGGGCATTTTTCAAATTATATACATATCCACTTGCGACTTCCATTTAGTATTTTAATTCTTAAAAGCGAGTGCCAAATACATTTTCTTCACACTGTATTGCTTTTTCAAACTTTTTAGTAATTTTATTCCATGTACAAACTCCTACTCTCTACACGTGTTTCACCCTTGTTCATGTCACAAGGGATCCTCAGGAGAGATATATTTGTAATTTTGTTTACTTTGTGCTTGTTTTGCCTCAATTCAACCATTCAGCTTTTGATCTATGCACTTTCTGTGGGTGTAACTTAGAATTTCCTTTGGGTGTTTTACCCTGCTTCTCAGAAGTGATCCGCTTGTCACTCCCTGGCTCCTATTCTGGCGCTGGTTGTGTCAGGGAGCTCCCGACAAAGCTACAAACACAAAAGAATATGTTGTAAACATAGGAGTGCGATGCGAGGTGATATTGTAAGGCACGTAGCATGTGGGGCGGTGTGTACTTTGTGAGGGTGATCAGCTGCCGTTCTAGGTGGTGGAATGGGTTCTTGCATATTAGGGTAGGCAGGGCCGGCCTTCGCGCTGGCAGAATTTGGTGCCAATTCTCCCTCCCACCCCCGGTCAATGGGAGGGGTGACATATTTTAGGTTGGAAACCGTTTTGTACGTTGGCGCTGGATCAGGTGATAACCTGTTGTCTAATGACAGGACATTAGTTACTTCTTCAATGAATATCAGACACTTTCTTTGCTTTGAGAAGATTTTTTTTTTATTGTGTTAGTTGGTCACAATTGTTCTTTGACTAGCATTGGTTGTCACTTGTGTGACATACATTCTAATGTGTACTTTGTTCACAATACAAGTCTCGAAGCTACATGCTAGGAGATTGTGGAGCGTTCTCCGACTGTTTCTCTGTAGTGGCTCCACGTGTGTTGCACGGTGGGCTGGGGGAGGGAAGCGAGTGGGTGTGCCGACTGGGCCATGTTTTGAGTTGCACTGCAAACCGCCCAAGAGATCACACATTAGTACAGGCTCCAAGAAGCACCTGTAACGAATTCCTCACAGGCACACGAGACTCTAGTGGGAACACTGCAGGCATGGCAGACTCGCTGCAACTTCACAGGCACCTCCCCCCTCCCCAATTCCACACTGGACAACCCGCCCCCACACACGCCCCAACCGCTGGACCACTAGGGCAACCCCCCAACTCAAAACACGGCCGAGCCAGCACACCCATTCACTTCCCTCCCCCAGCCCACCACGCAACACACGTGGAGCCACTATAGAGGAACAGTCGGAGAATGCTCCACAATCTCCTAGATCCACACAGGAACCTTCACAGCGCCAGGTATCAACACCACTCGCAGGAACACTGCACTCATAGAGCACCCACAAATCTAAGCATGATGCTTCGTGACATGCATTGTGAACAAAGTACACATTAGAATGTATGTAACACAAGTGGCAACCAATGCTAGTGTCAAAGAACAATTGTGACCAACTGACACAATAAAAAACAAAATCTTCTCAAAGCAAAGAAAGTGTCTGCTATTCATTGAAGAAGTAGCTAATGTCCTGTCATTAGACAACGGGTTATCACCCGATCCAGCGCCAACGTACTAAAAGTTTTCCAATCCCTGCAAAAACATATACCGTAAACTTGGATTGCAGGAGCTCTGTCCCTTTGGGAGCCCATATACAGGCTGCTGGAGCTAACCAACCTATCCCAGAACAAGCATCAACACCAAATCACAACCTAGCGCAGAGATCCACAGTTCCTACAAGCTCTAACCCTATTACAAGAACACATTTTAGGTTGCTTTGCCTTAGCCTTGCCGCCCCGTGCTGGTGTAGGAGCAGCACCCTATTGAAATGGAAAGCACCCGCTCCTGTGCTGGAGCGGGGAATTTATCACTTCAACACAGCAGCACTGCTACACCAGCATGGCGTAGCCTTTCAAAGGCCAGAAGTTTCTTCTGTGAACCTAGCCTTGTTCGCCCCAATCTTGCTGGGAGGTGTAAGGCACCTCAGCAACCCTCTTATGGTAGCCGGCTCACATGGATGCCAGCATGTCTAGGCATCCCAGCAGGCGGCAAGAACTTCATGAAAAGGGGTGGAACCGAGGTGCTGAAAACTCTAGTTGTGGTGCAGTATGCATCCCAATGGCACTGAGTGAAAAAGTCTTTTTTTACTGTACCAAAATTTCAAAAGGTTGCTTTAGAAACACCATTCTGAGACTGCTCAGAGCAGTCTTTCTAAAGCCACTGGTCACGGCCCTGGACGCACACGAATGCGCGTAGGGGCTGATAGTAGCAGCCACACCGCAAGAGGAAACTCAGGGACAGGTAAGTGTTAAATATGTGTGTCTCTTTATGAATGAGTGTGATGTTTGGGGGTTGAGGGGGAGAAAGTAAGTGTATATGTGTTTTGAGGAGGAGTATTTGTTGCGCAGAAGGGAGCGGGTGGGCAAAAGTGTGTTGGGGTGCACGTCTGCCTGCTTGTGAGGGGAGGGAGTTTTTGGGTGTCATGTTTTTGGAGGGGAGCGGGCAGGGGAATAAATGGGTTTGGCAGGTGAAATCCCCCACCCTGATTCAAAGGCTGCAGTCGGGGACCCTTTTCCAGGAGAATTGGGGGCACCCCCCGAAAAGTGATATTTTCAAATATTGAAGGCTGGGTGAAATTGGCAGAAAATAGTCTTTTTGACATGTGGCCTTCAAAATTCGAAAAAAATTCATGAAAGCATCCCAATACATGGAAGAGCTCTGGAAGCCATAGCGTAGCGGAGTCCCCGTATAGCCCCCGTGGTGCTGGGAGCCTCGTTGCCCTATGTCCTGAGCAGAGGGGCTCAGACTTAAAAAAGAAATTGTTTCTTTTTTAAATCACTCTGACTTCATAAAGAAATGATTTCTGATACGGTCCTGTAATGGAAATAATTTCTTTATGAAGGCAGAAGGACTTCAAAAAGAAACTATTTCTTTTTTAAGTCATAGGTGCCCCTCCACCCCATGACATGGAGGCGCAATCTCCAAAAAATGCTTCTTCCTCCTACGACTGCTCAGAGGATTACTCCCCTACCTTTCCTTCCCTCACAGAACCCTCACAATCGTATCCCTCATACACACAAGAATTGACAACGCAAACAGCCTCTACCTAGGGATGCCTGAAAAACTCACCAAGAAACTCCAAAGGGTGCAAAATACTGCAGCCAGGATCGTATTAAGACTATACAATAGAGACCCACATCACTCCAGCACCGAAAAGCCTACACTGGTTACCAGTACAAAAGTGCATCAAAATCAAAGCACTCTGCATTGCCCACAAAGCCTTGCACAGACAAGGAGCAGAATTCCTTCAAGACAAGATTAGCTGTTGTGGCCCAGAAAGGAACCTAAGATCTAGCAATGACCTACAAATAGAGGCAAAACACTGCAAAAATATAAAGTTTGGCAGAACAGCATTACCACCTCTAATTGGAACACCATGCCTAAAGAAATTAGAACCACAGAAGACCACATCACCTTCAGAAAACAGTGCAAAGCCTGGCTATTCAACTGACAATGACAACCTCAAAAGAAAACCAGCAACAATAACACCACAGACAAACAACTAGAGTGGAGACGAGATGAGCCAAAGAACCACAACCAAGTACCAGGCAAGATACCATCAGGCAGCAACCAAAGAGCTCTGCCAGAGGCTCCAACATACCGACCGATTTACTAACCCATTCTCCACTTCCTGCTCCTCCAACATAACTGACGCCATATCAGACCTTGGTCTAGCCACACTACACAAAAACAAACCTAGAATCAGTTCTATGCTCACACCCAGCATCTCTAGATGCTGAAGCACACCTAGAGTGAACCATCCACAAAGACCATAAAACCATTAACAAGGCAATTACACACCATGACACCGGATAATCCTACAACTAGGGCCAACCGTGACTCTGGATCCCTTATGGACACTATCTAACCAGTGCGCACAACCAAACCCACCACAACCCCACTCAATACACTAACATAAAGCACTAGCACACACTCAAGGCCTCCCGCACAAACTCCCACATGCAAAACAACACTCACAGATGCCAGTTCCTCCTGGTTCTGAACCTATCCTCTCACCCTATCCTCACTAACCTCCCCACCCCCCTTTCTTGCAGAGCCACGCAAGCGCCTGGAGGCTACCCCTGGGTGGTAGCGGAGTGTGTTACAAATCAACATAACATAACATATAATGTAATGGGCCTCATTACGAGCTTGCTGGTCCGGATACAACGGTAGCGGTAATCTTGCCGGTACCGTTGTATCCAGACCGGCAAACTCTGAGTTGTGCTCGCGGGTGCCTTTCATTCCGCCAGGGCTGACCTGACGGAATGAAAGGCACCCGCAAGCACAGCATTTCGGATGCACAGGCACTGTTTATAACAGTGCCTGTGCATCCGGCTTCTCCATTCCCATTGAGCCCTATGTGGCTCAAATGGGAATGAGGAAGAATTGTTTCCGGCACCCAGGAATGGGCAAATACTGGGTTCGGCAAGGCTGTAATGACCCGGTAATTGCTCATTTCTGGGCACCAGAAAAAATGCAAATCCGGCGGCAGTGTTGCCTGTTTTGCAGCCACAGCTACCGTCAGGGTTGTAATGAGGCCCAATGTTTGTGAATGTGTGAGTTCATGATGTATGGGTGGCTGCCTGGGTGTGCGTAGGTAAGTGTATGTTGAAAGAATACACATGTATGGGTGACTGGGTGTGCATGTGTGAGTGTATGGTGAATGCTCTGATTACTTACCAGTAATCTTCATTACTCCTAGTCCTACTCTTCCTCGTCACATTACCTGTGTTACAGGCACGTTGCCTGATATAAAAGAAATGGGATGAGATAGAGGGACATGGATGTAATACCTGCCTTATTTACCTGTAATCTTTATTACTCCTAACCCCACTCTTCCTCATCTCAGTACTTACCTATGAGGCAATGTGCCTCATAGGTAAGTACTGGGACAAAGAAGAGGAACGTGGAGGTAATGGTGTGTGCTTGTGTTCAATATCTGGGTTACTTATTGGTAATAATTATTACTCCTAGCTCTACTCGTGTATAAGGCATATTGCCTCATACACAAGTACTGGTATGAGGTAGAGGGTCCTGGATGTAATGCCTGGCTTAGTTAACAGTAATCATTATTACTCCTAATCCCACTCTTCCTCATCCAGTA
Source organism: Ambystoma mexicanum (assembly GCF_040938575.1). Classification (NCBI taxonomy): domain Eukaryota; kingdom Metazoa; phylum Chordata; class Amphibia; order Caudata; family Ambystomatidae; genus Ambystoma; species Ambystoma mexicanum. Next base: position 1,494,748,832 of record NC_090935.1, read on the forward strand.
CGTACCTATGAGGCAAGGTGCCCCATAGGCAAGTACTGGGACGAGGAAGAGGGAGGTGGAGGTAATTCTGGGCCGAGGAGCTGATTTTGGCAGTTGGAGTGGTAATCTAGGCCAGCCCACAGTGTGGCACGACATGTGATTTGTTGCCGAGCTGGGGAGAGGGACCCTCAAAAAGGCTTGCAGGGGTGCCCCCAAATCTTGTGCTACGTCACTGTCTGGAAGCAATGCAGCTGTCCTACAAGGTTGAGTAATCTACACCTAGTCCTACTCTTCCTCGTCACATTACCTGTGTTACAGGCACGTTGCCTGATATAAAAGAAATGGGATGAGATAGAGGGACATGGATGTAATACCTGCCTTATTTACCTGTAATCTTTATTACTCCTAACTCCACTCTTCCTCATCTCAGTACTTACCTATGAGGCAAGGTGCCCCACAGGCAAGTACTGGGACGAGGAAGAGGGAAGTGGAGGTAATTCTGGGCCGAGGAGCTGATTTTGGCAGTTGGAGTGGTAATCTAGGCCAGCCCACAGTGTGGCACGACCTGTGATTTGTTGCCGAACTGGGGAGAGGGACCCTCAATAAGGCTCGCAGGGGGGCCCCCAAATCTTGTGCTACGTCACTGTCTGGAAGCAAAGCAGCTCTGCTACAAGGATGACCAGCAAATACATAAGAATGCATGATATGGTCCACTTTAGTCAAAGAGGAGGTGTAAACTTTGGTAGCACCTGTCCTGATCGATGTTTGCAGTAGATGTAGCACCCACTCCATATAAGATACTGTTAAGAGTCCAGTGGCACCACCAGGTATGGACTCCAGTAGCATGGGACGTGCTCCAGTTTGAGTGATGAGGAGGTGAGGAATCTAGCATCACCGATGTGTGGACAGCTGGGAGGCAGGACATGTTCCATCAAGTGGTGAAGGTCGTTATAGGAGTGGTGCAGGCCGTTCTAAGGAGGCTGTGATTCCTATGCCCATCCTCACAAAGGGACCCCTGTTCCTAGCACCTGAGAGCCCCTGCGGATGTAGTGGTACTCGAGGTAAGTATAACTGTAATGGCTACCATATCTTCCCTTGGGATCATACAGGAGTCAGAGGGGCACTCACAGCATGCAAGTATCTGTCCCCAGATCCCATCTGTGAAGCTTTTCCTGAAATTTTGCAGTGCCAACAGGTGGCAAAGGTGAAGGCCCAAGTTTGAACAGCGCACACATAAGCTCACAATTAGTTGCTGGCTAATAGTCTGATGCAAAGTCTGGTACCTATGGCTGTGGGACATGCCCTCTTCAAGCCGTTGTGTGATGTACGGACTGCTGAGGGGGACTAGCTTGCCACAAAGCTTTACATTTGTTTATTTTTGGGACAGCAAGACTAACCCACAGCAAACCCTTGTTTGTTGCATGTCTCTTACTGTGATGAAATGGCCTCAATAGTCTATGATTAAAGTCATTATAAAACTGTAGGGGTTCCAGCCCACAACAAACACTGATTATGAGACTAAATATAAAATGTCGGTGGAACTAGCCAGACTCAAAGGATTTTGATGAAATTTTAAAATGGCGGGAGGACCAGACCACTACAAGTGCTGATTATTAAATTAAATATTGGGGCCCAGCCTACCTATAAAGCTTATCTTTACATTTATTATAAACAGTCGTAGTGGCAGCCCACCACAAACACGGATTATTACATTTATTATAAAATGGCAGGATCAGATAGGGCCATTGTTTGCGAGGTGTTGCCATGGTATGTCTAGGTACACACATCATATGCAAGTGGGTATGGTGGAAGCTAGCCGTTACAACCTACAAACAGGGCAGAGGCCATGTTTAGTTTGGGCAGATTGCCAGCCAGTCCCAATTCATTAGACTCACTGTGTACTGGCTCATCGGCACAACCTCCTCCTCGGTCATGCTGATGCGCTAGGGCTCTTCTCGGCTCCAGTCATGCTCTATTCTGTATCAGGTTTTATCCAGTCGTTCAGTTGGCAGAGAAACTGTACCTCATAAGTGCCACTTACTTCTGGGGTCCACAATTTCACAACATCTTTGATATGAGTAACAGGGTATATCATGGCAGTACCCGGCAAAGTATGATACTACCTATAGTAACAGAAATGCCGAAGCATACAAAAAGACCCAGGACTTTGCGCACCCTTTGGTTCAAGAAAGGTTTGTTTTAATTTCATCTAATGTTAAGCATCCAATCTTAGATTATTGCCCTTGTTACGATTACACATGTTTTGGCCTTTCCTGGCCTTTATCAAATAAGGACTAGTATGGTCGTGCCATACCAGGGGTCATTAATTCCTTGTATATGGTAGTAGTTTGATGGGACAAATCCCAGTTAAGAGTGTTTTTTGGGAAACACCCGTAGTCATTTGCGTTGGCTTCGAAGCCAGGAAAGGCCGAAACACGTGTAATCGTAACAAGGGCAATAATCTAAGATTGGATGCTTAATATTAGATGACATTAAAAAAACCTTTCTTGAACCAAAGAGTGCGCAAAGTCCTGGGTCTTTTTGTATGCTTTGGCATTTCTGTTACTACAAGTTTAAGACAGGTTTATCTTGGCTTACCGTCAACCCAGTGACCTGCGACGATATATTGCATATGAGGAAATAAGGGGTTATTCCTGTCCCCAGACTATAGATTTGGTTACAAATATTGAAGCTGGAATCAGAGGGAGATTAAAGTCGCCCGATAGACCAATTGTAAAATTAAGCCGATTCTACTTTATAATACTACCTAGCTTTCAAGTGGCAAGAGCGGGAACATTGTGTGAGTACCTGGACATATAATGCCATGGCCCATGAAATGCCTCTGCAAGTCATGTACAAAAGCCAAAACTATTGGCTTGCAAATATACTTGTTGAAAGGTGCATTTTCTACTGTGATCTCAGTGAGCCTCATGCTTGACAATGAGTTCACCCATTTGAGCTTAGATACCAAAGAGTGATGTTCTTAATGTTCCTTGCCATTTCTGGACAGTAGGGTCACACAGCTGTTGAGAATGAAGTGCCAGGTAGGTTTGAGGCTACTAGGAGTTTGCAGACCCAGAACTCGTGGAAAGGCTCAACTCCTTTCCTTCCCAAAAGGAATGCAGGCCCAGACAGACAGCAAGTTCAAACTGCGGTTTATTACAGCCAAAACCAACAGGGATCAGTACACGGATAGAAGAAATCCAGGGACATCTCAGTGAGCTCGGGCTCGCAGGCCAGTTTTGACAGACTCTTGCATTGCGAAAACGTCAGAACCTGGTCCCCTCTCCAGAAAAGCTATCGCCCTTTGGGAATGGGTGTTGAGTGGTAGTCCACCTATAGTGGACCCTAAACGTGTTCATTTACTGGCTCTCCCATGTCAGATGTCAGGCCTGACCCATCCCAATAGTGCTGTTACTTAACAATGTTTTAGTGTGAGGGTCCGATCATTGGTTCTTGCCCGTTCATACCCACCCCTATGGTCCCGAGTTGTGATTGGCTAAAGCTGACCTCCCCAGGCCTGGGATCCGAAATTATTCTCAGCTCGAGGTGAACCTCTTCAAGGTAATAAAAACAACCATGTGTCTGCATTGTAACATGTGTGCACCACCAAGATCTATGCAGTGCCAGGTCACATCATGCAAATCTTGTCTCTTGCTGTAACGACTTTGTTACAAGCTTCTGTCTGGAGGCGTGAGACTGTTCCTCTTTCCCAGTGTTGGTTTCGGTTCATCATTCATGCTGTCGAGTCACGTGTTCAGAGACTGTGTTTTGGGCTCCTGGAGCTCTCAACTTCTTTGATTTATGTAGATTTATTTGTATTATTGCAGCTGTTGTTCAGGGAATGGAATGTCACTCGTATCTTGGTGGCCTTGGCACTGGCCCTGTCCCACACGGTTTTTCTTCTGTTCAGTGTGAATTCAGCTCAGCTCAGCTTTTACCGAGACAGTTGTGGCTCATTGAGATTTACCTATGCCATAGCATGGCTTCTACTTCTTCGTGTCATTCTATAGTTCTCCATACGTTAGTAATATATATTGTTCTGTCAGGTCCTATAATTGTTCCTGCAGTTCCATTGGTTATTTGCACGTGATTGGGCCTCATTACAACCCTGGCGGTAGCTGTGCCTGCAAAACAGGCACGACTGCCGCCGGAGTTGCATTTCTTCTGGTGCCCAGAAATGGGCAATTACCGGGTCATTACAGCCTTGCTGAACCCGGTATTTGCCCATTCCTGGGTGCCGGAAAAAATTCTTCCTCATTCCCATTTGAGCCACATAGGGCTCAATGGGAATGGAGAAGCCAGATGCACAGGCACCGTCATAAACGGTGCCTGTGCATCCGAAATGCTGTGCTCGCGGGTGCCTTTCATTCCGTCAGGTCAGACCTGGCGGAATGAAAGGCACCCGCGAGCACAACTCAGAGTTTGCCGGTCTGGATACAACGGTACCGGCAAGATTACCGCTACCGTTGTATCAGGACCAGCAAGCTCGTAATGAGGCCCATTACATTATATGTTATGTTGATTTGAAACACACACCGCTACCACCCAGGGGTAGCCTCCAGGCACTTGCGTGGCTCTGCAAGAAAGGGGAGTGGGGAGGTTAGTGAGGATAGGGTGAGAGGATAGGTTCAGAACCAGGAGGAACTGGCATCTGTGAGTGTTGTTTTGCATGTGGGAGTATGTGCGGGAGGCCTTGACTGTTGTAACCGTATGGGTTAGATTCAGGACCTCAAGTGTGTGCTAGTGCTTTATGTTAGTGTATTGAGTGGGGTTGTGGTGGGTTTGGTTGTCCGCACTGGTTAGATAGTGTCCATAAGGGATCCAGAGTCACGAATGGCCCTAGTTGTAAGATTATCCAGTGTCATGGTGTGTAATTGCGTTGTTAATGGTTTTATGGTCTTTGTGGATGGTTCACTTTAGGTGTGCTTCAGCATCTAGAGATGCTGGGCGTGAACATAGAACTGTTTCTAGGTTTGTTTTTGTGTAGTGTGGCTAGACCAAGGTCTGATATGGCGTCAGTTATGTTGGAGGAGCAGGAAGTGGAGAATGGGTTAGTAAATCGGTCGGTATGTTGGAGCATCTGGCACAGCTCTTTGGTTGCTGCCTGATGGTATCTTGCCTGGTTCTTGGTTGTGGTTCTTTGGCTCATCTCGTCTCCACTCTAGTTGTTTGTCTGTGGTGTTATTGTTGCTGGTTTTCTTTCGAGGTTGTCATTGTCAGTTGAATAGCCAGGCTTTGCGCTGTTTTCTGAAGGTGATGTGGTCTTCTGTGGTTCTAATTTCTTTAGGCATGGTGTTCCAGATGTTAGCAATTAGAGGTGGTAACGCCTTTCTGCCAAACTTTATATTTTTGCAGTGTTTTGCCTCTATTTGTAGGTCATTGCTAGATCTTCGGTTCCTTTATGGGCCATAACAGCTAATCTTGTCTTGAAGGAATTCTGCTCCTTGTCTGTGCAAGTCTTTGTGGGCGATGCAGAGTGCTTTGATTTTGATGCACTTTTGTACTGGTAACCAGTGTAGGCTTTTCAGTGCTGGAGTGATGTGGGTCTCTAGTGTATAGTCTTAATACGATCCTGGCTGCAGTATTTTGCACCCTTTGGAGTTTCTTGGTGAGTTTTTCAGGCATCCCCAGGTAGAGGCTGTTTGCGTTGTCAATTCTTGTGTGTATGAGGGATACGATTGTGAGGGTTCTGTGAGGGAAGGAAAGGTAGGGGAGTAATCCTCTGAGCAGTCGTAGGAGGAAGAAGCATTTTTTGGAGATTGCGCCTCCATGTCATGGGGTGGAGGAGCACCTATGACTTAAAAAAGAAATAGTTTCTTTTTGAAGTCCTTCTGCCTTCATAAAGAAATTATTTCCGTTACAGGACCGTATCAGAAATCATTTCTTTATGAAGTCAGAGTGATTTCAAAATGAAACAATTTCTTTTTGAAGTATGAGCCCCTCTGCCCAGGCAATAGGGCAATGAGGCTCCCCGCACCACGGGGCCTATACGGGGACTGCGCTACACTGTGGCTTCCAGAGTTCTTCCATGTATTGCGGTGCTTTCATTAAATATTTTCGAATTTTGAAGGCCACATGTCAAAAAGACTATTTTCTGCCAATTTCACCCAGCCTTCAATATTTGAAAATATCACTTTTCGGGGGGTGCCCCCAATTCTCCTGGAAAACGGTCCCCGACTGCAGCCTTTGAATCAGGGTGGGGGGATTTCACCTGCCAAACCCATTTATTCCCCTGCCCCCTCCCCTCCAAAAACATGACACCCAAAAACTCCCTCCCCTCACAGGCAGGCAGACGTGCACCCCAACACACTTTCGCCCACCTGCTCCCTTCTGCACAACAAATACTCCTCCTCAAAACACATATACACTTACTTTCTCCCCCTCAACCCCCAAAAATCACACTCACTCATAAAGAGACACACATATTTAACACTTACCTGTCCCTGAGTTTCCTCTTGCGGTGACGCTGTCCCAAAAATAAACAAATGTAAAGCTTTGTGGCAAGCTAGTCCCCCTCAGCAGTCCGTACATCACACAACGGCTTGAAGAGGGCATGTCCCACAGCCATAGGTACCAGACTTTGCATCAGACTATTAGCCAGCAACTAATTGTGAGCTTATGTGTGCGCTGTTCAAACTTGGGCCTTCACCTTTGCCACCTATTGGCACTGCCAAATTTCAGGAAAAGCTTCACAGATGGGATCTGGGGACAGATACTTGCATGCTGTGAGTTCCCCTCTGACTCCTATATGATCCCAAGGGAAGATATGGAAGAAGGAAGGTTGGTATTGGTAGCCATTACGGTTATACTTACCTAGAGTACCAGTACATCTGCAGGGGCTCTCAGGTGCTAGGAACAGGGGTCCCTTTGTGAGGATGGGCATAGGAATCACAGCCTCCTTAGAATGGCCTGCACCACTCCTATAACGACCTTCACCACTTGATGGAGCATGTCCTGCCTCCCAGCTGTCCACACATCGTTGATGCTAGATTCCTCACCTCCTCATCACTCAAACTGGAGCACGTCCCATGCTACTTCGAATGGCACGTGTGCTTCATGTCTAACGCTGCTAGGTCGTGGTGTCACTAACAACGTCATGCCTGACATCTTGGCACTTTAGTCAAGACAGTAAATTGTGGTCTCCTTGGTGACATCCTCAGGCTCCTCGTCCACTCTGGGTAATGTTTGCACAGCCTCTGGGCTGCATGGTTGGCTGAGTGGGTAACTTTCAACATACTTGTCTATCATAGGAGAACTACGAAACATCCTGAAATTGTATGGGCGATCATGGTGTCTTCTGTTATTCTTCTGGGCCATATGTCTTATGGGAGGGGTAGCGGGGTTAGGATTCGACCACCACTATTCACAGCTATCATGTAGAGGTGGTACTGACAGCCACTTCTTGCACTGTTGATGTTGCCTTAATAGTCCTAGGCTCAAAGGTGGCCATTGTGTTCCATTTATCCTATGAATATGTTCAGACCCTAGTGTTTTATTTTGAGAATCTTCAAGTACTTGAGCTTTCATGATCCTCCATGCGTATTATTTGAGAGGCTATTGTTCAATACCCCATCATGTGTGATGTGGTGAGCACTTGATGTTTCTGTTTTGTGGCTACATATGGTGCATCCTTTTAATCAGCAGCTCTGGGCACATCACATCTACATACTTTCTTTGTGGTAATTTCTAAATGGGGTGAGGTGTGTAACATTGGATGATTGACAGTTGTATGTCCCTTGTATCTGTATTGTTTGGTTCTATGGTGGTGTTATGATATGAAGTTTCAGTTCCTAATACAGGATGAACAAGTAAGAAGAACCATCAAGGAAGAGAAGGACGGTAGAAGAACTGTAGACATTTGGGAGGAAAAGACAACTGGAAATGGCAGAATCCTGAAGTCGTGAGACACATGATTCTAATTCCTTGTGGCATCTTTATAACTTCCATATGTGAAATTGCACACAGAACCCTGGAATATAAGGATGACATGCTATGGTTGGCATCTAGGTCTCATTGCTTTGCATTTTCTGATACCACCATCTGACTCTGCACACTAGTTTAGACAAGCGAGACCATAAACCCCAGATTTACTCATTTGTTTGGGCTATTAGGTGGCGTTGAAAGTGCTACCTTAAAATCCCAAACTATTGTCATTAACATAAGCGCTTCAAATATGGGTTTTGAATTAGGGTCTGTAATGCTTTTCCAATGGAGATGATATTTGAGGAGGGATACACAGTTGTAATCCCACCCATTCCCTGCCCCTAGCCAATGTAATCCCTATAGCTAATGCCACCAATTCCTGCCCATCTCGGAACTCTTTGATTTTGTGTGAGCTCTTACATGGCGGCAGCCTTCTTGGAAGACTGTCACAAAAGAACCTCTCTGTAAACAAGCAAAGACTAGCGGCCAACTTTGAATGCAAAAGATACCATGCATTTTATGTGCATAATGTTTTTTTAAATAGCTAAAGTTAAAACAGCTACGTTATTTTAGGCTGGAGAAAGGGATAATAGCAATACATCTGTTCCTTCACCATCAATAAACTTAAATGACAGTTCTTTGGGCTCCTGTTGGTGTCACCGCCATTGCCAGTAAAAGAAAATGTTAAGGCAGCTTCATTAAACCCTGTGACAGCCCTGCTTAATTTACAATTGAGAAATCTTATTTTCAGTTTCGAATCTCTGTATCATCTTCGTGATATGGTCTGTAAGAGTACTGTCATTGACGTTGTGTCGCTTTTCTAGGTCAACTGTGGCACAGGCATGCTTCTCTGGGTGAGCGGAGGAAGGAGTCAGTGAACCGCTGATGTTTGTTTTTAAAAAGAGGAATACACTGTTAACCTATTCTCTCTGAACTGTACTTGCGAATGCTTGCCATTGACTGCACGGGAATTGTCTTTAACCTTCCACATTCTCCTTCACCCTTCTCACTTGAGCAAGCACTATGGCAAACCAAGAGTGAGTGCCCGTTTTCATGCGTGGACCTCTGGCCATTTCTGTAAATAACAGGAGACGCTTGTAGCAATTGAGAAAACAGAGATACTTTTTGAAGCATTTGTCAATGTCACGATGTTGAAACTGCTGCATGTTAATAAATATGGAAATATGGACGAGGAAAGCCTTCGCTAAATTGCAGGTTTAATGAGCAAATCTGATTTCTCTCACTCTGCTTCTGACTTAAAGTCCTTCCAGGGTGTACTTTTCATCTTGGAGAAAGTGCAATGTCTATTTCCCTGCGTACAGCTTTCATTACACATTGCCAGGAAAGCGTTTTCATTAAATATTTACGGATACAGACTCACGTCTCACAGCATTTCTGAGAACAAGGATTAGATAGGGTTTCTGAAGGGGCAAGGGCCTCAGTTGGCTTACCAGAATAATTATCTTCACAGTTCTCAAGGACAGATTGTGCTCCAGACGCTGGGCCTGATTTACAAAGCCTTTTTCAACGGGATTGCGCCATTGTAAAACACTTTTGTAAATCAAGCCCACTGTATTCATTCGGTTTATACTGCATTAGGGCAATGATAAATGTAAAAGAACACAAACCTGCTGCAATACAGATCTTTAGCAGTTGGGGTGTTGTTAGCCGTAATTACAGACGGTTCTTAAAATAACACACATGTGCAAGCAGCAGAATCTAATTGTTAGGCACGTTTTGGAATCTAAATGTAGGCCATAGTGCTCATAAGTGATGCAGCACTGTTACAGCACAGGTTCATAACACATGTCTTCAACAGTACCCTAACAAATCAGGTTTTATTTCTGATGGCTTTCATTTTTCATTTCATTTCTCATTATTTTAGTCTGGAGAAAGGGAAAAATAGCAATACATCTGCCCCGGCACCATCAATAAACATGAAGGTTAGTTCTTGGGGTTCCAGTGAAAAAAAAATGTTAAGGCACCTTCATCAAACCCTGTGACAACCCAGCTTAATTTACAATCGAGAGATCTTATTTTCAGCTCCAAATCTTCGTGATACGGTCTGAAAGAGTACTGTTGGCGATGGTGAGTCCCTTTTCTATGTCAAGTTGTGCAGTGAATGGTAGTGGAGTGGGTACAGAAAAAATCAGACTACAAATAAAACACTCCGTATAGAGAAAAAAGTGAAGAAGTTAGCGGGTGCCATCTTGAAATAGCCAAAGCTCAATTTATTCGAAAGAGATACAGCGTTGACGTGCTTTGTGACATTTTCCAGTTCCATGTGGTAGTGTACCGTGTGACTGCCTGCGACTGGCGGTCACCTATTCCTGACCTATAGTAGGAACATGGCTATGGCCTCTGGTTCTATGTTGGCCGCATTCACCGCAGGGGCACGGTTGTCTACGATGGCCTTCAACGGCCCTAAGAGGTGTGCTCACCACAGCCCAGGGCCTGCAGCGACAAGTGGCAGCCGGTGAAGTCTGGAGCATCCCCTGCTCACCCAGAGAAAGATGCCTGCGCCTCATGCCAAAGTGCAGCACGCCGGTGGTGGACTTTTAAATATCTTTCTGCAGGGCACTAGTAATCGAACAACTCACACATATATTTTGGTGAGACTGCATTGAACATAACACATCAAGCATACGGTTGCTCAGAGCTCCCTAATTCTCTCATCTTGTCTGCATTCCATTTCTTGTTATCCTTATGGCATTTAAAAAAAAGTCTAAAAGTAACCAAACAGAAATAAAACTAGGACCTTCCATCTGTACCATTCCCTAGGAATGTCGGCTTGCTGCCACGCTTGAAATCTACTTCCATGATATGCAACAAATCTCTAAGTTTATTAAATGGTTAACAAATGGACAGTTCTAAATATAGTGTTAAACTAATTTGTGAAATCTACCCATCCATGGGACAAAGGCAAATGAACTATTTCCATCATTTCCTTATTTAATGTGACTAGTGTCCGGATTTTAAGTGGGCCGGGTCTAGTAACTGTTGTAATTGGGAATGCAGTTGTACTGCTAGTACAAACATGTCAGATCATCGCCAGCATCTGTATTGTGTGCAAGTTACTGCTGACATTGATGCCAATATATGAACTGGTCCATATTTCTAGTGGCTATGCCTTCTTACTACACAGCCGGGTAGGTTTAATTTAGAGCTTCCTGATAACTGTAATTTAAGAAAGGGGATTGGGAAATGGTATCAGTGTGCAGTAAAAGTAGTTGCCATGGTAAGATTGTGTGCACAATGCACACATTTGGCACTTCGACTTACATAGACTAAATAGCATTTATTTCATGAAGATCATGTTAGCAGTTATCTTGGAATTTTAAGCCTATGTTTTTATTTGTCTGTTTATTGATACATTGTTTTCCACGCAAACCCCAGTTTAATCTGCCCAGGTGAAGCACTATGTGTGTCCTTCACTGTTAAAAACAAGCCTTGGCAAAGCCAACCGTTTTGGCTTATGTGTAAGTATTACACATTTCCGGGCACTGCTGTTAGATGCCCATGTACACGCACTATTTTGTCCCTGCTACCATCATTGGCAGTTATTACCACTACAGAAGGACCTGGCAAGTGCCTTTCCCATGCCTATACAAAAGCCCAAACAGTTGGCATTGCCAATGCTTGTTTAATTGTGAATGCATGCAGACAATATTGATAAGTTTAAACCATGTGGCTTGACTGTCTGCAACTTTGTGGAGCCATGCTCTAGCATGGAAGTGAACTGAAAACAGTTTGTGAATTTGTCGTTTTAACCCAGGTGTACCAACCCACAGTATCTTGTAGTCCTAATTGACAGCTAAAGCTAATCACTCAATTATTGATTTCATGGGTGAATCCTAAAGACCCGGTTCACAAGGGCAGGTGTGTGAGTTAGACCTGCAGAGTTGTCCAACCCCAGGCCTCGAGTGCCAGATCCATGTCAGATTGTCAGGATACACCTTCATTAATATACATGAGATATGATTGCATACAATGATTCTAAATGTATGCACATTTTTTCTCATGAATATTAATGAGGGATATCATGAAACCCGTCAAGATCCTGGCCCTCAAGGCCTGGAGTTGGACAACCCTGATATAGAGGATAAAGGCCTAGGGAGTTGGAGATTGCAAATCAGTGTCGATCCGAGTTTGTAGAAATCCAGGAGGTGGCAAAGCAGGAGGAGGAGAAGGAGGTGGTGCGGGACGAACAAAAGGTAGTGGAAGAGGGAGAGCAAGGCTATCAAGCAGAAACGTAGGAATAAACATATAGGAGAGTGAAGACAAGCGCCAGAAAGGTGGTGAAATGAAGAATGCAACAAGAGGGACGGTGGAGGTAATTTCTAAGAGAGAGTGGGCAAGGAAAGGAGAGGAAGTGCATGTGTGCTCAAGGTGGGAAGAATAGATGAAGGAGGTACATCAAGTTGGAAGGAAAGCAGTGACATCTAGGGGAAAGGAGGTGGTAATGAAATGTGGCTGCAGAGAGGAGGTGTTCAAAAAGGAGTAAAGACATCAGGAGAGTATGGAAAATAAGGAGGAGGGGTGACAGCTGGACTAGATTCAGAGAAATATATCAGCAGGAGATTAGATGGGGTAAGCTAGGAGGGGAAGAGAAAAAGTACAACGTGTTGAAAATCATGAAGGCGGGCAGGACAAAAGATGGAGAAGTGGAAATGAAAGATAGACCAGGAGGAGATGTCCAGAAAAGGGGCATAAGCCTACCGGAAACGTTAAAGCACAGGTGGTTGAGGAGACTGTCACAGGATCTGCCAATGGCACAAAAGAGGAGACTGGGGTCACCAATTCAGGGGCCCTCAGCAATCTTGCCTAAGATCACTAGACGTTTGAAGACAGGTCCCAACCTGAGAGCCTACCAAACCAGAGGTGTGGGGGGGGGTTCTACAGAAGAGAATGATGTTCTGAAAAGCTGTCTGGAAGACAACGTCACTGATTACCAGAGACAAGAATGAAATGCCAGGCACTTAAACTCCAAACACTGTGAGTGATGTTTTGGACCGCTGCGTGTGAAGGAAATACTGATGGACTATGATCCTCAAACAAGCTTGATTTGCTCATCATTGTCTTTTGAGTTGCCCCTTACTCTGTTTCCAATCTAACCTCATCACAGAACCCTGTTACATTGCAAAAGTAAACCCCTTGAACTTAGCACTTTGTGCTTTGTGTTGTCTGTTGATCCCCCAACCCTGACACATATATTAGGGGGGACGACCCTAGACTCAGGAAGGTAATGGCGCACACCACACATGCAAGAACACTGCACCACACAGGATAAGCTAAGGGACTTGGGTGAAAACTAGGAGCACACCATCAGAAGAAGCAAGCTAGTGTGTACAGAGAAATAGCACAAAAAACAGGAAGAAGAGGGACTGTGCACAGCCAGAAGCAGAAGCAAAACAGCAGAGCAAGGAACTAGCTGGGAAGCCAGGACCAACTTGACAGACGTCTCACGAGCAAACAATGTTGTGGGTCACTGGCCTTTCAGCTCTTGATTTAAGTAGTCAGTTCTCAGCAGGCACAAATGTGGATTCAATGACCAAGGTTCTGTGCATCAAGACTACACATCATTGGCGCAATCTGGGAAGGTTTTAAGAAAGTAAACAATGAATTGTGAATTAGAGCAGGTTTTGAAAACGGTGACAGTTGGTTGTAGACATGTAGACTTGCAAAAGACTGTGTAGTGAGACAGTTCTCCACTGGAGATGTTTTGGGTCACTTTAAGACGCTAGGTATTCTCATTGAACCAGAAAGTTGTTCTGCAAAGGCCATGATCTGAAGAGTTTGCCAGAGACATGCCGGTTGTTATAATACACTCAAAGTTTTCCAGACATAACACTTTAGTTTTGTAAAGATCATCCTGAATTGGACATATGTGGTTAGTCATGGGATCTTTCTGTGCATAGAGGCCCACTCTAGACCTCTCCCACGACATCGAAATGTGTCTGGGATTCCTTGTAGTCACATGCAGGGGTGATCTGGCTAAGCACTTCAGCCTCGAGTGCCCTTTTTGAAGTAGGACACAATATCACTTACCTATGGCCTTTCTCTTCTGTAATGGTCTTCAAGGTTACCTAGAACAATGTCAGTGTCTACAATTCATTCAAAATCTTCCAGCCATTGCTCTTCGTTTTTTCAAAGACCAAAGGAAAGCAACCTGTATTGGAGTGTCTCTGCCACGGTCTGTGAGAAGAACTGACAGAGAGGTGCATATAGATGTCTGTTATGTCTTTAGCACAAAGGTCAACCAATACCTTTCTTGCAGAATGCCCAGGACTTTATTCTAAACCTGATATCTCACTTTCACCCCCAAGATACATTCCCCTGTCAGCGTTTTCCTCATGATGTTTAGCATGGTTACTGAACAGGCTTGGAAATTGGTTGGCCTTCATTTGTTACCACTGTAACCTCTTTCTGCCATCGATTAAGAAAGGAGAAAACACCCTTTTAAGTGTGGTTGTTGTATCCCACAAGAACCGCCTAAATCAGCTGTGGAAAACACATTCTGGTAGTCTTTATTTCATTCTGTCTACCCTGTGGTTTAGAAGGAGACTGCTCTCAATGCATAGCCGGTAAGATAGCTCAGTGAGTTGAGCACTCGCTGTGTGATCTGAGCGTGATCTACAGGTCGCAGGTTCGAATCCCGGCAGAGCCAACTCAGCCATTCATCCTTCCAAGGTGGATATATTAGTACCAATTAAGGTTGGGTGATATTGTATGTAAATATGTGATCTGTTAAGCGCTTTGGATTAAGGCCCTATATAAATAAACACATCACTATCATACCACTTGTATAGAGCTTTAGGAATGGGCATGAAGTGAAACAAAAGGGCTCAGTTGGAGTCTCCTCCTCCCCTCTTCCACCCAGACCCTCTGCAGCACACTGGTCACACACTTCACCACTGAAACTCTGAACATTCTGAGCACCCTTGCTACCCTCCTGCCCAACCCCTCCCTCATGTCCTGAGGCTTCCCACCCTCCTCCTCCTCCCCTGTTGCACCTGAAGAAGTCACCAGAGGTGTCCGCTCCATGAAGGTCTCTTCCAGACAGGTTTCCCCTTGCTTCTCCAGAACCATCAAGGACAACATTGGCTCTTTTGCCCCTGTACTCGCTGATCTCTGCAACCACACATTTGCCACTGGATCTTTCCCATCCTCCATAAAGCACTCCCCCATGCACCCCCTCCTGAAAAAACCTTCAGCAGACCCTACTTGTCCAGCCAACTACCACCCTATTTCTATCATCCCCTTCCTTGGGAAACTGCTGGAGAAGCTGGCCTTTCCACAACAAACCTCACACACTGAACTTGTTGGTGGTTTCCACGACCATCAATCTGGATTCCGAGAATCCAGATGCACAGACACTGCTCTTCTGAAGAACTGCTCGCTTCTCTGGACTCTAACTCTCCAGCTGTCTTCATCCTACTTGATCTCTCCTCTGCCTTCGATACGGTTAACCATTCCATCCTCACAAAACCTCTCCATGATACCCTTGGTATCTCGGAGCGGGCACTGGATTGGCTTACCTCCTTCCTAACTGACCATTCGTCCCAAGTCATTTTGGGCACCTTCTCACCTACTTCCTTCTCCACCTGTGGTGTCCCCAGGGCTCAAAGCTCTCCCCCTGGCTCTTCAAAACTTACCTTGCTCAGCTAGCACTGCTTATTTCCTCCTTCTCTGCGAACTTCTAGTACTACGCAGATGACACACAACTCTTTTTCAAACTTCCTGCTGACCATCTTGCATCTTCCAGCATCCCTGACTGCCTATCTACCACCCTGTCCTGGTGTACTTCCAACAATCTCTGCCTCAATGCCAGCCAGACTGAGATCATTCCCATTGGGACCCCTGCTCCCTCTTCTTTTCCCCCTGCTCCTTCTTCTGAAGCCAGAAACCTTGGAGTCATCTTCGACTCCTCTCTCTCCTTCCTCCCTTACACTCAGGACATTGCCAAGAAGTCCTACTTTCAACTGGTCCTTCTCAAAGGAATTCTTCCTTTCTCCCCCAGAAGCTTGATATTACCCAAGCCCTGGTTCTCTCTAGGCTTAGCCACTGCAATAGTCTTCTCCTGAATTTACCTTTTTCCACTTTACGACCCCTCCAGCTAATCCAGAATAGGGCAATGAGTCTTATCCTTGGCCGTAAACCCAGGGACCACATCTCTCCTGCCCTATAAACTCTTCACTGGCTCCCAGTTATGGCACAGATTAAATTCAAATCCCTCTGCATCATCCACAAGGCTGTCTGGGGCCTGTGACCACGCTATCTCCAACTTTCTCTTACTAAATACTCTCCCCCTAGACCTCTGCGGTTGTCTGGCACTCACTCTCTGTGTGTAAAGCGTTTCGCTAGACAGAGGGCCGGAGACCAATCACTTTCTTCAGCTGGCTCCCTCTTATGGAACCGCCTACCCCTTCTTTTTGTCTTGAGCAGGACTTCCTCAAATTCCAGAAGCTCCTGAAGACTTTCCTATTCAACTCCTCCTTTCCATCATCCCTCCTTTGCTAATCTCACAGTCACTGTGATTGGTGGCCAGGGCCCTTATGTATCCATCAGGGACCTGGCCCCCCATACCCAATCGCCCCAGCCTCTGCCTACCTCTCACCACTTGCCTCGGCACCCACGGGCCTCAATCCTGTAGGCTTGCACTTTCTACCCAATGTGGCTCAAGGTCGCATAACACTTACCATACTATGCACTTCATCTGTTGCTCACCCACAAGCACGGACATTCCAGCACTTAGCCCCAACCCCCAGTGGCGTAACACAAGATGTGGGGGCCCCCCTGCGAGCCATGCTGAGGGGGCCCCCCAACTCAGCAACAAATCAAGGGTCGCGCCACACTCTGGGCCAGCCTAGATTATCACACTTGCGCAATACGCACAAACGTGCTGCTGAACGGATATGCCGCACACTGTACTAGGAGAAAGATATACATATGTGTTTTAATATAACATACAGCACACTGTCTGAGAAAAATTGGCTAAAAAACCAGAGTGTTTGCAATTGTTTTGTAGGGTAACACCATTCCAATAGATGCAAGTCACCAACAGAGCACAGGAACATTAAAGCTTTGCTATTAAAAATGCCATGCCACAATGAAAACATGTCCAACTGGCTGCACAAGGTAGACCAGTGTCGACATGTAATAACAATATAGTAAAGCTTGCCAGGCCACATTTAAACATATCTAGACTGGTTGCACCAAAATGGCAGTCGAAGCAATAACACTCATCAAGAATAGAACACACATTCAAGCCTGTGTCTCTGTGGCCTCTAACAACACGGCCAAACTCTTTAAAATCTGAAAAGAACTGGTCAATCCTGTTGAGGTCTTTACATCTCCTGTTCCCTACAAGGCCCTCTGTATGGCTCTGTCATCTCACTTCTACGCTAAAACTCAGGACATCCTGTCCTCCATCTCTTCCTCTCTCGGCCCCCCTTTGGCCATCTCTACCTCTCTTCCTCCTTTCTCCTCTTTCTCTCTGACAACACCTGACGAGGTTTCTAGACAAGTCTGATCTGTGAAAGTGTCATCCAAACAGGTGCTCTCCTGCTCCACCAGAACCATCAAGAACCATATTGACACCCTCGCTCCAGCCTTGACCGATTTCTGTAATCACTCTTTCCCCTCTCCCGTTAAGCACTCCCTTATGCACCCACTCCTCAAGAAGCTTTCTGCCGATCCTGCCTGCCCGGCAAACTATCGCCCAATCTCCATCACCCCTTTCCTGGGCAAACTGTTGAAAAAGCTGGCCATCTCCCAGCTTACTCTCCACACGGAATCTGTTGGTTGTCTCCATGACCATAAGTCTGGCTTCAGTGCCAGAGACACGGAAACTGCTGTCCTGAACACCTGTGAAGTTCTGCTCTCTAGCCTTGATTCCAGCATTCCTTCTGTCCTCATCCTCCTTGATCTTTCCTGTGCTTTCGACATGGACAACCATGCCATCCTGATCAATCCTGATCAATCGACTCCATGAGAACCTGGGCATCACGGATCAGGCCCTTGAGTGGCTGACCTCCTTCCTCTTGGACTGTCCCTCCCAGGTCCAACTTGGGCCCTTTCTCCCCGCTCCATCCTCTCACTCAGGTTTTTCAACCTCTATGTGGCCCCTTTGGCCCACCTGATCTCTACATTCTCCTCTAACTTTCAGTGTAATGCGGATGACACTCGGCTTTCCTTCAGGCTCCCCTCAGACTCCTCTCATCTCTCGCTTATTCCCGACTGTCTATCCGCGATTCAGGATTGGTGTGTCTCCAACTATCTCTGCTTTAATGTCAGTAAGCTGGAGATCCTTCTCATTTGGACTCCTGCCCTGCTTTCCCTCTCTCACTCTGACCCCCCGCCTTGGGCCCTCTTCCTTCGCCTTCCTGTGAGGCAAACAACACTGGTGTCATCTTTGACTCCACTCTCTTTCTCTCCTCACATCTCAGACGTTGCCAAGAAGTCCCACTACCAGCTGCTCCTCCTCAAAGGGACTCTTCCCTTTCTCACTTTCCCCCAGAAGCTCACTGTCTGCAAAGCCCTGGTTCTCTCTAGGCTGGACTACTGCAACAGCCTCTTTCTCAATCTGCCTTCCTCTACTATCCAGCCCCTGCAACTAATCCAGAAAAGGACTGCAAGACTTATCCTTGGCCTCAGGTACAGGGATCATATCTCTCCAGCCCTGAAATCTCTCCACTGGCTCCCAAATGCTGCAAGTATCAAGTTCAAGACCCTTAGCATTGTCCACAAGGCTTTCTGGGCCCGGGGCCCACACTACATCCAACGCTCTCTTCCAAAATATTTTCCTTCTGAAGCCCTTCGCTCAGCTACCTACAACTCTCTAAGGGTTAGACGCTTCTCCAGGAAGAGAGTGGGGGGTAGATCTCTCTCCTCTACAGGTGCCTCCCTCTGTAATAGCCTCCCTGCCCCTCTCAAGCTTTAGCAGACCACCTGAAGTTCTGGAAGCAGCTCAAAACTTTTCTCTTCCCCTCTGCTTTCTCTCTCCCTCCCCTGCTGGCCTACCTGACCTACCTGTCGGCTGTACTGACTGGTTGCTTGGCTACCCTCAGAGTCTCACTGAGCCGAGACTCTTTTTTGATCAGTCACCCTTGCACTGCCTCTGGTCCTACCATGCTCTGAGTAAGTGCTGTCAGGGCAGCATAGATCTGAGTAGTGCAAGGAGAACAAGGGACTGTAGGGTTACAGTTACAGCCCCTTGTTCTCCTGGCACTACTCAGATCTATGCTGCCCTGACAGCACTTACTCAGAGCATTGCTGCCCTGTTTTTCCCCTCCCCTCTCCCTTGCACTTCCCCCGTCCCTTTCCCCTTGCGCTTCTTGTTATCGCACTTGCACGATCTGAATGACATAAGGCCTAGTAAGATTGTTTGTCTTGTCCTCCCTCTATCTTCCATCCCTTGTCTTGTCACGCCTAGAAACACTTGTGTGCAGGCGCGTTATAAATTATTTATATCATATCATTTGATCACAGATGCCCAGAAAAATATACAATGCTGCATTAAGAAACGGCTGACTGGCAGCACCCAAATGGCAGTCTAGCCAGGTAATTCACTTAGCAGGACTAGTTTATCATAAATGCCCCATTAAAAAAAAGTCATATCAAACTGAGGAATGACTAGACTGGCTGCACCAAAATGCCTCCCTAGCCACTAATATCTCATATCATGCCTGCTTAGCCTGGACATGGACAGCCATTATAATGTGTTGTATAATCCTGCCCCCCCACTCATCCCCTCTCCCTCCCACCCCAACCTCCAAAATCAGCTCCTTGGCCCAGAATTACCTCCACGTCCCTCTTCCTTGCCCCAGAGCTTACGGTTGAGGCTCCTTGCCTCATAGGTAAGTACTGGGATGAGCAAGAGTGGGACTAGGAGTAATGAAGATTACAGGTAGTTAAATGAAGCATTACTTCCATGTACCTCTACCTCATCCCAGTACTTGTGTATGAGGCAGAGTGCCTTATACACAAGTACTGTCTCATATACATTGGGACGAAGAAGAATAGGGCTAGGAGTAATGAAGATTACCAATACGTAATCCAGGCATTAAACACAAGTATTGGTGCAACACAATTGAGTTGACTGGGATGCAGCACTCCCCCCACCCCTGAAATGTTGGGCTATGTTGACCAGACCTGGCTTATCTTCAGAGCAGTTGCCAGACAGAGAAGGACACAGATGTTAAACGGCACCTGGGTTTCTCTGTTAACAAGAACCCACCAATTACTAATATAAAGCAATTCACTGTTGGTACCTGCATTTAAATGCCAAATATTTTAGGCAATTGAAATTGTGATGTGGGTTTAATACTTGCATGCCAGGGGAGTGATTGGAAGGGTAGAGAGGGAACAGGAGACCACTCATTCTCACAGCAGTCCATTAGTGGGTGCTTTAAACCTTAGAGGAGAGAGTTAACTGCTTGTAACATTGAAGCTGCACTAGAATAGTCTCATAAAAATGCATAAAGAAATTAGATGACCCAAACAAATAAGTTTTCCCCTCCCCCACCGCCCATGAAGTTGGCACCCCTCCCAACATTTGAAGGGTTAGCCCCCGAAATGTAGGTTTTGTTACGCCGCTGAACGCAAGCACACACACCATTCACCATATACACACACGCACACCCAGCCATCCATACATTTAAATGTGCACCCTTTCACCATGCAGGCACACCCAGGCACCCACCCATACATTTAAGTGTGCATCCTTTCACCATACACTCACACAGGCAGACACCTATACATTTAAGTGTGAACCCTTTCACCATACAGGCACACCCAGGCAGCCACCCGTATATTAAAGTGTGAACCCTTTCAACATACACTCACACACGCACACATCATGGGGTTGAGGGGAGCCCTAACACTTTAAAAGAAATTGGGCCTCATTACAACTATGCTGGACTGTAAACAACGGTGCTGGTAAGCTCACCGGCACTGTTGCTTCCGGGCCGGCATATTACAGCTCTGCGGGCGGTTGCCGTCCTGCCCGGCAGGTCAGACCTGCCGGGCAGAACGGCACCCACCTGCATAGTTTTCACGGAAGCACTGGCACCGTTATTAATGGTGCCGGTGCTTCTATGGTCCCCATTCCCATAGAGTCCGAAAGGACTTTATGGAAATGGGGACGTACCATTTGCCGGCGCCTGACTTCCCAGGCCGCCGGGGTTGTAATCCCCCGGTGTTACCGGGAAGTCGAGCGCCGGTAAATCATTACGGGTCTGGCGGCAACCTGCTGTTAGCAATGGCACAGTTGCCGCCAAACCCGTAATGAGGCCCATCGTTTCTTTTTGAAGTCACTCTGACTTAATAAAGAAATTATTTCTGTTACAGAAATAATTTCTTTATAAATGCAGAGGGAATTCAAAAAGAATTTTTTTTTTTGCAAAAAATATTTTTTTTTTCATACAAGTGGGGCCCCTCCCAGGACATGTGCTGGTGGGGCCCCCCGCAACGCAAGGGCCCCTGTGTACGCCAGTGCCAACCCCCACTTCCCCTATTCTCACTGCACTTGCACGTTCTAAATACTCACAAGGCATGATAGGTTTGTCTTTTATCTTCCACTGTAGTCACTGTTTTCAATCCCATGGTCCCTCCCTGTTGCCCTGTGGGCGCCTTGAAACAGAATTGACTTACTGTATAAATGCTTAACAAATGCACAATAAACAAACAAACACCTTTTATTTCATATTAAACCTTTTAATTGTAAGCTAGCCTGATATTTGTTTTTCACATATAACTACTTAAGGACAGGACCTCCTCCTTTATTACAATGCCAACTTCCTTGGTTTTTGGAAGACTAGCGCATGGGAGTCTCCCTGCTTTGGCGTATATGAGTCCTCTAGGTTCATGCCTATCCAGACAAGAACAGTGTCCAGCAAATAGAAAAAATGTGACTAAGAAAATACAGTCGTAATGCTCTGCTTCGCCTGCATTGGAATCTGTATCGTTTAGCGGCAAACATCCTGTATAAAGCCGAATGCTTCTTCAGAGAGCTGCAGTACTAAGGCAGAGTGGTTGGTGGCGGTTCCATGACTGTTGAAGTCACTGGTACTGTTGGTGGGTTAGGTACCACCAATTTAAAAAGGGTTTTGAAGGGGTCCATCCTTTTGATTGAACTGGTCTTCATCAGAGTGCCGACCATGCCAAAAGGCGATGGTTGAGGTAAGTGGAAAAATGAATGTGCTAGGGGCCAAAGGAGTGTAACCCCTCTTTTATGTCCTGCCACAAACAGAAGAACCAACAGCTGACTCATAGCCAACCATCACATCCCACTTTCCGGTGGAAGCCTGTTGAAGGGCTTTATGGGGAATACATGAAGAATGTGCAGTTCGAGAACTTGTAATTGATCCCTCAGAGAGTTACAAGCCATTGTGTCACCAGCTAAGGAAGAACCGTTTTCTGACATATGTTCCTGCACTGGGTTAAAGGTTTCTTGTTAAACATTACCAAACCAGATTTAGCCATTCTGCAATGGGTCACCTGTTCCTTTCACATAGATGAAGGCTTGTGAAGTCTGGGGGCCAGAAGAAGCAAGCCTCTCCATGATGACCTAAAGAGATGGTACACATAAGATCTCTCAGTGCTACCCCAACCCTTCCTTGATGAGATAGGGGGTGCAGATAGCGCCCAGTATGGCAGAAGTACCAAAGGGTGGACAAGATGAATATATGTTTCATGTAGGGGACGAGTAAGGCTTTCAGAACCTAGTACTAGATTCACCCCAGGAATGTGTCGTTTACCACAGCAACCAATTTGAATGTTTTTCATTGTCAGCGAGCCCATGCACCGACCACAGCTGGAGGGTCATCACAGGCCAGGTGCACACGATTCAGCATGGACAATGGACCAAAGCCTAATAGAAATGTTATGGCAGTCAATGAAACCACGGACAGTGAAAAATGGTGTGCCATTTATCTGCCAATTCCAACATAGGTGATACGTTGGCTTGCTGCAGCCAGGGCCCAACCCAATTCTAGTTGGAATGAATATAAAGGAACTGCATAAGACCACTGACACTGGCCATAGATATGGATAGGGCACATCTCTAACCACCAAGCTAATGGGGACATCGAACCATGAAACAATACCTTCATTTTGTCAATCACTATCATAAATTGCATAAAGACAAGGAGAAGAAGAGTTTTGGTAAAGCCAGGTGGGCGAATTTTGAGAGCAAGGCAAGAAGGCAGAAAAATAGAAAGGTTGCACCCAAGTTGGTCACACCAATAGCACCAACCTTAGGCAGTGAGAAGGGGAGTTGAGAAAGCAGAGAAAGCAGTGGGCAAGCCTGGTTCGAGAAGACAGACTACAGGGTGGGGACTGCTGACATAGGACATAAGACTGTTAGGAGGCCACACACACGGATTCCAGATGTCCTGACAATAAAGCGAGTATGTAGCTCTAGTCTAGACCCTGGTGGGGCTTGCAAGGCCACCAGTAGAAATCAATTCATCTTGCTGCTGCTTGAAGACCAAGGTGTAGGGGTGGGGTAAAATCCTACAATCAGGTGCTCGGTATGGGAGAATAGCTACTAGCTTTTTTAGTGAAAAATCCATAGGGAAAGCGTGATCCCGTACAGGTCTTTCCCAGGAAGCTGCTGTCAATATGTCACCTTGTCCTTCCATCCAGGTTTAAGACATCAACCAAGACCGCACACCGGTCATCAGTCAAGACAAAGACCCCATCCATGATGATGAAAGAAGGGGCGTTCTAAACCCTGACACTTGGAGTGACCTGATTAACACAATACTGAGTGGTAGTTAGGGGTCTTGTTTTATTTTAGATTAGGGATTGACTTTGTGAAAGGGACCTAGTTCAAGTGACCACAGGTTCAGGCTTTACATTACTCCTTTTTTGTCCTGTCTTCTTTAGATGGCTCTCCTTTTGAGTGCAATGCCCATTCCATGGACCTTACTCCAGGATATAGACTGAGGAAAGTTGTTGAAACATCAGTTGTGTCTGCCTGTTCTCTAGTTGCCATATGTGATAGGACATTATCATATTGAGATGGTTTATAGGTAGAGGTGGAATTTGTGGGCAAAAGAACTAAGCAGTGTATGGTCAATATAAGGACCTAGTGCCCCTGAGGGACTCCATAAAATTAGTAAAGCACTTAAGGCAGGTGAAATAGGGGTTCATTTGGGATGTCACTCCTTGGCACCTGCATAACAAGTATGTTGTAAGAAATTCAAGCTGCCTTGTAGCCCGAGCTATCATGGTGTTTACACAAAAAGTAAATAACATATATTACATTCCTTGTTGTTGTTCTTCATTATATATTGAGTGAAACAATGCAATAAATATAACTTTAAGACGCTAACATACAAACATAAGCATCGAATGATAAGAGAAGCTTATAAGAACCTAAATCAGTACAAAAACATGATCAGATGATTACATATAAAAAATGAAAATGCACATAATCAGCTACAGGACAGAATCTAGCGATGGGACAAGAACGAATTGTGTGCATTAGTACAAAAAAACCTTTTAAGTGTCCTGCTACTTAAGACCATGGTGCAGTTGTTCAATGATAAACGAAAATTGATATTTCAGACAGGAGAATAATATTGTTTTTTTTTTTTTTTTTTTTTTTTTTTTAAATGTATTTTATTTTATAACGACCACACAGTGCAACAGAACATAAATAGAACACATCAAGCCACATCAAAGGCCAAACAACAGATATGAAAAAGAAAAGAAAGAAAAAACAGAACAGAATTAACTTAACAATCCCCTTCCCTCCCCCCTATGAGCCTGTAGGGTGTCCACCATCATTGTCCGTTCCGTGTGGTGGGGTTCCGTCGCTCTCAGATCCAGCCGAGGTCGACCCCGTGCTAAACAGTTCAGCCAATAGCACCTTCCATGCCGTGAGGGAGCTCACCTCTTCCTCCCCTCCCGCCCTGCTGGCCTCCCACCATGCTGTCGTCTCGGCGGCAGCCCATTTCTGGAGGTCACGCCACCATACCTCCACCCGTGGCCTCTGACAATTCTTCCATCCCATGGCTATTCTGCGTTTGGCAAGTGTATAAGCCAAATCTTTAAGCTTCTCCACGTGCCGAAGCTTGCGCGCCCTGGGGTACCCTCCAAGCAAACAGGCCCAGGCCGAATCTACAGGAGAATAATATTGTTCACCAGAAGAAGTTTAGTGGTGAAAAATGATCAATGATGGTACAGAAATAATTATGATGGTACCGATTGCATCACTGTCCAAGTACTGCAGAAGTGTCCAAATCCCTGCAGGGTAGGTGTTATAAGTGAAACACCTACTTATAGTTTAGACAATGTGGGTATTGAACCTGTGTCACAATGGCGCTAGGTTGGTTGGTAGTTTCCCTTTGATTACGGGTTCTATGATGTAGAAAAGGATTCAAAAGCTCGATGTTTGTGATGTAGGAAACCATGATAAGTCAAAACGCTCAATCTTGTAGTATATATTGGTGATTTTTAATTGCACACTTTAGCTGCATCATAGAACCCTGTAATCAAAGGGAAAATAATAACCAACCTAGTGCCATGTGACACAGGTTCAATACCCACACTGTCTAAACCAAGAAATTACATGGAAAGGTACCATCTACCAAGTACCCATCATAGGCAGCTGAGTCACACTCACGAATGCACGGATCTAGCGCAGTGATCCTCAAATTTCTAGTGCCTTATCTTCCTCAGCTCTAAACCTTCATATAGTTCACTTCTTTAAAACATAAACACTGTCTTCGTCACATACACTATTGTGGTAAATATTATCAGTTGTATTATGAGAACAAGGTTGTGGATATAATATCTAGAATTGTTTTGCCAGTGGCTGCTGCATGACTTTCTGGTTTTGACAAGAAAAACAATATGTTGCAGCTAAAGTGTTGGGATACATTGAGTTGATAGTTGGCATTTTTAGTTTTAGCTCATGTGTGGCACAGCTACCAATTGACAACTGTTTTCATATGCATGGTAGACTTAGGGGGACCGGACTAAGTACTGCACTTCAAAAACACCATGCTGTGTGTAGCCTTCTGAACACAAAGTGGTGTTTCACGTACGTATGTGCAGAGCACAGCAAATGTGGAGTGCATGCCTCCCAGGGCAGGGTAGAGCAGAGTGTAAATGAAACTACAGCAAATGAAACTTGAGAAAGGACAATGCACCACATTGGATGAGAAAATAAAAACATTTTCACTTAATCAAGACACTGGACCATGACCATTAGATGCCAACAGTGCACTGGTTAGGTCCTTTGCTTCATACCTGCAGCACAATGTAGGTGTGCTGCAGGTATGAAGGCATTGCTTAACTTCCCACTTGTTAGGTAGGAAGCCCACTTTTTATAGGATGTATAAGCCCATTATATTTTTCTGTATTTTGCACTTTATTTTTTATCCCTGGTAGTTTGGCTCTGTTTCTATGTACTCTGCCTTAAGACTCCTTATGACTCCTAATGCATGGGTAACCCAAAATAAACCATTGTGTCCCAGAAAGTGTGCCCATCTTTGTTAGTCATGTGGCAAGGCTGGTGGTGGCTTTATCATCCCTGTAATGTGGTTCCACAAGGTCCTGTTCAACCCACTTCTGCATTTTACCAACATACAGATTGTCGTTCTTTGCCTCGAAGACCTTAGAGGTCACTTGCCCATATCTTGCCTCATCTGTATATGTGATAGTAGGTGGCAATCATGGGCTACTGGATGTCTGTATCCCAGGACTAAGGGCTGTAGTCTATCTGAAACCAGTTCTGACAGGCATATGCAGATGCCTGTCTGCAGTAGTGTGGATTAACTTTCTTTATGTGAGAGCCATTCCTGAGTGCATGGGTGTGTATGGATGGAAGGGCTGCCATTGGCTGCCCACCCCTCTGTTTGAATGATGCTTGGTGTGTGATTGGGTGCTGTGTTCACTCACAGCGTCCCGGGGGACCTCCTTAACCACTCACCAGGTCTATAGCTGCACCTCTGTATCTTCATTCTGGGGAGTGTAGGTAAGGTTAGGTAACTCGGAAGGAGACTGCGCCCAGTATTCAAAGTTGAAATATATTTATTGTTGTACAAAGTGCCCTTTTATGATGACACGTGTTTCGGTCTACCATAAAACCTTTTTCAAATCAGGGCTATTATCCTTCGAAGTCCTCTAATGCCCCTGTGTAGTTTTGGCAAGTTTGTTCCATATTAAGTTGGGTTAGATCCCTTGACTCAGTCTCCGCGTCTGATCGCGTACCGCAAAAATCTCGAGGCCCCTCTACCTACATTCCCTCTTTTTGGGTTTTTTTCTTGGCAAAACCCTAATACCCGGTGAGAAGCGACCGTCTGCATACAACACAGCTACTTTCTAATATAAGGATATAACCAGTAAGAATATGTCGCCAAGTTAGACCAAACCGCCATAGCCAAGAGTTTTTTGGAAAAACTTCATTCTGGGGAGGCCTGCTGCACGAGGAAGCACTGAAGCTCTGAACCAGTATCTTTGGACACTCCACTGAATCTGATGGCAAAGCTCTGCCTCTACAGAAGACCAAAAGGAACCGACTGCAGCGCTCCATCCCCTTGATCCAGTAAGGCTAAGTGAACCACAGCTCCTGCTCGAAAGCCTTGTATCTCTGAAGCTCCTGACTGTGCCTGCATCTGCAGATCCAGAAGTGGGAGCCCCTTCACGTCCAGGACTCTCAGTACTGAAACAACCAGAGGTTCTACATCACAAAACATCAGGACAAGACCCGGGTTACAGCTTCCATCTGGGAAGCTCGGCGGCCATAACTGCCTCTGATTTTGCAACTGCAGTGCCAAATGCCCTCCAGGCCCGTCTTCTGGGGTGGCTCCTCCCAAGCATTACTTTGCTAGCTTTTCTTCAATAATCATTCTTCCCTGGGATCTCTCCCAAGCAACTCCAGCCTCAGAAATCGAATCCTATACCGGATGTTGATGTAGGAACTTTGCATCTCTGACTAACACCGACTTTATCATCTCCACCTTTCAGCTCCTGTAGCTTGGAACCTCAACCCAAGAACCACTGAATCACTCAGTCAATAATCACTCTTCCCAAGGATCATGGAGTCCCTTCTGCACCAGTGTGTCAATGTTGGAAGCTAAAGAGGTGGATAGACAATGCAGAGACCGACGGTGGGAAGCGTCAACTGCCTGCTGCAGAGGGTATTGCTCTCTCGACTCTCTAATGCTGTTGGTATGTCCTTTTTTCATGTCTTTCTTCATCTCTGCGTTGGCTTGTTCCCACCAAGAGTCTTCTGGGGCCTCACTCCACTGGAATTCCAGGAACTGCTCCTTGGGAAACATTTGTAAAAGGTAACTCTTTACCACCAAAGACTGCACCAAATTCACAAACCAGGTCTCCCTTGGTCTCCTTTAAAACACTCTGGCTTAGATAGTAAAAGTGTTTTACTTACCTGCCAATGCATTTTCCCTTCGAGGAAAAATGGTCTATTGAACTATGTAGAATCCTTTTGAAATTATTTTGCTTACCCTGCGTAGTGTTGCATGTTGTTTTACAAAGTCTTCTTACCTGTTAGTGTATTTTATTACTTGCCTTTTCTTATATACAGATTGTATGTGTTTAAAAATATAGTCGACCTCATTACGAGTTAGGCAGTAAGTGGTCAAATTAGCGGTAATGCCAAATGATGAGTTTTGATTTTGAGTGGAGGATTTACCTCCAGCAAAACCCTTGAGGTAAATCTTCCCACTCAACCTCAAAAGATTGGTAGAATTGGCAGAATTACCACAGCGGTAATTCTGTCATGGTAATTCCACAAAGGAAGCCCCATTGGGTCCAATGGACCCAAAATAAATAGAGAATTACACAGCCACCACCACTTGCAATCAGGCAAAATTCCGCCTGACCAAGTGACAGTAATGAGGACAAGATAAGTTCCCACTTAAGGTACTCCCGTCCCCTGCACTCTATTTGTGGTTAAAAAAAGCTCAATAAATGTGTATTTCCTGGGGGAAATTCAATGTAAATATAGTAATCAGATTACATTCTGTACAAGTACATGATATTTAGGAACATTGGCATTCAAACCAAATGATTTAGGTCCAACTTCAAAGTGAATTTGTTCTCAAAGATAATTATTTTTCATATGAATATGCCCAATGCGTTTCAAGATCATTTCTCTTCATCAGGGGCTGTAATAGTTCATTCAATTGTCAAAGAAATCTAAAGAAATACAAAACAAATGTATCAAAATTCAGTTTTGAACAACTCATAGTGTCAAAGACAAACTTTCTCCTGTGTAAACATGATGGGGGATTTTGTCCTTACAACAACTCAGTGCTGCTAGAAACCATAAATACATGTTCAAGTGTTCTCACAGTATAATCAATCTCTCATACATGTTTGGTGGAAGTTTGGTGCCAAAGGGCCTAGTTAAACAAGTAGTTATTTACATAAGTTGTACCCCAAACGAAAAAATGATATATACCAATATTGTAAAAGAAAC
This sequence comes from Ambystoma mexicanum, assembly GCF_040938575.1. Taxonomy (NCBI): domain Eukaryota; kingdom Metazoa; phylum Chordata; class Amphibia; order Caudata; family Ambystomatidae; genus Ambystoma; species Ambystoma mexicanum. The sequence goes on from NC_090935.1 coordinate 1,494,778,197, forward strand.
AAAGCATACCGTGTAATCCTTGTAAAAGGGTAAAGGCAAAATACTCAAAAATGTAGCTCCAAATGGAGAGATTGTGAGAATCCCCTGTTGTGGAGAAAACAGAATACTGTATAAAAAGTAGTGTCAGCAATGTGCGCTGCCTACTAACTTATAGGAGTTGTTAGGAGTGGGAAGAGACTTACTGATCAATGTCCAAGCTGTTAATCCGTGCTTCAATTGAAAGCGGTGGCTAATGGACTTCAAAGGGACAAATACGCGCTCCAAGTCTCGTCAGCGGCACCTTGAAAGAATGGTGCCATGTGTTAGTGTCATAAAAATAACTTGTGTAAGAACAGACTCCCACTAAGGGTGTTAGGTAAGTATTAGAGTGGCCGTTGTAAAGAGGGTGCCATCCCCCCGTCAAAGCCTCCCATTACGTGATGGGATAGGATCAGAGTACTTACTGGTGTCTCAGTCTAAGTGTAGAAGTCGATAGAGACGATCCGGACAAGCGCTGTGAATACGGCTGTCAAGATGGCGGCTAATGTATGCGTCATTGGTGTGACGTCATCACGTTAGAACGTGAATGACGTCACAGATGTCAACAATGCAGTTGCATCATGATGACGACTTACTGTGAGATAACTGGAGAGGGGAAATGTGTGTATTGCGCATTTCCTAAATAATGCCCATGACGTCACTGGTTAACATTAGGATCTCTGCCGTGTGGAAAGCAAAAATTCACATGACAGTAATGGTAATTCCTCAGGGCTATTTTTTAGAGGATTTACCTCTGCATTTATGCCTAACTCGTAATGAGGCCCAGTGTGTGTAAATTCTCTCATTATGGTATTTTTTATACGTGTATGCTGGATCTGAGAACCACCGCATTCCACCGCCTGAGAATTAGGCCTTAACTGCTGCTTCACGACTTCCAGTGGGAGGGCCTGGTGTACTTGAGGGCATCGCCTGAACCGCAAACCCTGACCAGAGGGCTTACGAAAAGTCTCCCTAACTCCACCAGAGATTCATAATACCTGCTCAAGATACAAGGACATGGCCAGTTGAGGACATTAGTTGGCACAGCGCATATGCCTGGCAAATGCTTGTACAGAAGCCAAATGATTAGCTGTGTTATCAATAGTTTCAAATGGATGGTGGGACAGATACCCACGATTTAACGGAAACTGTGTTTGATGCTTATGGCAAGAGTGGAGAGCTGAAAGACAAATATAAGTCGAGAATAAAGTGTTTCCATAGATCAATCTGGCTACATCCTGCACAGCAAACACTTGGCAAGGAGTGTTGGGCCTGTTTTGGGCTCTGGTGCAGAGATATGTTATGCTTTTTGTATTATTTTCTGCCCATTTTTTCTCTGGACTTCTAGACCGTACTGTGTTTGTGGCCTAGTACTTTGTTTCTGGCCGTTTCATCCCCCCTCCAGTCTGCAGCTCTTAAACACTGCTCCTGTAACAGCCACTGCCCAGGCAGCCAGTTAAAGAGTGCCTACCGTTAGCCTGTTCGCCTTGCGCTCCAGCCCTGTCCATAATGCCACCATCGTTTGGGCAGAGAAAACTAAACATACAGGTAAGGTGAATTTACCCTTTAATCTCTCTTGTACCACTTCAGTCCTAGCACATAACTTGTCTAAATCTACTGACTGCATATATCTGTACTAGAAAATCTGTTTGGATCCTGATATCTATGCTGAGCACACTAGCACGCAGCTAGATAGAAGCACTCTGGCCTGGTCCATCTCTCCAACAGTTACACTAAGCTTCCTCTTAATCTAAAGCACAACTCTAGAAAAACAGAACTGATGCTCTGTAATTCTACAGGTTCTAACTCCACCAAATTCCCTTGGCCTGAGGAGATGGAACCTTGCCCAAACCCATCAACCACTGTAAGGAATCTTGGAACGACAATGGACAACACCCTCACTCTTGATCTGCAGGTCAGATCCATTCTGACGAATCAACTTTCGAGGTACCAGTGGTCCATGGGTGATTATTGTTTTGTAATCCATCTATCAGCCATACATTGCTAATAAACCAGAAGGGATCCAAACGCACTGGAATAACAAGCAAATTATAAAAATCCTTGTCCAATTTTGGTAACGTGGATGGAATGGCAGGTTTATCTCCGAAAGGTTGTGGATCGTTGTTTAGTGCAACACAGCGAAAATACAATTATTAGTTCACTGTCAATGACACTGAAGACGGGAGCTGGCTTCAGGTTGACACAGTTACATATGAAAGGTTTCTGGGGTTTCATGTGTCCTTTGTTAGTCTCTGCAGCCAGAACCCATGCGGGCCTGTTTGAAAAACACTCTATTAGTATGCTAATCACTGCCACCAGCTGCAGGGCAATACAAAAGAGCAGGGCGGATCCATGGAGCCTTTGCTAGCTAATCAGGATGGCCATGGAAGGGGGAAGCTTGGTCTGCCCTCTTCCTGGAGAGGGCATAGTGTACTCCAGGCTGTCACAAACCAACTAAATAAGACAGGGGAGACTGTGCATGCAGGCTGTGTCCATCCAGACTACATGGTTCATGCGTTTGTTGTGGTGAGCGCATAGGAAAATGTGTGTAGATAAGCCCCACACATTTTCCTGAGGTTGATCTACCATAATTCCATTTAATAAAAACGTTTCAAAAAAGCCCAGGCGAGCACACACCCACCGTGCGGATGGTTTAATTCCTCACACCCATCATTGGAAGCTATTTCTCCCAGTTTTGCATGCTACGCTGCATCTTACCTTACTTAACATTCACCCAAAGGGCCATGGCTATAATTTCTTTAATGATATCCAAACTAGATTATGCAAACAGCTTCTATCTCAGACTCCCAGATTACCTAATGAGGAAACGTCCAAGAGTTCAAAATGCAGCGGTACGACTACTTCTATAAAAAAAGCGGTTTGAACATATCATGCCAGCATTATGTATTCTCAAATGGCTACCATTCAAAAATGGTTGATTTCAAACTTTGTGCATCACCTATCATTCATACCATGGAGGGGGAACTTTCCTCCTTCAGAAGTAAATTTCAAAACTACACTCACTCCAGAACATTTAGATCCAGCAAAGCTGCGCAAGTACGAGTCCCCAACTTAAACAAGAAACAGCAAGGAGGATGCACTTTTTCTATTCTGGCCACAAAAATATGGAACACCCTACCCAAACCTCTGCACCTGGAAGTGAACTATTTGACTTCTAGAAAACAGCTCAAGTCTTGGCTTTTCAACCAACCACTTGGAAAGAAATGTTAAATCATAGCAACCGACTAAAAACTATGCACCCGAAACTTGGGCTAATTTACAACAAGCAATTATCGAAACTCTTGGCACTACCATCTGTGGGAAACCAATTTGATTCATGGATCCTCTGCTGTGCGACACTGGTCCACACCTTAAGCTCAGGGAAGTCTACAACCAAGAACAAGGAAGCAACATTTCGGCACATAGGTAACAGGTACTTCCAACCTGCATCCATCAACACCAAAGGTTTCTGCACCTGCCTTCCCGCTATCGGACTAACACACCCTGCCCGTGTTTCTTGCAGAGCTATCCACAGCAAAGCCAACATTATTGTTAGAAGAGCGCTATATAAGAACACTTTAAATTACAACAGATTAAATATTTAGCTCACATCTCAGTTACATCCCCGCTAAATGCCTTTTTATCAAAAAAACATGGCCCCGATTTACAAATATTTGAACTGGAGCCAATCAAGAGGGGCCCATAAGCATCTGTGAACTGCATCTGTTACCTTGTCCCAGATTCACAAAGCCAAGAACTGGAGAAAATATACTGATGCCTGAAAAAGCATCCTTGAGATGCCCATTTGTCAATGTGATTCACAAAGAGTTGCTCACTTGCATATTGTAGACGCTCCAAGCATCTATTGATTTGCAGCATTGCAAATCTTTGTCAATCGGGGCAGATAGCTCTATGCATGCACTTCACTTTCGGTATCAGACTCCACTGCGATTACATTCGGCCTATGCCCACGTTTTTACAACACACGTCACTAATTGATGCTCTGAGTCAGAGCGTTGCTAAGGGTGCTGAGGCAGCTATAGCCCCTGGTCTTTTGGTTGTAGCCCCAGATAGAATCTCAGGGCCTACAACAAAAAGGCTAGCTAGGCCTGAGTCCCGACATTAGCATAGCCCCACATCTTTTACACACCTAGCAACACTCCTGCTTGGAGTCGACAAGCTCCCGGCAACATTATCTTGAATGGCAGATTCCAGTGCCGGGGCGCACATGTATAACTCCTGCTTTCTCTAGAAGGCACTAGATTTTTTTTTTCATTTTCCCTGGTTCATTTCTAACTTGGGTCTACTATAGGTCTGGACACTCGTCATAAAGTAGCACCATAATGTGCCACAACTGGCAACAGTAGCCACCACTTACAGGTTATTACCACCCTGGCGGGGGGAGGGGGAGGGGGGGAGCGCAGCCAATCAGGTGGCTAGGAATGCAGGCTTGAACCGCCAGTGAAAGCCCTTGTTCCTTTGCCCCTCGCCAGATCCGTTGTTAACACCACAGTAAAGAGACAAGTGTGTAAGTGTGATGATGCTTCTTTATAACATTACAAACTCGCCTGCACTTTTTCTTCTTCAGCCTATTTTATGGCGATATACACAGGAAATTAATTGCCCCGATTTTAACACTTCTGTTTTAATCTCTTAAGTGCTAAGGACTAGTATGCTCGTCCTTTATGCATAGACTCACATAATGTGTTTACAATGTACCCTGCTAAAGGGCCCCCGCGCGTATGCGTATCCTGCTCTGCAGATTTGTCTACCTAAAGCAGTATGTTGATAGTAAAATGAGAGGGCAAATGGTTACGATTTTCATTGTTTATGTAAGTGTGTGATTTCGCATTGTATCGGTCTTGTGCTTTTGCTGTGTTTAATACATGCAATATACATTGGCAGTTTTTTTAAAAAATAGATTTTTATGGATTATGTACATTTTAATCCAAAATGAAATGATTAACTTGCTACTGTTTGTGCCTTTGTGTGTGTAAACCGCATGTGCTTACCGAACGTAAACTGTAAAAACGATCAGTAAAATAGCTTTAGAAAGCACGGCATATAATACACATTTTATCGTAGCATTGTGCACTTCCTGGCTAAAACGAAGAATCGGATTCACAGGTTATGTTGAAGATATCTATCGCAGAGGACAAAAGCTTAATGCATACAGTACTTAAAATAGCACCCTGGATATCCCTCCTCGCAGTCCCAGAAGGCAGGCAGAATAATTAGCCGACCCAATTCCATCCATCGTGGAATTCCTTTGTGGAAACTGGAGCCTACGTCTCCCGGGGCTGCGCTGCGTTTAAATGTAGCGCGTGCGACCTCACCAACGGCTAACCCTTCACTAATGAGCCACCCGTGACGGGGCGTCACGGGGGTCTCGTGATAAGGTGCCAGCGGTGCTTGACTTGGGGAAGGGGAAGTGCGAGCAGCCACCACGGAAGAGCAAAACAGGGCCCACGCACGTGGTTTCCCGCCAGAGGTCAGCGTCCCACCGACCGGTATCACCGCAGCACTTACGCGTTCCATTGATTTCCAGAGCCCAGCACTGGCGCCATCTCCATTAGGAAGAGATACCCCATCAGCCACATTCATCATGAAGAGGCACCACCAGCCCTTGAGACGCAATTACCCCGCCCAGCCTTGCATAGATACCCCTCGGGCACTTGCAGCTGTAACTAAATGCAACATACATGCCGGAAGGCAGATCAAATTAAGAAAATATATGTAAGTGAACTCAAATATGCACGGACTTTTTTAAGTGACGTTGCAATTCTGGCATATCAATTGTTTCTGCATTTTTTAGAGTAAGAAGGCTTCAGTTTGTACCAAAATAACCCGTCCATTTCAGTTTGGTTTCTGCGATATTTGGCCGCTCTCTCTCGGGCTTTCGCCCTGATGGACTCACTTACAAGTCTTCCTATCAGCAATACGATTCCCCGCTTTTCGCGCCTTGATACACTTGTGTGTAGGCGCGTTATAAATGCCATATCGTACCATATCACTGTGCACTCCTGGCTCGCGTGCAACCACTCAGTGTTTACCTGCCATTCTAAATCTGCATCTTAACAGCCCATATTTTCTTTTGGTACTTTTTGCGTGCTTTTCGTACACTTTATCATGGACTGCCTTTTTTCTGTTTTCCGTATTTCAAATTGTCAAAAGATTAATTTCTAAATATATGCACGTATGTGTCTATTCGTTTTTTGTATTTCTGTGTCTGCCTCTACTTGCCCTCATCCCCTTTAACATACTGTTCCTGTGCCATTGCTAATTGATGCAAATAGCCTCATGTTCCTGTACCCGTTTTGTTGTGTGGTCATGGTTTAGGGGAGAGGAATGTAAAGATGTTAAGATGATGGTGTTGGGTTGGTGAAAAACGTTGGAATGCAACGGGACGTAGCTATAACATCTTCCAAGATAGGCACCGTGTGGCTCTACGGCTGCTTAGACCAGGATTGCTATAATTCACCTCCATGTACTATACGGGCAGAAGCTCATGGGAGTTACAGGTCAAAAACACCTGGAGAACCGCAGGACGCTTAACCTCGCAAGAAGGCGAACAGCAGACCTGCAGAGTGAAAGTGTTGAACAGTGGAAAGTCGGTTTCTTGAGAGCCCACCCTCAATACAGGGAGTTCCTTCCCTCCCCAATCTAGGTGTCACACAAGCGGTTTAATGTCAGTTCTTTATTCAGTCCTATTTCTGATGCATATCATAGCCCTGGGATACCTCCTTGAGCTACAAATGAGCCAAGGTCGGTGTACAGGAAATTTATTTGTATTAATTTGGATGATAGGTAATAGAAAATCGCACTAAAATGTCACACACCACTTTATTCATGGCACAACACAATAAACTTCTCTCTACACAAATAACTCACACAATTTGATTGGGAAAACTCAAATCACAATATTTCACTTAATACAAATTTCAAAATAAATGATCATCACCACTGGTCGCTGAATAAAATAACTTTATATTTGCAAGGCTGTACAATTTTGGATTTCCTGTGTGCTTCAAAGGCTAGCAAATATAAATACAGGGTGATTTAGCAGTGGGTTGTTCAGACCCCCCCATACTTTGGTCTGTGTTCGGGAAGTCAGAGAGAAACAATTGGGATGATTTAAGAATCTGGGATGTCAGACATCCCCCTCACTCCTCCCTCCACCCCCTCCACCCCCTCCACTTAAAGGCCTGTGTTGGGGAAGCTGGATGGTAAAACCTGGGATGATTTGAGAATTTTGGATTTCAGACCCCCTCCACTTGAAGGCCTCTGTTGGGGAAGCTGGACCCATAAGATGACCTTATTTATTTTATTTATTTATACATTTGTAAAGCGCCCAAACCAGGACCCTATTACATCCAGTTACATGAATCAAAGCTTGAGTAAGGCAATACATAGAGTGATGTGGACATGCAATAACTAAACATGAGATGTTAATACAGAACAAGAGTCAATTTTCCCTGCAAAGAGAAATGTATGTTGGGCAAAGAGCCATGTTAAATTACAGTCTATGGTTTTCAACGCACACTGGTAATGAGCTTTGTTAATTTCAAATTTTAGCAAAAATCACCCCGTGGTGTTCTGCCAAAGAGGAATTAATAACATTCATATTTTTTTAGTTAAATAGGCTAGGGATCTATACCTTTTTGCCACCTCTCCAGTCCCCGGTCAACTATAAAGGGAAAAGATTTAAGGCCAGCAGATTCCCCCACCATTTGGTTTCAAAGTGTTGAATTCTTCTTACATAGAAAACCTCTGTTTAAAGTTCCGGAAAGCCAGCTGCATGTCAGGACCCTCTGGAAGGACAGGGCATGGGTTTGATCACTCTACTCTCAAGGATGGTCCCCAGCTCTCCACCATAGAACCCAGACATCCCAGCAATAGACAGCCCCACCCAGATACATTTTCAGCATATGTAATTGCAGCAAAAATCTCCTTTTAGTGTTTCCTTGTGGCTGTAATTTTGGTAAATTTCAGCAGCTCAGTCCCTTCTCACACAGTGCATCCACATTATATACTAGTGATGACACCGTCAATTTTACAACATTGGGAAGTTCCCTGCAAGAGTTCGTGCAATGAGGATTGGCCAGTTAAACTTCTCCCTCCTCCCAAATACAGCCTCTCTCTATGGATTGGTTTCGGAGTCTGGTGCAGACATATGGAAATCCCCTTTTGTTTTCATGTCAAATTTTGCCAACATTTTTGTGTGATTTACTAGTAACTGCCTACATATATATATATATTCCACTTCTGCTAATCATGGGGAATTTAGTAAAACAGCCGGGACCGCAACATGTTTCACGACCATTTGGCAATTTAGCATGTTTTAATTTTTTTACAAAAAGCAAAATTGTTAGGAACATGCAATTTATTCCTCACATCGCTAATTTTACCCAACACCAGTTCGCCAACTCTTAAATCTGGCACATGTTCATAGCAGCCAGGAACACATTTTCAGGGTAATTCATGGAATAAATGTGCGCCGAAAAGGGGAGCTCAAGCATGAAAATCGCAGCGCACGTGTGCCAAAGCCGCGCACGCAGCTGTTCATCGATTCATGGAATGCGCTGCACTAGTAAAACCTGGTATGTGCGCCAAATCCGTGGGTAGCACACGCAGGTGCACACGTCACTAAACGGCGTGCGCTACGCACACAGGGAAAGCGCACATCATGTAGCGCACACAAGAAAAGTGGGCAGAACACGGGGCGTAACACGCAGAATGGGGAACAACACGTGAAAATGTGGGCGTTACGGGGGAAGTACAGGAGGTAAATGCTCGCAACGCCCACATGCGCGCTAACAACACGTATTCATGGAATCGAACAGGGGAAAGGCGTGTGCCAAAAAAGATCCGGAAACACGTACGCCAGCAGGAAGCAGGCGTAAGCTGCCGCGCGCAGCATAAAGTGCGCGCTAACAACAAACAAGCTCAGACGCTACGATGAATATACCGTTCCTCGCAGCAGTGGTCGTGGGACACCGCAGGAAGAGGAGGACAGCCAGGCCCCGCATTTTTTTACCCAGGACCAGCCTTTTTGGGATGCCTGATGACCAGATGTATGGGAGGTACAGGTTTCCACCACACATAATCCTAGACCTGGTGAGGGAGTGGGAGGATGACCTCACATCACCCACCCTGTGCTCGCAAGCACTGAGCCCCTTCGAAAAGGTGCTCAATGTACTGCACTTCTTGGCTACTATTTCATTTCAGCGGACAAGTGCCATAGTGGGGGGGTGTCACAAACCACGCAGTCATGCTGCCTACACCAGGTGTTGGCCATAATGACTGCACGCCCCTCAGTTCGCAGGCACATATACATGCCCAGAACACCTGCAGAAAGGCAGGCTGTTGTCCAGCAATTTTACGGGTTGGCACACTTCCCCAAATTCCTAGGTGCCATTGATTGCACCCATGTGGCTCTACGTCCACCCAGGGCCACTGAGCATATCTATCGGAACCGCAAGCACTGGCATTCCATCAACGTGCAGGTTGTATGTGATGCCAAGGGAATCATCACCTCAGTATATGCCAACTATCCAGGGTCCAGCCATGATGTTTCATATTCAGAATGTCACCCCTAAACCAGGACCTGGAAGCTGGCCGGCATGGCGACACATGGCTAATTGGTGAGTATAAATGCCTCTGCACATGCATGCATGTCAGAAACTGAGAAATGGGAAAACCCCACTAATGACAACCATTATCACCTCCCCAGGGGACAGTGCCTACCCTCTGAGCACCTACATGATGATGCCAATTCGGAACTCCACCACACCACCCGAGGTAAGATACAACACAGTCCATATTGCAACCAGGGGCATAGTGGAGCGCACATTCAGAGTGCTCAAGTCACGCTTTCTCTCCCTTGACTACTCTGGTGGGCAGCTGCTATATGCGCCCCCAGTAGTGTGCAGGATCATAGTGGCAGCATGTGTCCTGCACAACGTTGCAACCCGGCAGGGCATGCCGGTGGACATGGTGGTGCCCCCACATCCCCAACCACATGCACGGCTGCTGCGCATGGGAGGTGAAAGGACACGTGGTGAGGCAGCCCGGACCCAGCTTGTGGCAAATTACTTCACCAAAAATCCCACCCCTGCGGAGTGCACACAGGCCTGGCACATACCAGCTCACAATCAATGATGATGACAAAAGGGGCAGTCAACTGTCACAACCATACCAGCCTGAAATTGTTCACCTGGAAGTTCTACATTGTGTGCATCCCTAGCTACTCAAAGACACCCAATGCTGTGTCACAAAAAGGCACAAATTCATGCAGCATGAATGACTACCCCCTTGCAAAATACCACACCAAAATAGTGGCATGTCACCCATCACATCCCCAACACACCATGGCATGGCATGCAATGTGAAAGCAACCAAATGAATGCACAACACATGACACAGGTGTCACAAAGTAAAAATCAAAGTAGTGCAAGTGTCACAACCTCACTAAGGCAGCACATCGACCCCTTCCAACTGCAGAGTGTTGGTGGTAGGCAAATGTTTCAGTGTACTGCATACAACATGAACTGGATCTGCATAGTAGACGGACTTGTTAAGACATGAAGAAGGTACATTTATATAAGGAAAAAGTCATGGATGTAGAACCATGGATAAATCCACCATGCAGTGGAGATTTCTACAACAATACCCACTAGGGATGTATACACAGTTTTGACTACAGACTGTCCACACAATTTATGGGAGCCCAATGTCACTGTGTAAGTTACTGTCACTTGGTCACACATACCCTTTGCAAGCCCATGGAAAGGGGAAGCAGGAGGGGTGTGTGTGTCAGGAACCCAAGCATCTAACCCAAAGACAGGACAAGCCTTAAAAATCAAAAATGGCCATATGTGGACTAGGGGGGCACACAGGAGGGACGAGGTACAGGGTGCACCCCAACACCCACATGCGTGGATGTTGAAAAAAAAAATACCTCCATGGGCTCATGGCCTGCACGGCTACGCTACAGTGGGAGAACTGCCGTCGCTGTCATCACCCTCTGGTGGTACATTAGAAGGTGGGCGTGATATGGGAGGCAGTCCACGCAAAGCCCTGGCATGCTCCTCCATGGCAGCAAGCATGCGGGTCTGAAAGGTTTGGTTCTGCAGGATGATGGTACGCAGATCCCCATGCAGCACCTCACGGGTAGCACGCATTTCTGCCTGCATGGCCTAGCGTGTCAGCTGCTCCAGCTGCTGTTCTGACCTTGTACTCCGGGACACCTCAAGTTCACCCAGAGTATTTCTGAGGGAGCTATGTTCTAACCTCAGGGCTTCCCTGTGGGCCTGTGACTCTACAGCTATGGCTGTGCGCAGAGTCTCCAGTCCAGCCCGTCGCTCCCTGTCGGACGCCAACATGTCCTCCCTGTGTGAGTGTCAAATGGACTCTGTTGCCTTCTGCTGGAGCTCCAGCTGCCTTTCAGGGGGGAGAATGGAAGTGGCCACCCTAACCATTGCCTGAGCCATCATTTCACATGATGCCCCCTGTTGTGCTGCTATAGTGTAGATGTAGTTCTCCCACACAGTATTGCCTGGTGGCGCACGGCCAGAGCGTTGGCGGGCACCACACCTGTTTGGGGCAAGGTGATGTGCACCTTGCTGTGCTGGCACTGCCTGAGGCTGCAGGACTGCATTCCTCCTTTGATCTGCTGGCCCAGGAACAGGAGCAAATATTGTGGAGTGTGACCTTGCATCCATAACCGTTACAGGCAGACTTTCCAACACTGAATGCCCCATAGAGGGGTCTGCCCCAGTGCAGGTGGGTTGGACAGAACATCCCTGCCAGAAACACTCACCTGCGACGGCACATCTGTCTCAATGTCCGATTCAGCACCTGATTCATAGAGGTCTCCGGAGGTGCGCCCAGAGACACCCGTGGACAGTATGGTCTGTAGGAGTAATGGGTATTCACCCACAACCACCCCACGTCCTCCACTGGTGCCCGATTGTGGCTGTGAGTCCTCCTGGCTCTGCACCACCTCCTCCTCCTCAACAGCATCAAGTGCCTCATCACCTGCAAAAACATAAAACAAAAGTAATGAAAACAGGCATGAGCACCGTAGCCCACACACATAGACATGACGAGGCAGACATCCAGTACATAAATGACACATGTAACACATGACAATAACTCTGGCATGCATGCACTGTCAATGAGTTGGAAGGGGAGGCAGAAAGCAGACACTGAGGACTCCAAGATGGAAAAACAACACATGTGCTGCATGCTGGATAGCACTGGCATCACACATTAGCCTGTGAGTGGCATGGACAATCCACATACATGACACATGCGAGCACAGAGATGGCACGTAGCATAGCCATGGCAGATTTGACAAGGACACCCAGATGGTAGCAAATCAGTACTGCCACCCATCCATTTGAGATGGACATCATGAAATAAAACATGCAAAATAGTGTGAGAAAACAAACATGTGCCACACGCTGCAACAAAACCAGTGTTCACTGATGCAGTGATGGCAGGCACATGGATACATCAATGGTTGGTCACTTTGACATGACAGAAGACAATTGTCATGTTCAACATTCAAACAGGGCCCCAAAATGATATAGTAATGTGCACCTAAACATGGCCTGCACACAATCAGCCTGATTGGTGAAATCGTTCCCATAATAAGGTAAGAAATGTGGGCCATTGTGGGGTGTAATCTATGACCGAAGTATGTTACATTTGGGGCAGTACGGCACAAACATGTGTGGTCAAAATGGTAAGGATTTCATCAATCAGGCAGAATTAACAGGAAAACAGTATGAACAATGTTGTGGCAAGATGACAGTTGAAGGGCAAGTGCAGTAATCAGGTGCAAATTGTCAACTGCGGTCAGAAGGGATACTGTGAAACCCAAACCCAAGGCCGGAGGATGGTTTGGAGGTACCACATGGGTGACAGATAGCAGTCATGAGTACACAGCCTCACCTGGCACTCAATCAGAACACATCACCCAAGCAACATACACATGGATTGCACACACATGCATGGGCACTCACCGGACATAGCTTCAAGATCTGGTAGGTCTCCCACGCCTTGGATCTGATCCTCTGTGATGAAGGCTCCAGCGACAGACTCATGTTCAGTGAGTTGTTCCTCCTCTGGTGGAGACCCACCGCCAGTCACCAGAGTAGAGGCATGATTGGAAGCCAGTTTGTTCTTTGCTCTGCGTTTCAGGTCATTCCACCACTTAGAGCAATCATCAGCTGTGCGCCTCACAAATCCAAGGGAACTAAAGTGGTCAGCGATGGTCTGCCAGTGGCCCCTACGTTGAGCAGGCGTAGTCTTGCACCCTGCAGTCACCACCATTTCGTGGCCATGGGCCCACACGTAGCCCACAAGTGCATCTAGTTCTACATAATTGAAACTAGGCTTCCTTGACGTGCCGGAGTGGGTAGCCGTGCCTGGGGTCCCAACCTGTACCGCAAGAGCACCCTTCTTCCTCTTGAGAGGTGATGCGGAGCCTGAGTGGCTCACACCGCTCTGGTTGCTAGGGGCAGAAGCGCAGGTGGATTGGGCACTGGAAGTAGCCAAAGGCACGATGACTAAAGGTCTCACTGCAGGCATTGGCTGCTGGGTGATGTTGGCAGGACCAACCTCGGTGTGATGGACTTGGACCAACACTGTCCTGACTGGGTGACTCAGAGCTGGGGTGGATTGAGGTGCAGCTGCCCCTGCAGCCTCCTCACCCTGGCTACTTGGGGCAGCAGATGACATTGCTGCCCCAGAACCATGGGGCCTGGTGACAGCAACTTTCACCACCACACGTGGCTTTGACTTGGTGACACGGAAGTCAGCCTGGGAGTCATCCTGTGCCGGTTCAGTTGGAAATAGGGGGGGGGGTAACAAGGCCTGAGCTGGGATAGTGTCAGCTGCATCCCCCGACCCATTGGGGCGGAGGGGCCATAGGTGTCCCTGATTGGTCCTCCACACACTGACCTCTTGGGCTATCCTGCACATCCTGGCCACGTCCCCCTACCGCGCCCACCTCTTGCAGGTCGGACACCCTTGCCTCCCTTACCGCTTGGTCGCCTCCCAACCATGGCACTGATGTTCTTGTGCGAATGGGAGGTGCAGTACACAATTGTCCTGGGCAATTGGGGTGAAAGGGGTAGGGTACTAGATGGAATACATACCCTAGTGCTCTAGCAAGGCTGTCTGTGACCCCTGGGAGAAGATGACGGGTCAGGCAACGCCCAGGCACCCCGAAAACAAAATTTAACGTGCACACGACCCCTGGTAGCCCATGTGCGTGGAATAAAGAACACGCACTATGCTGTGGCACCCAGAAACACAAAAATGAGCGTACGCGTGCTACACGCTGTCTGCAATGACTTCTTAATGGGTACGCGATACACGGGGGCAACCACATTTGAAAAATACGTGTGCGACTCACCGTCTGCCTGGAAAAATAATGTGAAAAAGACCCGCCAAAAGAAGAATTGAATGCTGTCTGAGTATACAGGGAGTACGAACTGGAACCGTTGTGAAGTAATCGCGTGTGAGCCGACAAGAAGTACAAGAATCACCCTCTCGCTCTCCACAAAAAGCACGTACAAGAAAATGGCGTCCTACGCATACCTTTTAACCCAGCCCACACGTGCAACGTCACGTATGTGCGCACGTGCTAAGGCCCTTTCCTCCAATTGCACGCAGTGACACCCAGACGTGCAGTTTTTGCACGTGTACAATCAACATGCACCCGTTTTGAGGAAAACACCCTTGCGGGTCACGTCACTGACGCACTTACGCGCTAAGGGCCTTTCCTCGAATTACACACAGACATGCAGTTTTTTCACGTGCCAAATCACTCCGTATCAAGCTGGCCACGCAACAACACACGGAAGACCGTGCTCCTACCCAGAAGGCCATTTTTCTGCCCCCCCAGAGCCCCAAGCACACTCCCACCTGCCATCTGCTGCTGCCTGCCTGCCTGCTGCCCACGTGCCCTGCTGTTTGGTGCCTGCACATCAGCCATCTGCAGGGGTGCAGTTGCTGTGACCACTGGAACTGGAACAGAAGACTCCCGACTGGTATACCATCACTCCACAGCCCACCCACACCTGCCTCTGGGGTTGCCATGTCAGACACAACACCATCTGGCACCACTGGCAACCACCAGCCAGAGAGGCAGAGGGCTACCAGCTTCAGTGCCAGTGAAGTTGGTATCCTGGTGGGAGCAAGTCCTGGGGCAGTATGATGCCCTCTTTGGAAGTTTGCACGCCAACAATGAAGGACAGAAAAGGATCTGGATGGACATCGTGACTGCCATCAACGTGGAGGGTGTGGCAGTCCGCGACATTCAACACGTCCAGAAGCGCTGGGAGGACTTCAGGTCCAGGACCCTCAACAAGGCCCGGCGCCTCTTGAAGGCAGCGGATGCCAAGGGGTGCCGGGACCGCCTAACCAACAACCAGAGGAGGGTCCTGGAACGTATACGCCCAGCGCTGCACCTCCAGGTCCTTGAGAGGTAGACCCGTCTGGAGTCGAGCGCTAAGTGTACATGCGTACTGATTGGATGCTGTGCATGTTGGTGTGTGGCAGGAGTGTGCAGGTTGTACATATGTCTGTGTAGGGCCATGTATGCATGTGTATGTACAGGGAAATGAGCCTGCCACATGTGAGTCCTCATGTGTGAGACACATCGATGGTGTATGTGTTGGTAAGCATGTTGCCCAAATGCAGGTGTGGGTGCACACATTTTTACATTTCTGTGTATGTACAGTGGCATGGTTGTGGTGTCACACATGGATGGTGGTTCCACCTGCATGGATCTGCACTATGTACATGTGCATGTGTGTGTATTTGACAAGTGTGCAAATGTGATACACCATGGGTGCATGTGACACTGACATGTAGGAGGCTGATTGCCAGATGTGACATTGATGGCGATGTTATCACTGCGAAAGGTGGTGGAGATGTACAGATGCATGTACGTCTGGTGGCGTGTGTGCATGTGTTCTGCACTCCCCGTGTTGCATGTGACGTGAAGCTCACCTTCGGCTGCTCATGCTGTTGTTTGTGTGTGGATGGTGCTGCCTGGTGCAACATTCCCGTTGATTTCCTCATGTGTGTGAGTTGAAATGACATGTGTGTTGGGGAGTGTGATGCCATATCTGAAGTTTGACACTGCCACTAATGTACAACTGTCATGTGTTTATCAGACCATTGTACAGTGCCCTGATGCCTGTGTTCTATCTCTCCCTGTCTGCAGCGTCAACTGATGAAGAGGGCGGAGACAGTGCTGTGGAGCAAAGCAGCAGGGATCCCACCGCCAGCCGGAGACGCAAGGCCCGGCTCCCCTCCCAGGTTGTCATCTCGTCTGGGAGTTAGGAGTCTGGTGCTGCGTCCTTGGCCGCAGCTGCCGAGGTTAGGTCCAAGAGGCGGAGGTCGGAGGTGGACTCCTCGGCAGCAGAAGGGGCAGCTGAGACCCCACAGGGTCCGATGGAGGAAGATGGCACGGAGTCATCCAGGTTGGTGGGGGATTTGGTTGAGGAGGAGGCCGTGGAAGGGACAGACACAGGGTCTGGAGGGGGGATTCCACTGGTGCTAATGGTGCAGTCCAGGGGCAGGAACAGGAGGCAGCACAGGCCGCTGCAGAGGTGCCTGTGTGTAATCCTGACCCCGATCCTGTGACTGCATCATCCCGCACCAGCAGGGATGCCTACGTCCAGACCCGTTCTCAGGGAGGGGATGAGCGCACAACAACTGGCCTTCCTCTCCCTTCGGATGTGGCAATCCAGGACCGTGTTGAGCCTGTCCTGGCTGGGGTGGCGTTGCGTCAACGGGGCATGCGAGATGACCTGCAGTGTTTTCGTGAAGACACTGCACGTCATCTCAGATGCCTCTTTAACCGCGTCAACCTACTGGGACGGGTCGCCAGTGCTGGATTCCTCTGTCTGCTGGACCTTCTTCCAACCCCCTCCTCACCTGAACCCCCTATGCGCCAGTCATCCTCCATGCCATCTTCCGGCCCATGTATCACCTGGGTACCGTGTGGAGCTGCCTCTGACCCAGCGGCCAGGCTGGTGGAGGACACATCCCTGCCACAGTCGCGAGTCAGAGGTCCAGCAGGAGTGGCCACACCAACAACTGCACCCCAGCAGGAGGAGGACGTGCAGGCATCAAGAGCCAGGGCACAGGCACAGCAGCAGCAGGCTCAAGGTGGGAGCGATGATGGCTCGGGGCCATCACCATCAGAGGGGCAGGCATCGGCCGGAGGGCAGGAGGACCCTGGATTGGGAGTGTCTTCCGTGTGGCAGCGGTTGGGCCAGCACATAGATGCAGAGCGGTGGCGGGCAGAAGAGACACGGCTCACTATGGTCAGGGTGGAGAACTCCATGCGCAGGGCGCTGAGGCGGGCCGAGTGCCTCGAGGCAATTCGCAGGGAGTTGGAGGTGGACATGGCGTTATCCCTGCGAAACCTTGGGGCCGTGGAACAGGCCCGCCTCCAGGACATAGAACAGGAGTTCGATGATGCCCTGGCCCGGGAAAGCGACAAGTGAGCCGTAGGACTTGCCCGCCGCCATTGTATATAGTTAGTTAGTGTTAGGTTTCATTTATGTTTTTCTTTCATTTGGGGTGCTTGTACTATACCCCACCTTTTTGTAAATAGTTCTTTATTAGGTAGTCTTTTTTTTGTAGGTTTCATTTCAATAGTTGGGCTCATGGACCCTGAATTTGTTATTTGTATATAGTTGAACAGTGGATTTTTCATCATTACTTTTTTTATTTGACCATGGAGCAATGGATTTTTTTCCCTTTGGATTTGCTTTGTTGGACAGAGACTTTGGACACATCTTCATTTGGATTTATTTGGATTCTGATTTCATATATTTTATTAATTTTTGGACATGCTGCATTTTATTTCTTATTTCCATTATTGTGTGTTTTCATTTAATTCCCTTCATTTTGTGTTCAATAAATTTTTGTTTCGTACTTCAATTTGTGGTATTCTTTCATTGGTTTCATGCATGTCACAAGGTGGGTTTTCACATTCACTGCCACCCATTGGCCCTCATTACAAGTCAGGCGTTAAGGGGTTAACGGCGCCGTAAAGAGCGTTGGCCCCGTTAAACCCTTAACGCCTGATTCACACTTTAACGCCTGCTTTTTGCAGGCGTTAAAGTCCAAGGCGCTAAGCGACCTTGGTGCTAATTACGGCACCGTAATTTACGGTGCCGTAATTAGCGCCTTCTCCATCCCCATTATGCCCTATGGGGCAAAAATGGGAATGGGGAAGGGCAAATGGTGAATGGGGAATTACCGCCCCACTCACCTTGGAATGGGGCGGTAATATCGCCATCCAGCATGGCGGAATCCGGCATGGACCATGGTGCTAATAGCACCATGGTCCACCGCCTGACTTGTAATGAGGGCCATTGTGTGTGTGTGTGACGGACATGTGTTGATGTACATACTTGCCATTTGGGTTGTGTCATGTAATGGGCATTTCGATGTGGGGTGGATGGAATACTTGGTTGGCTCGTGGACAGGGGTTGCGTGCAGTGGGCTTTGGGTGACCATAAGGCCCATGATTGTGGATCATGATGACGTGCTGGGGGCCTGCTGGCAGGGGCCTGTCAATGCTGGGTGGGTGGGGGTGCAGGGGGACATGTGTGGGTGCTCACTTGTGCATGGCAATATGTGGGCTGGCTGGGGGGCATGGCCAGGGGTGCAGGGTAGTCCCCTGTTTTGTGAGCTGCCTGCAGGGCCTGGGGAGGGGTGAGAGTGCACACCTGGGAGGATACACACTGCCAATTTGCTTTGGTGCACCCCAGGAATACACGTACCCCGCTCCCCAAGCCCTATCGTGTGTGATACTCCCTACGCACCCCTCAGAATACACGTACCCCGCTCGGCCAAGGTCTATCACGGGTATCACTTCCCACGCACCCCTCAGAATACACGTACCCTGCTCGCCCAAGGCCTTTCACGTGTATGACTTCCTGCGCACCCTTCAGAATACATGTACCCCGCTCGCCCAAGCCCTATCGCGTGTATATCTTCCTGTGCAGCCCTCAGAATACACTTACCCCACTCGGCCAAGGCCTATCACGTGTATAACTTCCCGCGCACCCCGAAGATACACTTACCCCGCTCGGCCAAGGCCTATCGCGTGTATAACTTCCTGCGCACCCCTCAGAATACACGTACCCCGCACGGCCAAGTCCTATCGCGTATATGACTTCCCACGCACCCCTCAGAATACACGTAACCCGCTCGCCCAAGCCCTATCGCATGTATAACTTCCCGCGCATCCCTCAGAATACACGTACCCCGCTCGGCCAAGGCCTATCGCTTGTATAACTTCCCGCGCACCCTCAAGATACACGTACCCCACTCGGCCAAGGCCTATCGCATGTATGACTTCCCGCGCACCACTCAGAATACACGTACCCCGCTCGGCCAATGCCTATCACGTGTATCTCTTCCCGCGCACCCCTCAGAATACACGTACCCCGCTCGCCCAAACCCTATCGCGTGTATAACTTCCCGCACAGCCCTCAGAATACACATACCCCGCTCGGCCAAGCCCTATCGCGTGTATAACTTCCCGCGCACCCCCAAGATACACGTACCCCTCTCGGCCAAGGCCTATCGCGTGTATAACTTCCCACGCACCCCTCAGAATGCACGTACCCCGCTCGGTCAAGGCCTATCGTGTGTGAAACTTCCCGCACACCCCTCAAAGACACTGTACCGGCCCAGTGAACTGGTGCAGGGTTAGCGCGCCCTTTGCGCTGCATTGGTGATTTCAATGCCTTATCCTTGCGCAAGGGGTGTTCTTGGGGGCGTAACTGGCGCTGCGGGATGTTCTCTGCGCCAGCCCTCAAAATGGCTTTGATATTCCATGAATACGCGGTACGTCAGAATGCTGTTTAGCGCACACGGCTGGCGCACGCTGGTGCACGCTGCCTCTCTGCGCTGCTCGTGTGCGCTGCCTCTGTGCTGAAATCTATGAATTACCATGTTTAGCTTGCCATTACAATTCCCTAAGTCGCAGATGGCTGCATTTTATTTCAGCAAAATTGCCTGGAAATTACCTAAAAAATACTACATCAATCAAGGAAGTATGAATTATTGTTGCTGAGAAAAGTGCCTAAATGATAATAGGCCTTTTAAATTAATAGAAAATCTTCAGGTTATATAAACTGGAGCCCTCCTGTCTCCAGCACCATTTGCCTCTATTGGCCAGTGATTTTTATTAGTCTCTTTGTTGTTTGAAGTTAGTAGGCTGCAGATTCTAAATGGTGATGCCTTGGCAACACATAGATCCCTCTCCCCACATTCCAGTCATGCACTGGCTAGAGCCATTTCCTCTGTACAGAAATTAGCTTTCAGAAACACCAAGTCTGGGGAAAGTCTGTTTTCAATACTTAGCAGCCACGCTTTATTGCAGTCGTAAACAGCTGGGATGCCAGCCAGGCTTTCAGTGGGGGGAGTCATTTGTGAAGTTTTCCCCACAACAAGCAAAAGGGCCTGCCTCAGGCCTACGGGAACGTTTTCATGGAAACAAAGTGGGATTTTATTTTCTAATGTTTGCCAGTATTTTGCATGTGAAGCAAAATATACATTACATCTTGTCAATGCACACTAAGGGGCTGATTCATGGAATTATTTGCGCCGAAAAACAGAGATGTGTGCGCCATTCTGCCCGCAAATCCTTGTTTAACAAATGGGGATTTGCGGCCAGAATGGCACACAAATCCTCGTTTTTCAGCGCAGAAATTCCATGAATCAGCCTGTAAGTCTTTCCCCTGACGTCTTTATGTTGGCAGGGGAAAAATGTTCTCTTGTCTTGCTTCAAACTGCAAACACCCATGCAAAGTCATTTTGGTGTCAGTGTTTGAAAATCTTGATTTTCAGGTGAAAGGGGCCGTTGGATTTCTTCTGCCACGGTGAATTAAAAAGGCTACCTTTTCTTTTGTAATGACAGGTAAGCATATTCACATAACGCATCCTTGTGTTATGTGCAGAAACCCCCACAGTCTGCCTTAGTAGGCCCAGTTTCTGTGTTTAGGTTTTTGTTATTTTCTTTGATGAAAGCTGGCAGGCCATGTCTCCCATGGCCCTTCAGTTTCATTTATTTAGGGGCTTTGATAAATCCCCACAGCCCACTTGCATACCCATGGAAACTTGCTTAAATTAGAAACTGTTGTTTTCTTCCTCACAAGAACTATCACACATTTCAACAAAAGTGTCCTACATGCCACCAGCTACCCTGTGCAATTTTGTGAAACAATTATACAATCTTGCAATATATCATAACAGGCAAGCAAAAATCTCCTCCGTTAATATAATGCAAAGATTAATTCACTCCAGTAGGATTGCATTACTGAAGAGAAACATTATCATTGAGCTGACAGACACGTAAACAATGACACAGTCAAGCATTTCTTACCTTTCCAAGAAAGTGGCCATTGTGCCCATAAAAAAACAAAATGCTCATTTAAGATACAATGAGCCACTGGAAGTGGCAATCTCCATTCATGAAGCAGCAGATTGTGATGTATTGCCTTGTTACTATATAGATTAACCACTCTAATTGTGGCAACCATAGAGACATAACATTCAAGTTCTAATTACAAAAGGCATGAAAATACCAAGCAGTATAATTAGTACTTGCAAAAAGAATGTAATACAGCAGAAAGAGTAAACAGCATTAGCTTACTAAGCAGAATATACATTTATCTATTGTTAAATTTAAAATTGCCCCGATTGCACTTTACTTTGTTGCCTGAATTGCACTATTTAAAAAAAAACTCATTTTAAATTTGCATTTAATTAATTACTTGCATTTTTGTGAATATTCTAGTTGTTTGCACTGAATCGCCATATTAGCTTTTAGATACCTAATTGTGTTTTCAGTTGAGCGATTAACTTCAACCTGCCTCTTTCACCCGAGCGCGATTGAATTAAACATCCCATTATATTTATAGTTCCTGCGCGGTTCATCTTTGACCTCAGGAGCGTCAGGAGCCAGCCGGTCTGTCTCATTTGTGAAGGAGTGTCCATACTTTAGCTGCATTACATCTTACTGTTCTAATAAGTGTTTATGTTGTTTAACAACTAGTTCCTAGTGCATAATTATCACCAGTGATCTCCTATGACTGGTCATGCATCCAATAGAAGCAAAACAAATAGCCAAAAATAATCTTGGAATAGGCTCATTAATAACCAGCACACATTTTACAAGTCGGTGCGCTAACCAGGGACGTTATTTGGGGGGCCACCAGGGGTTGCAACTGTGACCCCTGAGGTCTCCCTTGCTACGTGGTCTCCCTTGCTATTCCTGTGGTCTCCCTTGCTACCCCTTTAAAATGTTAAAGTCTTTTTTGTATTCGTTTGTTTTAAGTGGAGCTCCAGGGCTGTGGCCAGCACCATGTGGCTCTTAGTTTCTGGAGTGGCTGGCTTTCTTGTTCAGGCCTCTTTAAAAAAAAAAAAAGGGGGTTCCACAAGTTTAACACTTTGAGCAGCGATCCTAAATATGAAAGAATAGGAATAACACATTATTTGTTTTTCTGGATTCTATAAAATAATTGCTAGACTCATTAAATGTTTATTTCAGGCACACTTTAGGGAGTTAGTCTGTTCTTAAACACCTCAAATTCACAATGCAGACAAAATCTTACGAAAAGCATTTAGAGTAGAATAAGCATCCATTTCGGAATATGTATTTGCTTTTCGCAAGTTGCAGTTATAGTGTGTTTTTTTCGGCTGTTTTGTCTGTTACGATCCTCACACAACATTCCATCTCGGTGTCCTTGGTGACTTGAGAAAATCCTTGTGCCTAAAGGCTTGTGTACAGAGTACAAATGTTTGACCACAGCACATAAAGTGGCCCTTCATTTCATTGTGCCCCAATTAATGCTTTATTGTAATGTGTCTATCTTTCCTGGCACGCTGTCCAGGATGTTTGTTTGCATGTGTGAGGCAAGGAGTGCCCATAGTACAGGGTGCCGTGTGAGTGCGCTACTTTCCCTGTTCTACTCTAAATTATTTAATTAATAAACAGTTATGAACCCTCCCAATGGTATGTATTTTGCCAACCTCTGAAGCCTGTAAAGTAGAGTAGAGCCATGCAGACTTCACGTGTTGCCAACTTTGCACCAGGCCTGTAGATGAACTGGCCTGCTGTCATATCTCAGTGACCAGTTTAATGGAATCCACTACAGAGTGTAATTTGCTTTCTGACTTTGAGAACATTTAGACAAGTAATTGCTCCTTTTACTATAGCCGGTAAAATAGCTATAGCCAGTAAGATAGCTCAGTGGGTTAAGCGCTCGCTGTTGCAATATGTGTGTGATCTGCAGGTTCGAAACCCAGCAAGGCCATCTCAGCCTTTCATCCTTCTGCGGTTGATAAATTAGTACCAACAGAGGTTGGTTGACATTGTATGTATATTTGTTCTATATAAACTAAAGCGCTTAAGCATAAGTGCTAAATAATAACACATCATTATCATTTGGCCTTGGACGTCTGCTTGCATTCACAGTAATTTGGTAATGTGGGCCTATACACACTGATCTTAACGATACATATGGGGATCCATTATTGTATGCAATGCATATCACATTACAGTGATATTGTAACCATATTTTTCGTAGTGTACTTAGGAACAATGCTATGTGATGCCACGTCCACTTTTGTCATGGGGTGAACGGTTGTGTTTCAGCGCTTCCAGTGATATCACTTCTGGTGTCAGGTCAAATGACATCACTTCCAAGGGTCGTGTGGTGTCACTTCCGCTACCCCTGGCATTTTCGTAAAATAACGTCCCTGGCTCTAACGATATAGTTGTGCGCTATATGGTGTGATCCCCATAGACCCTATTGATAACCTTGCTGAGCCTGTACACATTGAAACTAAAGCTGAAAGCATTGTGCTTGTTAGCGGAGATGAACAGTTGGATGCTCGCAGCCCAACATATTCTGAACACTTACCTGTACCCACGTGAGAGGCTTCTTTACCTTTGCAGGAACCTGGCCGCATTGATAAAGAAACCCCTGAGCTTGTTGCTCCTGTCAATGTGTATCCTCTTACTGGCCCATGCCCAGAGAATAATGGTATTGTTTCTGCTGGAATTATGGAGAAGGTATGTCATGACAAACTGAAGGTAGCCCTTTTAAACACTCATTCCGTGATATGATAGGTTATTTATAACGCGCTTAATACCCAGAGATTTCTAAGCGCAAACCCAGGGTCAAACCTGTGTTTCTCCGTGTCATCTTGCTTCCAAGGCGAGCATGTTGCCTCCCGAGACACGGTTAATCACGCCACAGAGGTGGCTGACCCGATCACGACTCAGGGCTTGGACATCATTTCTTTTACAGAAACTTGGCTAACCGATACCACAAAGCTGTGTCGGCCATTCCCATAGGGTATACAATTCTAAGAACAGATTGCATGGAAGGCAGAGGCAGTAGCATTGTGTTTATTTTTAGAGAAACATTAAATGTTCTATGCTACTCTTTCTGCTCTAGAAAGCTGTGAATACACAGTTATCAAATTAAGTGTTGATCACAACACAACTGCTTGTATTCAAGTTATTTATCGTCCACCTTCCAGCACTCCGCTCTTTTGAAGAACAATTACTCACCTTGATAGGTGCTTTTCTTAAGACCACTAGTCACAATGTTATTCATGGAGACTTTAATCTCTGGGCACATAATAGCAATGATCTGGAGGCAGTGTCTCTTCTCGCTACTCTGCAAGCAATGGGGTTCACCCTTCTGGTTAAAGATCCCACTCACAGAGAGGGACATATTCTGAATTGGGTATTAACCCACAACCTTCTAATGACATCCCTTGCTATTATTGCCAGCCCATGTACGGACCACGCCCTCATTTATTTTGATCTCTTTCTACCAGTGATGCGTAAAAAGGCCAATACCGATCTCGGATTGGATTCTAGAGTGAGAAATCTCTGAAGGGCCACTCTCGAGGCATTTGCAGTTGTGGCTCTTCCCATGATCTCCAATCTAGCTCCATCAAATGAGACAAGTGTCTTAGTGAATCAGTTCCAGAACATCACTACTTCGGTAATTGACGCGCTAGCACCTGTGACTATCAAGAAGGTCAAGACAGAAACTTTGGGTAAAACCTGTTTTTCTCTGGACATTATAAAATGTAGGAGAATTAAGAGGCACTGGGAAAGACTCTGGAGAAAACAGCCTCGCCAGGCGACTCTTGCTACCTACAGAACGGCTGTAGCTAAATACAAGAGTGCTATCCTCACTGCTAAGCAACATCATTTCAAAAGCAGGATAACTAATGCTAAATCCAATCAAAGAGAATTGTTTGCCATTCTTAGAGAGTTGGAGGGAAAGAAAGGCACCGGTCCTGCTGGATACAAAAGTGACACATGGTGTGCAAAGATCCAAAGTGGGTTCCTTATGAAAATAAATGTGCATTAGGCCACTACTGACGCTCATCGCCTGTATCCACCTGGCCTTGTTAGTCACGTCCTGAGTAATAAAAACGCTGCAATGGATTGCCCCTGTGCACCACCCGAATTTAGGATCAATCAAATTACAGAGGACGGACTTAGGAGCATTGTGAAGGAACTGAAGCCCCCTGTTTGTGCTGGAGATGCTTGTCCAGCCAGTATAATTAAAGACTCAATGGAATGTCTGGCATCCTCCATCACTAGGATAGTAAATTCCTCCGTTCTCACGTTGGTGGTTCCTCCTTCTCTCAAGAACGTTTGGATTCTGAAAAAGGAGAGTCTTGACCTGCAGGTTGCAGGTAACTACCGCCCTATTACTAATGTTCCTTTTTTATTAAAAATTATTGATAAGGCAGCCTACCTGCAACTCCAAGAGCACATAGAGACACATAGGGCCTCATTACGGTTTTGGCGGTAGCCATGGCGCTGTTGGCACCATGGCTGCCTCCAAAACCGGGTCTGGGTTCCCTGAATGGGGAATTACCGGGCGATTCCGAGTTCGGAGGGCCCGGTAATTCCTCCCTCCGGGCCCGGACCTTCCCCATTCCCATTTGAGCCCCCATAGGGCTCAATGGGAAAGGGAGCGGGAGCTAACAACAGGCCCATTACGACCGGCCCATTGTTTGCTCCCTGGTCCCCTCGCGGGACCCGGTAAGGACGCCTGGTTTTACCAGGCGTCCTTACCGGGTCCCGCGAGGGGACCTTGTAATCGTGCGGAATGGGTTTAACGGGTCCGCCTCCATTAGCGCAGCCTGTTAACCCATTCCACAATTCTTGTAATGAGGCCCATAGTCTTTTGAGTGTTCGGCAGTCGGGCATTGCACGATACCGAAACTGTAATACTTGACTTGCGGGTAAATCTTGCTAAGATTGTGGATGGTGGTCAGGTTGCCTTGCTTATGCCTCTTGACCTATCATTAGCATTTGGTCTCATGGATCATGCTTTGCTGCTTGAGCGGTTTGGAAAAATTGTGAATTGCTCTTCAACCACCATCTTTCTTGGTCCCTATTTGGCCAGAGTGGCCACTGATGGATTTCAGGCATCCCCTCAGCTGCTGCCCTGTAGTGTCCCTCAGGGTTCTTGTCTCTCCCCCACCCTATTTAACATGTACACACCCTTCTGCTCTTCAACCTCCTGGATGGCATTGGTATTAAACATACCAACTATGCCGACGACTCCCAGGTGCTCTTTGAGCTGACTAGGGAGTATGACAGGCACATAGCTAAAATTAATCAGATATATGGTCTGATTCAGGAGTGGATGACTACCAACTCACTGGCCCTTAAAAATGACAAGACGGAACTGATGATTGTAGGTTCTGATCAACAAATAAACAAACTTGAGGCCAAGTATGGTCAATTTAAAATCTCTGACTGTATCATTCAAGTCAGCCCTTGTGTGAAGACCCTAAGATTCTATCTGCACTCGGATCTCACCATGAAAAAACATGTAATTCAAACAAAAGCATCATGTTCTTACACTACAAAGCTTATTAAGCAAATCAAGCCCTAAATGTCAGCCTCTAACGTTTCTTCAGTGGCCACTGCGTTGATTAACTCCAGAATCGACTATTGCAACAGCTTACAGGTCGGTACCTCTAAAGGTAATCTAAAATCCTTGCAGGTAGCTCAAAATGGATCTGTGAGAGCAGTGTCTGGGCTGGCCAGAACAGATCATATTTCCCAGGCAAGGAGATCCTTGCTCTGGCTGCCAGTCGACCATCGCATTTTCCACAAAATCCTTTCTCTCACATATAAATCTCTCATAGGGAAAGCACCTGTCTACCGGCTGCAGCGGTTGCTTAAGGCCCCGGCCACATGTCTCCTTCGTTCTAATGGACCCAACAAACTAATTCCACCCTGATTCAAGATGAAAAACTTTGGTTGTACCTGTTTGGATGCGTGTGCACCAGGTCTTTGGAATTCTCTCCCACTGAGCATAAGAAGCATTCCATGTTTTCAAGAAGGCCATTAAGACTTACTTCTTTAATTCGAAGGACCAGATAGCTGATAAAATGGTGGCGTTCCACTGCTGGATCTTTCCCATCCCCTCAACTGTATTTCCTTCATATTGTCTGTTATTATATGTGTGCACTGAGGCCCATGGTTGTGTTACACGTAATAAGAACTGAATAATAATAAGGAGCTTTTAGAAGTAAGTTTCAACAACTCTCTCCCCTACTTATACTGTAGACCACGACCTACAAAATGGTGTATTCTATAATACAGCCCTAATCAGGATGGATTCACAAGACATTTTGCTAAGTTTTCAGGGAGATTGGATTCCTTTCTCCTGCGTTGTAGGCCTCTATCTTTAATTTTATTGGATGTTCCAGCTTGGAGTGGAATGTATTTTATTAAAAATAAAAATATCTGTCATTGTTTAGTCATGGAGCCGCAAGCTCCCTTTACAAAACAATATGAAGAATAAATAGAAAGGCAGCACAGAGGTGGGGGAAAACAATGCACTAGGAGGAGTAAATAAAGGTGCTCCTACAGGCAACATTAAACAACTCTACTTTAGCTCACACAATAGCACTGGCTTCTACAGAAGATTCTATAACAGTGCATTTGCAGTGATTCACAGATATGCATCACAGAGCTGATAGTTGGGATCATGGCCCCACTTTCATACTGATAATAGATCTCTGGCAGAGAGCTAAAGCTCTGTCTAACAAAACCTAAAAAGTGACAAACAGAGATGGAGGTTTTGAAATAGAGAGAATTAGGAAGAGAGATAGAGAGAGAGAGGAAGAGAAATAGAATGTTCACAAGAGATAGGCAATGAGAGTTAGAAAGAGAGATTGAGAGATAGAAAGAGAAATAAAATGTTCACAAGAGATAGGCAATGGCAGATAGTTATTGACTTGAAGTAGAGAGACAAAAGTGTAGGAAGTGAGCAAATGAACGAAGAAACAAATAATTGATGCTGTATTTGAATAAGTAGAGACAAGTAGGTAAAGGGCACGCCTCAGAAAAATTGCACAGTGCTTCGGAATACTTTAACCACTCCCATCATTGTCTGCACAATGTTGTCCCACCCCTTTTCCCTACCCCCGTAATATTCACTGTCTAGATGAAAGGTAGATTAGAGCTTTTTCCACCAAATGTTCTGTTCTTGGACTTTGGGAGCGAGAAGAATTGGAAGGGTTCAGCAATTTGTCAGTCCTGTTTTGCAGCCCTAAACTTTGCACTAAGAGACTATAGTGGGGTGAGCTCCACACATTTGTTGTTCCATGCCAAGTGATGGGAGGGAAGACAGAGGGAGGACAAGACAAATGATGTTACTAGGCTTCGTGACATTCAGATTGTGCAAGTGCGAGAATGAGAAGTGCAAGGGGAAAGTGAGGGGGAAGTGCTGTCAGTCCAGAGAAACCAAACACCCCTTGAGGGTCCGGAAATGAATGATAATGGGTCGGCCGAAGACCAACCGCCTCATTTACAGTGTTAAGAATATATATTCATTAGTTATTACATCGCTATTAGTTCAACTAGAGTGAGGCCATTTTAAGATGACCAGAATCGCCATTTTGTTTTCTCTCTCTGCTCTCTCTAACGTTGCCACTTTGCCTCATGTAAAATTGCTTTGCTGTAGATATTATTTCGCTTCAATGGTCCAAGGCTAAGAAACATGTTGAAACATTACACTGGAGAGCCAGACAGAAATGCCCGATTCCCTCCCTCACATATCCTTGAAGACAGGGAGCAAGGCATTTAATCAGTACACGAATGCCAGCGAGTCTCCTGAAAGAATAGCAATGTACGAAACTAGCATTTAAAGAGTTGAATTATGCTCTTCTTTACGGCCCCCCTTTCTGAGCCCAGTGAGGACAGGGAGAGCGTGCTGACTTCTAGAGCGAGAATCGAAACTAAGAGATAGTGAGGTCTGGTATGTGCCAGTCTCCTACGCGCAGCTTGCCCATGAAAAACAGAAACGCTGTGTTCTCGCAAATAAAGAATGGTGTCTGCAAAATTGAAGATTGCAAACCGTTACTAAATATGGTGATCTAAGGTGTCATATTTGTCACACTGGTCAATCATCGCCTCTAATTCAAAGGGAAATGAATTGGGGGCGGCATCAAATGTGTCATACTGTGTGATTGCTGATTATAAGGTGCTCGGTTTGTATATATGTAACTGATGTACGTTTCATTCTCTCTTGCATCCCCTGAGGTCTGTTAGACACTCGTCTCGGGGGGCGTGGGACCATTTGGCCAACTGGGACTTCTTTGTATTGCAATAAACCCTAGATTTTGGGAACAGAGCCTCATGCCTGGCGTATCTCTTCGAGTGTGGTGACTGTGCCTTGTTTCCACACCCGAGGGTCCCTCAGGGGCCCCTTCAAGATGGTGCCCGAACAGGGACCCTCCGCCACTTGTTCCATCGTGTACGTTGCAAAATAAGGAAGGCGGTAAGAACGGCGGGAGCGATCGAGCCGGGATCAAGAGGTGTACGGGTCGCCCCTGCGAAAAAGCGATGAGAGACTCCTTTGCAGATCTGCACACCGCTGATCCCTGATCGACGTCCCTGGCCAGCGAACAAGGAGGCGAGGGTCCCGAAACGAGGCAGAGCCGAGATACGCAGACATGACGTCATTGGTTGCGTCAGTATACGGACGAATTGTGTCTTGAAAAGACAAATTGCCTAATCAGGTCAGTCGTGCCCCGATTCGTATGTGATCCTGTTATTGGTTGAGAGTTCATTTACCAAAATCAAACACCCAGAGTAAGTTTGATTATCCAAGGGAAAGGTTAAAACATGCCTGGGGTATTGTCCACCTTAGCGGGATTTTTCTGCTGTGGCGAACAATCTTTGGAAACTGGCCAGGTAGCACCACCGGGAGGAACGCCGGCTTATGATATGTCCATAAAATATGGTATGGGAGAAATAATGTTTTGTGAAACTTGGCATAAGCAAACCAGAAAACAGGAAAATCTTCAGTGGCCGAGGGATGGGAGTTTTGAGATGGAACGTATAGATAACCTGGAAAAGGTGTTGATAAGTAAGAGAGCACGCCCTGGGGCACTTGATATCCTTAGGGACTGGAGGAGGGAAGCAATGCTCCGATTTAGAAGTAGAGAGAATCATGCGCGCAGGCATAAGTCAAAGGCGGAGAAAGCTGAAGAGAAGGAGGAGGAGGAGTAATAGAAAGACAGGACGGCGTGATGAATTAAACATAGAAAAAATATATCCACAAAGAGAGCTATACTCATCGGACGAATTAATAAACAAAATGTTAACTGAAACGAAACAGGGCCCGAGGAGTGAAACTAAAAAGACTACGTCAGTAGCTGCCGCTCAACCCCCTCCCGTTGCTCAGCCCCTCCCAACGCCAGCACAGCCACAGGTTGCATCAGACACTGTACTGCCCACTAGCCAGCCAGCCCCGAGTGTTTAGCAATTACCACAGCCCCAGCAGACGTATCCCACTCTCACTGCCCCCTCCGCACCTCCCGATCAAGAGGGTGCCACTGTTCCGACCGCCCCTCCCATGAGTGGAATTGAGCAGAATGAATGTATGAGAGTAACTCGCAGCGCGATTAGTAAGGAGAGAAAGCGTGAGCTGCAAGAACAGGTAGAAATATATATAGACGAGAATGATGGGGCATCCACGCTAGCATCCCTTTATGACTTCAGAAGGAACAACGAAAGATGGTATTGCTGGAATGCATGGGGGAATATTTGTCGGGACAGTGGAAAAAGTTAATTGGGAAGTTACCACCGCAACAATTGTTGGATTTGAATGCTTTAGCCCGTTATAGAGGGAGAGATGAAGAAATAGAAGAGCATGTGAAGCGACTGTTTGAAATAAATAATGAATTGGATGAAGAGTATTCTGAAGTACTCGCCACACCGGGAAATAGGAGAAAGAATATTGAGAGAGGCAGGAAGAAAGCGTCAGGACTGTATATGCACCAATCTTTGCCGCCACCGGGACAGATAGGTGATAGACAAAGATTGCAGGTGTGTGTGCGGTGTGTGTGCGGGAAACGATGAGATGGATGTCAAGCCCTAGGACTTCGGTAGGGGAGATAAATGAGATATGTAATGAGTACCCTTTGCAAATAAGAATAGAAGCTCTGTGGACGATAGTAGGAGTGTTACTCCAGCAGGTAGCAGGACACAACAGGGGAAGGGGAAATGCACAGAGTAGGGGAAATATATGCATGGAGGGCCTTTGGGATTAAACCAATGTGCATACTGCAGAGAGGAAGGACGCTGGCGGGCACAATGTCCGCATTTGCAAAATGGAGGCGGATATAGTCAGAGAAGGCCTCACAGAGGGCACATGGGAACAAATGGTCACAACAGAATTCATATGCAGCAGCACCAAAATAATTATGGGAATGGTGCACAGAATCAAGGCCAGGCTCCGAATCAAACTACTCAAAATCAAAATCAGCAGGGTGTACAAACGGGAAGTAGAGGGAGAGGGGGAAACATTTTTGATAACCAGACAGGTGCATACTATAATAACAGTGGAGACTACACATCGGATGATGTTTTGTTACCCCAATAGGACAGCCCAGGGCAGGGGTTGGAACCAGTGTCAATTCCCGTGAATCAGAAAGGACCCTACGTAGAGATGACAATCGGGAATGAAGAGCATAGATTCCTCGTAGACACAGGGGCACAAAAGTGCTCGATAGATCATCACTTGGTTCCAGACATACCTCTGTCAGGGCGACAGAATATTTCAGCAGGGTTTGCAGGTACCCCAGTAATAAACCCTGAGTCCAAATCAGTAGCAGTGACAATAGGGCCTTTTACTGAACATTGTCTATTTCTTTTAACAGAGCATTGTGGGGAAAATCTTTTAGGATTGAATCTATTGAAAAAACTAAGCGCAGTTATCCATTGTACACCAGATGGGGTATTTTTGACTATTTCTCCCCAGACTATGCCGACTCCTGAATTTGTGACATAACATTTATCAGGGGAATTGAGTAAGGTGCCAACTTGCTTTTGGGCCGTGAATGACAATGATGTGGGATGCTTGGAAATAGAGCCAGTAAAAATTACATTAAAAGAAGGAATAACGCTACCACGTATTCCGCAGTACAAAATTTCAGCAGAAGGAGAAAAAGAATTGAAAAGCATTGTTTCTGATTTGGTGAAATTGGGAGTGATTGAAGAGATTATAGGTAGTGTATGTAACAGTCCCATTCTTCCCGTGTACAAGAAAGGGGGTAATGCTGCATTATGGTTTCATAATTGATCTCCGTGCACTGAACAAAGTGGTAAACTCCCAATTCCCGTTAGTGCCAGATGTCACTACGATTTTGACCATGATCCCTGCGTCAGCAGAATACTTTAGTGTTATCGATTTAAAAAACGCTTTCTTCAGCATTCCAGTACACAAAGAAAGCAGGTATTTATTTGCTTTCACTCTAGGAGGACGATCACGTATTCCACAAGGCTATACTGAAAGTCCAAGTATATACAGTAGAGCATTGAGAGAACAGCTAGACATGTTAGAATTACCAGCAGACTGTGTGTTGCTACAATACATTGACGATTTACTAATCGCTGCTGACACGGAGGAGATATGTAAAGAAGGTACTGCTCTATTATTGGCTCATCTAGCTACGCAAGGCCATAAAGCGAGCTTAAAGAAATTCCAGTACTGTCAGAAAGAAGTAGTTTATTTGGGTTACCTACTTTCAAAGGAAGAGAGAAGATTAACGCCAGAGAGGATAAAGAGTATTTCTGGTATGCCTATTCCAACAACACAGAAAGGTGTGAGAGCGATAATAGGGATGGCTTCTTATTGCCGTCAATGGATTATAAACTTCGCTTTAATTGTGAAACCAATGGTGGAATTGACAAAAAAGGATGCTGTGATGCCTTTGCAGTGGAATGAAGAATGTCAGAAAGCATTTGATTCGCTAAAAACCATCTTGAGTTCTGCTCCAGTTTTGGGCACACTGAATTATGAAAAGGTTTTTAGGCTATTTGTGCATGAGAACGAAGGATGGGCGTTGTCTGTCTTAACACAGGAACAAGGTGAAAGAAATAGGCCGTGCGGCTATTTTTCTTCTGCGCTGGACCCTGTAGCGCACGCACTACCACGATGTTTGCGAGCTGTTGCAGCGGCTGCTGCGTCAGTGAAACAAACAGAAGGGATGGTTTTGGGGCACACCTTAATTTTGATGGTGCCACATGCCATAGATGTTCTACTCAATAGAACGCAGACGCAACACCTCACCTCTGCTAGATTGACTAGATATGAAATTGTATTGTTTGCGCTCCACATCCAAATTATGTGGTGTAGCGCTTTGAATCCAGCAGAATTAATGCCAATGCCTGGGGAAAACAGTGGTGGGACTGAATTGCCTCCCCATGATTGCCTAATGGTTACTGAGGAAGAAACAAAAGGGAGAATTGATCTGAGTGACACACCACTAAAAGAAACAGAAGGGGAACTTTTTTGTGACGGCTCCTGTTTTAAACTACCTGACGGCACATCAACTGCCGCATACGCTGTTACGACATTAAAAAGTGTCGTGGAGAGTAAAATAATTCCTTATAACTCTTCCCAGGCAGCAGAGATAATTGCCTTAACAAGAGCTTGTGAAATTTCAGAGAACTTGAGCGTAAATATCTATACTGATAGCCAGTACGCCTTTGGCGTAGTTCATAATTTTGGCCGATTATGGGCCGAGAGAGGTTTCTTAACATCCCATGGGGCTAGAATTCAACATGGCCCTCTGATTGTGCGATTACTGTCTGCACTTACATGTCCAAAGCACCTGGCAATAGTGAAATGCGAGGCGCATAAAAAAGGTGACATGTACAGTGGGAGAAGGAAATGCATTTGCAGACAAGATTGCAAAACAGACTGCAACTGATTTTAATACAAAAATGTTGACAGTACAATCGGAGGAAGTGCCCTGCATGATAGAAAATGGAATTGTGACTGTTAAAGAAATGCAGGTGGAAGCTACCGCCAATAAAATACAGGATGGGCCAAGGGCTCTGCAGAATTGGATTTGGAGGGTTGTTGGGTGGACAAGAAAAGCGGGAATTGGATGCTGCCAAATGCTTATGTAAACGCAATGGTTACAATGGCTCACAGTCCCACACACATCTGTGCGAAGCAAATAGTCCAACATTTAGCCACAGTCTGGGAAAATCCACTCATAAAAAAGAATGCCGAAAGGCTGGTACAAAACTGCATTACGTGCCTACAGCACAATGTGGGAAAAGGAACAGTGACTCCAACAGGAAGTTCCGGACCTCCCTCTATGCCATTCGAAGTGATCCACTTTGACTTCAAATTTTGGCATCTCTCCATTTCTATGGAGTACGTTCTGGTGATCATATGTGCATTCAGCAAATGGGTGGAAGCATATCCCTTGAAAGATTGCACAGCTATGAGCACGGCAAAAGTAATGCTAAAAGAGTATTTCTCTCGTTTTGGTCTGCCCCGTGTCATATGGTCGGACAATGGTCCGCACTTTGTAGGTGCAGTCATACTGCAGATTTGTGCAGGATTGCAGATCGATAAAAGATTCCATTGTTCGAGACATCCGAGTTCGGCCGGTCTTATTGAACGGCATAACAGAATCTTGAAGTCCAAAATCAGTAAGATCTGTGCAGGCAGCAAACTAAATTGGGTAGATGCATTACCAATAGCATTACCGTGTATGCGAACGTCAGTGCAGGCCAGAACTGGGCTCTCCCCCTATGAAATAATAATGGGGAGACCGGCGAATGTGTGGTGCGCACCCCAGCCTAGGAGAATGAGAGAGGTAGAATACCCTCTACTCAGCATTTACTGTAATCTGTTGGTAAAAAAACTGTGTTTGATTCATCAGCAGGTGCAGGAGGCATTACCGGTGCGGTATACTGGCCCAGGACATGCATTAGAGCCAGGAACCTGGGTGCTGATCAAGAACAACGAGCAGAAAACATCGCTGGCACCTAGGTGGCGTGAGCCCTATCAGGTACTTTTAACCACGCAGACAGCACTACGCGTGGATGGACGCAAGGCGTGGATTCATGCCACGCACGCCAAGAAAGTCCCATCGCCATTCACACGTCAACTGATCGGGACAAAGACCAGAAGGAGACAGCAGCGGTTCCAGAAACGAAAAAGGTTGTTGCCAGTCCTTTGCCACAGAAGTTGCCTGATCGTGAAACAGAGCCTTATGAGATTGCCATAAAAAACGGAAGAGCAAAAAGTGCCTCAACGTTGTCCAGCAGATTCTGCATCTCTGCTGGCCGACATCAAGCACATACCTCTGTGGTGCCCACCATCTTCTGTTGCGTCACAGCCTGCATTGTCGCCTGGGCACCCATCATCATCTGCCATTGTGCCCCAGGCTGACTCCAAGCTCGAGACCGGAAGTGCACCCGCCCTATTTGTTGATCACACGGTAGCAGGAGCAAATCGGTACAACCTGTGGAGCAGAAAGAAGGAGTGATCACATTTTCATCTCTTGGTGAATTTCTTGCCTCTGTTTCCTATTTTTGGATGAAGTGCGAACCGGAGGCCTAGAGGAGGGTGGCGTAAGAGTTGTGCAAGTTAGACAGCTCACGAAACGCAACTCCTCAGTGCTAAATCCATGTGTCAGGAACCCGAGTGAACAAGCGGGGAGCATGTGGTACAAAGGCAGCTGCTCTGAAACTATAGGGCAATGTCAAAATGCACGAAGGCCTTGCCAAATGAAAAAGCAATCCAGGCAGACAGCAAACTGACATAAAAAGATTGTAGACATTGATTGAACTCTGTCAACATCCTGGGAAGCACATGAAGAAGAGATATTCACGACGAGCACAGCAGAAGAAGAAGGAAGAGAAGGAATGTCGGAACCAGCAAATGCCCCCTCCTGCACAAATGCTGATAGAGAATTAAATGCAGTACATAGAAAGGCGGAAAGGACATGGTAAAAAGAATTGTATGCTGGGTCTAACCATAGTAATGTGCATAATGAGTATATTAGCCCCAATGCTGACCATATCAGTATTATGGTACCTAGAGGAAATTCATCCTCTTGAAGTACTCTTGCCCATTATGAACATTTCCACAACAGAAAGCCCAGTCCATGTAATTTCCTATACCTTGTCCCCAATGGAAGAAAGACATAGGGAAGGATATGGGAACAACACATAGCTATTAATAATGAATATGACACACTCAATCCTAAGAAAAAACTATTTCTGGGTCTGTGCCCATTTGCCTCAACATGGTGGCAAAGGAATAGGATGTTATGTACAGCCCCTGCCATTGACTTCTGCATGTTATGCCTCTCTGAGTGCCCTATATTATGGGAAATGGAACGAAAGTGAAACTGGTCAACTAGATAAAACAAATATGAATGAATTTGAGGAAGTGATTATGAAACCGGTGGGTTGCTCCATGTTCCATAAAAGACGATTAATTACACCAGCAATAATGCCACAAGATAGTCTGTACCTTATAAAACTTCTGTGATCACGTTCCACATGAACCCACCGGGGAATAAGGATGCGGAACCCCCTTCATATACAGTGAATTATAACCCTCATTCTGTCCCATTCTGTTTTAAAAAAGGGTTCTTTCCAGGTAGGAACATTTACCAGATGCAGGAACATAGCATTCCTTGATAAAGAAGTGGAACCAATATATGTGGGAGATCCTGTGTACTTTGTATGTGGAGAAAAAGCATATCCTTGGTTACCTAGAAACTGGGGAGGCACTTGTTATTTAGGTTTCCTGTTTCCTGGGGTGTTCCTTTCAAAAACAGCGGATAGAGCCAAGCTGACCAGGTCACAACCTCGCCGGAATAGTGGGGACGGGTTGATTGCAGAAGACATTGCGAAATCCTTTGTACCATTTTGGGGCCAGGCGATAAACTCTTATAACATAAGACGACTGTCTAGGATATTAGAAGAAACAATAAATAGAACAACTGACATATTATATAATATGACTCTCGAGGAAAAAGGAATTAGATTAATGTCACTGCAAAATAGAATGGCCTTGATACAATCTTAGTTGATCGCGGCGGTGTTTGAAAAATCGTGGGATCAGCGTGTTGCGTATTTGTAAGTGACTCCTCCCCCACGATTTTTGAGGTGATAAGAAAATTGCATGTGTTAAGCTCTGATCTCCACCCCCCTGAAGGTGGCTGGGAATTGAACATAAGCTCCTGTTTCTGGGAAGTGTTCCGGTCCTGGGGACGGAAGCTATTTGCAATCCTAGTAGCAATCCTAGGAATATTCATGACATGTTGTTGTTCCATACATTGTCTCCCCATAGTATGTACTGAAATTAGCGAAGAGTGCGTACAAATGATGAAATGAAAAAACATTACTAAATAAAGCACTCGCCATAGTAAGGAATCTGAAACCATTAAAGAATTCATGGCAATTGATATTGATAATAAAAACGAGGAGACAACAAGTGTACATGAGTCAGAATTTGAATCAGATTCCGAATCTAATCTAAATACGTGGTCGGAGGAGGATGCAATGTATGGATGAGACGTTTGGCATAAGGCCAACAGGAGGGTTTGTCAATCCAGAAAAACCAAACACCCCTTTAGGGTCCAGAAATGAATGATAATTGGTTGGCCAAAGACCAACCGCCTCATTTACAGTGTTAAGAATATATATTCATTAGTTATTACGTAGCTATTAGTTCAACTAGAGTGAGGCCATTTTAAGATGACCAGAATCGCCATTTTGTTTTCTCTCTCTGCTCTCTCTAACGTTGACACTTTGCCTCATGTAAAACTGCTTTGCTGTAGATATTATTTCGCTTCAATGGTCCAAGGCTAAGAAACATGTTGAAATATTACACTGGAGAGCCAGACAGAAATGCCCGATTCCCTCCCTCGCATATCCTTGAAGACAGGGAGCAAGGCATTTAATCAATACACGAATGCCAGGGAGTCTCCTGAAAGAATAGCAATGTACGAAACTAGCATTTAAAGAGTTGAATTATGCTCTTCTTTACGGCCCCCCTTTCTGAGCCCAGTGAGGCCCCGGAGAGCGGGCTGACTTCTAGAGCGAGAATCGAAACTAAGAGATAGTGAGGTCTGATATGTGCCAGTCTCCTACGCGCAGCTTGCCCATGAAAAACAGAAATGCTGTGTTCTCGCAAATAAAGAATGGTGTCTGTAAAATTGAAGATTGCAAACCGTTACTAAATATGGTGGTCTAAGGTGTCATATTTGTCACACTGGTCAATCATCGCCTCTAATTCAAAGGGAAATGAATTGGGGGCGGCATCAAATGTGTCATACTGTGTCATTGCTGATTGTAAGGTGCTCGGTTTGTATATATGTAACTGATGTACATTTCATTCTCTCTTGCGTCCCCCGAGGTCTGTTAGACACACGTCGTGGGGCGTGGGACCATTTGGCCAACTGGGACTTCTTTGTATTGCAATAAACCCTAGATTTTGGGAACGGAACCTCGTGTCTGGCGTATCTATTCGAGTGTGGTGACTGTGCCTTGTTTCCACATCCGAGTGTCCCTCAGGGGCCCCTTCAGTGCAAAGGAGAGGGGAGGGGAAAACAGGGCAGCAATGCTCTGAGTGAGTGCAGCAAGGGCAGCGTGACCTTGGGTAGTGCAGGGAGAACAAGGGACTGTACGGTTACAATTACAGCCCCTAAGTGCATGGTAGGCCCGGAGGCA
Organism: Ambystoma mexicanum; assembly: GCF_040938575.1. Lineage (NCBI taxonomy): Eukaryota > Metazoa > Chordata > Amphibia > Caudata > Ambystomatidae > Ambystoma > Ambystoma mexicanum. Next base: position 1,494,817,327 of record NC_090935.1, read on the forward strand.
TTGCAAGGGTGACTGATCAAGAAAGAGCCTGGTACCCAGTGAGACTCTGAGGGTAGCCAAGCAACCAGCCAGTACAGCAGACAGGTAGGACAGCAAGGGAGGGAGAGAGAGAAAGCAGAGGAGAAGAGGAAAGTTTTGAGCTGCTTCCGGACCTTCAGGTGGTCCGGCTCAAGTTTGAGAGGGGCAAGGAGGCCATTCCGGAGGGTGACACCTGCAGAGGAGAGAGATCTACCCCTACTCTCTGCCTGGAGAAGCGTATAACCCTTAGACAGTTGGAGGTAGCTGAACGAAGGGCTCAAAAAAGGTATTTTGGAAGAGATGTTGGATGTAGTCCGGGCCTAGCCCCAGAAAGCTTTGTGGACAATGCATAGGGTCTTGAACTTGACCCTTGTTGCCACTGGGAGCCAGTGCAGAGAATGGATGTCCTGGAAAGGAATCAATAGGTCTGGGTCTTTCGATAGAGCTGTAAGGCAAGTGCCAGCCATGTGGCACTGAAAGGACCCTAGAACTAGGAAAAGATCAGTTGCTGGACTTTCCACTGGCACACTGGCATCTACGAGGCTGCTGTGGTGGCACCACAGCCAGTCCACAGTCTACAGAGAAGCTGGAAAGGATGTGGATGCTCATATTTCAGTCTGTTCTAAGTCTTCCTCTCGATTGACACATGCACCCTCATCCTCTTGACTTCTCTTAACCCCATTCTCGCAATTACCACAAACATGGCACTAACTAATTATTTCATCTTTTATAGCGCACCAGGGAGTCTCGACAAACGTGTTGCCCCTGAGCTATCCTCCCGGGCCCACTCCATGAGTTTTGGCAGAGATGCCAGGGTTTGAGTGGAATGGCGTCTTCAGCATGTGAAACCCAGTCAGCCCGATACCCGCTAATGGGAAAGGTGCGAGCTCTTCAACATTTCGGTCATGCAACTTTCACATTTACCAAAAACACAACGCAAAAGCAATGCACACCAAATTCACTTCCCCAATATGTGTCTGAGTGTTGTATGAGTCTCGAGTTGCAGGTCTCAGTCCCCAGAAAGTAATGCCTATGCCACAATACACTCATTTCCATCCGCATTCTTAATACAGCATAGCCTCACACAGCGGATACCTGCAACCAAGAAAACAATGTATACTTTATGTGTCAAACACCCGCCATTTTTCTTTAGATAATTTTGTGGAGAGAATGCGGCAATACACGCGTGTTCTCCCTACAAGAACGGTGTCTTAGAGTGTCCAAGCGGTCGAACAGGTGTTAGACAGAACCGGGTATTAACCACAGGAGGGCAAACCTTCCACAAACAAGTACAACTCAGGCAAACAGATCAGGCCATTTCAAATCCAAGGCACACACATTCAAGGACCCATAAAACAGCTGTGGCACGAGAGGCTGCAGTTTTCAGTTGAAGTCAAACAACAACAAACTGAAATATTCAACTCACCGGGACCTCATTATAATTCTTGTAGCTGCCTGTCACACACGCGCCTCGCCGGCTGGCGATGGATTCACGGTGGTAGTTGCAGGAGCTGCAGAACAGTTTCACTTCAGCAGCCCCTAGAGAGGCTAGGCCTCACCAAGGCCACACCCGGTGAAAGAAACTGAATATGAAACCAACCCTGGAGTCGTGAAAACAGGTTGCTGTATGACAGAGGCAACTTGCAGGTGATCTCAGCACATGAGATCTCAGAGGCTCAAAGTGAAAATAAATGCTTCTGACAATTCCTTACAAGTGGCCTTGTCATTCCTGGGCATTCAAAGTCCAGGATATACGTCACTTCCAATCTTTATTACTGCCGGGTTACTTTTTCCATCACTTTGAGGCAAAAGCTCTTTGGTAGTCGTGCCTCCTGGGAACAGTCTGTTCACTCGATTCCTGCATATGGAATACAACTTAACCAACTGTCCTCATGGGAAAGAGAACCTTTTTCACCAGGCACATCCTTTACAGCCAGGGGGTAATTCTCGCGGAGGCAAGCCACAGCATTATACCTCGTTAGCTAAGATCACCCTATAACTTTTTAACTCCATGTCAGAAGCAAAAGTAAAACACATCTTACCCTCCGAGCGATCTCTACCCTACCCACCCCCCATCCTTTGGCCCTTAATTCTGGTGGGGTTGGGTTGGGGAACCTCCCCTTCCATCAAAAGCCACAGATCTTTCTTTGTGGAGATGGATTGGTGTGGGTGTTGTTAGGCAGAATTATATCCCTTTGGGAACACCACACACAATTAAGACTACAAGTGATGGTACAAAATCACCTTTGGTACAAGCCAGTACTAAATAGTAAAGTAGTAGCGATGGCTGAGCAGCCACACTTATCTCAAGAGCAAGTGAGCATTATCAATAGTTACACAAAGGACAGCAATTACTATGATTCAAACAAACACTGACTCATGGTTTCTGAGTAAAAGAATATACATTTATTTACACATCAGTTGTAAAACATTTCACTAATGTAAAGCAGTTCAAAAATCACACTCTTAATACACCACACCACTCCCAATAGTTTACAGACAAGTTAAGATCACAAAATGGATTGGGAGCAAAATGGCACTCTAGTAATTAAAAAGTGAGGGAAAGACAAAGTTAGGCAGATATTCAGCGGCACCAACAGGTAAGTAGCCAAGGCAATCTAGGAAGAGGAACTACAGTGATGGAATCAAATCAAAAAGACTTAGGGCCAAAGTCAATAGGACAATAATCTTTTGCTCAAGATCACACAGTTCAGGGTAGTTTGCGGTTAAGTCTTTGCCAAGAGTTCCGGACGAAGTTGGTCGGCAGAAAAGTTAGTTCAAAGAGTAGAGAAGGACAAGCCCTCGGATTGGAGAAAGATTTTACACACTTTCACCGTGGCTGAACAAAACGAACAACTGGATTTGCACAGTCCTAAACCCCTCTCTCACATCCTGTCCCCTCCAGACATCCAGGTGCCTAAGGAGGGCTTCTGCGTAGAAGCCCGCGAAAAGACGGTGAACAAAGGAATCAACCCGGGTTTGGCACTCAGAGTAAAACACAAGAAACACTTTTACAAAAAGCAATGGTGAATAAACTCAGCCAGAACCGAAATAAAACATATATGGCCTAGCGGGTTTAAGTTCGAGGCTACCAAGATAGTCTAAAACAATACCAAGGTTATTTAAGATAACCGCAGTAGGAAAAATAGGGTAGTTACCACTGCCACCAGCCAAGACTTGATTAAAAGGGAGCGAAACAGTGCTCCAAGAAAAACAGACAGAAAGGGATAAGTATTAACCCTTTCCAGTACTCCATGTAAGATGGTTTGTACTGGCTCCGTGGATTTTAAAAGACTAATAAAGTTAATGGCAACTTTACATGTTCTGGGAGACAGTTGTCAGTCTCAGAAAATGGAGTCTGAGTTGGGAAGACTAAAAGACAACCCTGTGTCACTGCACTGAAGTAAAAAGATGATGCCTGTGGAGTAGGTGAGGCTCCACAGTCTATGAACACAAAAATGTTAAACACACACAGCAAAACACATGTAAGAGTGGGAAAAAAGGGCTCACACTCTTACCAGGTGAAAAAATTAATCCTAGAAATCCAGCAAAGCTGCTGAGGGACTCAATAGTTAAGGGAAATTAGCCATTCTTGAGAATTTTCCCTAACATGTGTATCAGCCCAGACAGCTTAATACACACCTGGTCCTGTCATGAATGAGTCACTGTTCAGCAAGCTGGCAATAAATGGCATCAAATGCTTGCAACTGTATATTTGTCTAATCTCAGAAGACACCATGTCAAACCCAGGCATAACATATATTCAGATATGAATCTGCCACCGGACTGCTAGGTTGCCCAACTATGACATTTTGAACCATGTGTCCAGATGATTAAGAAGCCATCTCTGTCTGTTGGAACTTGAATTTCGAGCCACTGTATTCAGAGATGCACATGTGGCCTTTCAACCACCCCAGTTGCTACTGCAGGGCAGCTGCTGAGGATGTCAGAAGACAGTCACAGCAGCTGTCATATGTGCATTATGGTTTATTTGATTATTCAATATTTATAAAGCGCCTATACAACAAATGATGTTTCAAGGTACCACTAGACAAAAAAAGGGGGTGAACAAGGGAGATAACAAAAATGGTCCTACTAGGCCTTGTTTCATACGGATCGTGCAAGTGTAGTAACAAGAAGTTTGAGGGAGAAGGTGGGTTGGGAGTGCCGGTCTTTGTGAAATGTGTAGTGCTAGGGTGGGAAGGGAAGGAGGAGAGAGTGCAAGTGAAAGGGGCGGTGGTAGAGGGGGGAAGAGGGCCATAGGGTTTAGGCAAGTGCTAAAGGGAGGCCAGGTGAACAAGTTGCAGGGATTGCATGGGGAGCAGGGGTTGAGGGTCCACATGCTAAGTGCGAGGAAAGCAGTGGACTTGGCGGGGGCCTGGTACCATGTAGAACTCAGAGGGAAACAGGCAGCCAATCAATGTGGCAGATGGGGGCATTAGCAAGGGAGGAGGAGAGCAAAGGAAGAAGAGAAAAGGAGAGTCTTCAGGAGCTTCCGGAACTTAAGGAGATCTGGCTTAAGCCTGAGAGGGGCAGGGCAGCCAATCCAGAGGGAGAATCCTGCGGAGCAACGAGATCTACCCCCCACTCTCTGCTTAGAGAACCCTCTGATCTCTAGAGAGTTGTAGCTAGAAAACCAAAGGGCTCTACCAGAGTGGTATTTAGGGCAAGAGAGTTGTATGTAGCGGGGGTCCCAGGCCCCAGAAAGCCTTGTGGATGAAGCAGAGGGTCTTGAACTTGATCCTAGCAGCAACCAGGAGTCAGTGGAGAGATTGTAGGGCTGGATAGATGCAGTCCCTGGACTTGAGGTCAAAGAAATGTCTTGCAGTCCTATTCTGAATTAGTTGAAAGGCAAAGGGAGGATAGAGGAAAATTGAGGAAGAGGCTGCTGCAGTACTCCAGCCTAGAAAGGACCAGAGCCTTGAAGAAATTGAGTTTCTGGGGGAAGATGGGGAAGGGGAGAATGCCTCTGAGGAGGTGCAGCTGATAGTGGGCCTTCTTTGTAAGGTCCGCGATTTGAGGCGAGAAGGAGAGAGAGCAGTCAAAGATGACGCCAAGGTTTTTTGCCTCAAGAGGGTGAGGGGAGGGGAACCACAGAGTGCGGCTAGAGGGTAGGAGGGAAGGAGGGAGCTGGGGTTCCAATGATAAGGATCTCGGTCTTACTGGTATTAAGGCAGAGATCGTTGACAGCCCACCATGCTTGAATAGCAATAAAAGACACAGGGATGAGAGAGGAGAAAGAAGAAGCAGTGGAGAGAAGCTTGAAAGAAAGCTGCGTGCCATCTGCATAACACTGGAAGTGTGGAGAGAAGAAGGAGATCAGGTGGGCCAGAGGGCCAAGGTAGATGTTGAAGAGCCACGGCGAGAGAATAGAGCCTTGAGGAATGCTGCAGGTGGAGAGTGTGATGGGGGAGACAGAAGGTCCCAGTTGAACATGGGAGGGTTGGACAGAGAGGAAGGGGGTCAACCAGTCCAGTGCCAGGCCAGTGATGCCAAGGGTGTCACAGAGCCAATTCGTAAGGGTGGCATGAATGACCGTATTGAAGGCAGAGCAAAGATCCAGAAGGATAACAAAGGATGGAGAGTTGGGCATGGGCATTATGAAAGTGGGTTCCAGACAGCAGATCTCACTATCAGAAAAATTACCCACATAATGATTTGTTAAATTCAAAAAGCTCAGGCTATCCTGTCCTCACTACATCATTCTTTTACATGCGCCCCACAGTGGTGGAAGTGGACAGGAGCAGTTGATAGCAGAGCTCACCGGTGTCCGGTCAAAGGGTCGACTACAAAGGGTCGAATGGTCAAATGATCGACACCAAAGGACCGAAAACAAAAGGATCACATTTTTTTTTAAATTACATTTTTTTTTTGGGTTCCGTTTATGGAAAAAAAGTGGCTTTTACCACAAAAAACAGGGTTTGGGGGGGACCACCCAAAAAAAGAAAATAAGTAAAAAAAATCAAAAAAAATGTTTTTGATCCTTTTTTCAGTACTTTGGTGTCGACCCTTTGACCATTCGATCCTTTGGTTGTCGATCCTTTGACCTACAACCGAGCTCACCTACTCTTTTAAAAAAAAGATTTACTGTTCCTGTACTTTTATTTTAAAAAGAAACTGTTCGGGAATGGTTTTGTTTTAAAATAAAAGTGTAGGAATAAGTTGAAACTCGCACTTCAGTGCACTGCACTGAACATTCCCTTAAACAGCAGGTTTTTTTATTTGGGGGTTTGGATTACACGTGGGAGGGTGCGTGGCAATGATGGTGTTTCTGGGGAGCGGGGGCAGGCAAGCAGGGACCATAGTTCCACTGCTTCTTTTCATACACTTTGGCCACTGGTGCCCCGTTACAAATGGTTGAACATCACCCTTCTAAAGGTCAGGTACATCATCCAACACATAGTACCTGCTGTGGAATTATGCATTGGAGTGTTGCGATCCAGTTTTATAATGGATGCCCACATTCAATCACTGTAGGGATATGGCCCACACACTGACTTGGAATTATCTACCTGCATGACCATTAACCAACTCAGAGGTCTCATAGGTAACTGAATAATACATTCCTGTCCATAATTTTGTATCTTTAGAACTGGGGCCCTGTATCAGCCATCTTTTAAGGTCTGGAAAGCGATGTGGCAGGCAGGAGTCCAAGTGAATTTCTTGGCATATTTTTCGATGTCAAGCCATTCAAGGGAAAGGCATTGGGCCATACCCTTTGATGAAAGTTCTATATTACCCAGTGAGGCCAAGAAAGGGGTTCCCCCTTGTCTGTGTGGTAGGAATATCCCAATCCTGAAACACTTGCACCTTGGCTTGGAGGGGCTGTTTCTAATGGCCACCTACTTGGTGTCTGAGGTAAGTCACAGTTCTATATGAATCGTTGAAGCCTTGATAGTCAAGCCAGCAGTGTGTATGGCTTAAAGCACTTGCTTCAGATGGGACAGATGTCTTCCCAGTCGTGGCTAAAGACTGCAATATCATCTAAATAGGCAATCCTCCATTTTCTAGGCCAACAAGAACCTGTTTTACTATCCAAGAAAGGTGGCAGGAGCATTTCTTAACCCAAAGGGCATAGCAGTAAACTGAAAATGGCCCCCTGGTGTGAAAAAAGCTCACCTCTCGTTTGCTTTGTCAATCAGGCTTACCTGGCAAGGTGTGAGTAGCCATCGTTTGGGCTGGCGTCTTTAAACAATATCACGGTGCTATGAACTGCTGTCTATTCATTGGTATGTGTGTCCATTGGGATTAGTCTTGGTCAGGTTTTTTTTTTTTTAAAGCCACGTTTTGAGTGCTTTGCAAAATTGGAGAATTGTGGGGGCATTTCAAGCCGATACTGGGATAGAGTTCTAGAGGTTTAGTGCGTGACAAGAAAAGGATTGTTTGAGGGTCCTCTCTTTGAAGATAAGTTGTGATTTGAGCCGGTTGGTTGATTTGCTGTGTAAGGGGTGTGTGTCACCACATATGTGTGCTTAGACACCAGGTATACTAGTGTGCTACTCGGGACTGTTTTTGTAGATGATATATGCGGTCTTCAACAATATCCTGGCCTGGTGAGAAAACAAATGTAGTACGCGTAGGACGGGGTGATTGGTGGACTCTTTTTAGGGGAGCCAAGTGAGCAGCTGGGAGCCCACATTAGGCTGGGGCATTTTCCATTTCAATGTGCTAGAACACAAGAAACTGCATTACGGCATGGAAGTCTTCTGGTGGGATGAAGGGTTTGATTTCACGAAAGGTAGAGATTTTAAGCCAGGCTCTTTAGGACTTCTTGGCTATTTGTTCCTCAAAGGACAGGCTGCTGTCAATGGTGTAGCCTAAGGATTTAACTCAATCAGAGAATTGCAGATCAAATCCTTCTAGGCAATGATCACTGAGCCATTATTGGACAAGATGTGTTTTAGCCGGGGACGGATGAGGATTAAGTTTGAGGTAGGCAGTTGACGTCCAGGATTCGATGATGGCTAGGTAATCGCAGAGACAACAGATGTCCAGTGTTTTATTTTTGCTCTACTGTAAAACTGAGCATTGCCTGCGTACTTGGACTGGCTATATTTGGATCTTTGAGGAGTATGCCCAGAGGCTCCATGTAAAGATTAACATGTATTAGTGAGGGAATGACATCTTGCAGGGTTTCACAGGAGACTAGGAGTCAGTTAGAATGCATCATGTTCATCTGGACAGCCTGGTGTCTACTCGAGAGGTAGTAGGTAAACTAATTCAGGACAATGTCAGAGAATCACATCCTGTCGGCGAGGAAGCAGAGGAGGATGCTGTGGTCGACTGTGTCCAATGCAGCAGAGAGGTCGAGGAGGCATGAGTTTCCCTTATCCATGATGTGGAGAGCATCATCCACCACCTGGATGATGGCTGTCTCGATGCTACAATTAGGACAGAACCCCAACTGATAGTCATTTAGGAGCTGGTGGTGTTCAATTCTGGTGAGTAGCTGTTTAGTCACTACCTTTTCAAAGATTTTGGCAAAAACCTGGAGGTTTGTAACGGGCTGGTAGTTGGCCAGGTGGGCTGGGTCTATGTTGGCTTTTTCGAAAGAGTTTGTATAAGGCCAGTCTTAAGGGAATCCGTGACTGAACGTTCTGTGAACGAGGCATTAATGATGCTGGGGAGTGCAGTGAGCGACAGGCCCATTAATTGTTTAATCATAAACATCAGATAAACATCAGAGTATGAAGTAGGTTGAGGGAGGTGATTCTATTTTTGAGATCCAGGAAAGACAGAGATAATTCAATCCAGATTGAGCAGTGTGCGTGCTGGGGTTTATGGGTCTCATGCTGTGGGAAGTTGTTTCAATGATCTGTCTGATTTGGTCTATTTTTTCAATTAAAAAGTTGTTGATTCTGTCACATTTGTCAATGGTTGCAGGCACCACAGGTTCGGTGAGGGTTTGGTACAATGCTTTACTAATTCAAAGATGGCTTTGCTCCTGTTAGAGGCTTCCTCAATTGTGGTGGAGTAGTAAGCAATTTTGACCTCATTAATCAGAATCCTACAGTTGGCACAGAGGGATCTGAGTTTGGTAGATCTCCATGGTTACGGTTTTTGCACCACTGTTTCTTTAGGGCTCTGATTCAGCATTTGTTGGAGGTGAGCTTCAGGGTCTACCAAGGGGTGATGGATTTGTAGTGGGGGTACCCTGGTGATGCCATACCCCCCAGTATACCACCAAGGTGACAGACGCCACTCACTGAAGCAGCCCTACAGACCATAACCAGAAGATATCACTGATGTATTAATGAAGAAGCGACATGGCTGAACACACATACACACACAATTAGATGCATTAGACATGAAGCACACACATTCCTGCACAAAGCTTCTCAGACACTAAAGCCGCATTGCTCTTAGGCACAAAAACATGCTCTAGCCTAGAGAGAACCAGGGCTCTGGTAACATTTGAGCTTCTGGGGGAAGGTGAGAAAAGGGAGAATTCCTTTGAGAAGGAAGAGTTGAAAGTGGGACTTCTTGGCAATGTCCAGAATGTGAGGGAGGACGGAGAGAGATGAGTCGAAGATGACTCCAAAGTTTTTGGCTTCAGATGAAGTAGAAGGAGGAGAGCCCACAGAGGATGGTCATAGTGAGGGGAAAAAGAGGGAACAGGGGTCCTAATAGGAAGGATCTCTGTCTTGCTGGCATTGAGGCAGAGATCATTGTCAGTGCACCAGAAATGGATGGCAGATAGGCAGTCCGGGATGAAGGAGTTTGAAGAAGAGTTGTGTGGCATCTGCATAGCACTGTAGGTAAGAGGTGAAGGTGGAAATGAGGTAATTGTTAAAGAACTAGGGGGAGAGGTTGGAGCCCTGGGGGACAGCACAGGTGGAGAAAGAGGCAGAGGAGGAGAAGGTGCCCAGAATAACCTGGAGCAGATGGTCACTTAGGGAGGAGGTCAGCCAGTCCAGTGCCCTCTCCGGGATACCCAGGGTATCTTGCTTCTTAATCTCTGTTGCAACAGCTTTTAATAAACTGAGAGATTTGTCACAATTCTGAACTCTTCCGTTTCTGAGTGCATGGGATTTTCTCTGGCCTAATTCCTCTTCCTTAACGTCAATTGGTCTTTTGTTTTTGGCAGTGCCTAACCTATCAATTAGTTTATCTGCTCAAGGTATGTTGTGTGCATCAGTATTGGTTACAGACAGTGGTCAAAGTGGGTGGGAATGGTTGGGAGCGGTACTCCTCTGCTTTTTTAAATTACATTTTACTGTTCCTATACTTTTATTTTAAAAAGAAAACATTCCAAATTATTTTGTTTTAAAATAAAAGTATCGGAAGAAGTTGAAACTTGCACTTCAGTGCACTGCACTGAATGTTCCCTTAAACAGCAATCGCATTTGTTTAGGGGTTTGTATGGCACGTTCGAGGGGGCATGGTGATGGGGTTTGTTGGGAGCGGGGCAGGCCTCCAGGACACATAGCTCCACTACTTCTTTTCGTACACTACGACCTGTGGTTACAGAATTGAACCCCCTGTAGTTCTGTCAAGGAGTGTGTTTTGTTATTGGCGCATACATATTTGTCTTCCCACACTGCATTCTGTGCTGAGGCTGGTTCTACAGTCTAGAATTGAGGAACCTGTGGACAGAAAATGAACCACATATAGTCCCACTGAGGAGCACTAGGGAATGCCCATGAATCACTGCCTACTCCACAAATTGTACTGTTCGCTCACCATTAATGTGGAGCAAGGACAGTGCCAACACTGGGGTGGATGATCACGATATTAACCTCTGGAGCATGATTGGTGTAGGCCAAGGAACAAGTGAAGAGTGGTGGCAGAATGGGCTGGCAACATAGGTGAAGGCAATGCATTAAGCAAGAAACCAGGATAGCCAGAGGAGGAAGGAGGATAACAGGTCAGAGAACAGAAGGAATGAATGGAGAGGGGGGAACAGACTGTAAGTTACATACCAAGATTGATTTGGCAACAAAGGAGAAGCTTCACTCACTTGATGGACTAGGATGAGTTGAGAAGTGAGGGCTGTCCCATTCTGCTGTGCTATGTAGTTGATGGCATGGAAACGAGGATGGCCTCACCTCAGTCGCCATTCGGAGCACGACACTAAGTGTGCATGTAAGGAATCAAGATGCTGGTCCCCCGCACATTTAAGGAGCAACAAACATGGTGGCGCCCATGTCGGTCTTTCCAGTCGGAGGACCCTGTCAAGGGTCAAGATGTGGCAGAGGTTGCCCTAGGTGGCGTGGTCGCAGGTGCTGGGTGCCAGGCAACCCACCAGCTAGGCAGGAGCCTCCAAATGTCAGGTAAGCAGGAACCAGCACCACAGAGCTAGCCCATGGGAACTTCCTACTCCTAAATCCAGCGAGTTCTGCACTTCACCAGCTTACTGCCTCCTGTGTCTATGTCATGGACACACCTCTCTGTGCAACCTGGAATCAGTGAGAATAGGCCTGAAAACAGGGGCAGCAGACCTGGCAGCCTTGCAATTCAATTACCGTTCTGACAGGGCAAAGGGGATTTGCACCCAATAGAGGTACCAACCTGTGGCTTCTCTGTCTAGCAATTCTGAGAGGTGTGACGAATCAAGGGTATTAGTCCCTTCTCCCCAAGGGGAGCCCCCCCACCCAGTGAGGCCAGTGAGGTGAGCACGCTCCACAACACCCTCCCCTAGGGTTAAGGGCAAGTGGGACCTCATCGAGAGAGACTCCCCCTTAAGTGACAAACACTCCCATTCCCATTAGAAACTCCCGTAAGTTGAATGTACCATGGCCTACATGTGATATTTTAAAACAAAAGAAAATATGAACTGTCAAGGTTGGGATGAAGAAACTCTGGACGGATATCGTTATCTTGTGTGAAAAGGTTGTTTCCCCTTAAATCCAGATGTCCACTTTACTGGGACGAGTATGTTAAAGAGTGTGCATCCAAAAAGGAGAGAGGAGAAGCAGGGAAGAGAGAGAGAGGGTCATAGATGCAGGCTATGGGAGACCCCAAGCTGTGTGACACCGGACGAAAATGAAAATCAGGAAACCCGCTAGTTTCAAACTCGCTTGTAGCTGTTACACGGGATGCCAAGTTAGGCCTTCTTCCTTTACTTTAATTAACTAGAGTATATGATGTCCTCTGAGAGTCCATGTCCTCCTTCTGACTCGTCACAGAGGGGATCGGTCTCAAATACCAACTTATTTCCTTTGAATTGTGGTTTCTGAAAGTTGTCTGCCCAGCATACCTTTGACAATCCATCAACTGCCATCAGCACCCACGATTCTTGTGGTCTACTCGCGTGCCTACGAACTACAAATCCTGAATTCCAACTAAGAGGAATCCAATGCATTATGCCATACTTGCCAAACCCACACATAACCATCACCTTCATTGCATTAGTAATCTCAAGACTGAGCTATGCAAACAGCGTCTACATGGGGAACATTCACCAGAATTAAAAAGCAGAATACACATTTTTGCAGGGTCTAAAAGCATGAGAACACATCAGCTGGCACGTCAGACCGTTCACTTGCCACCAGTCAATTGTGGGATACAATTCCAGACCCTCTCCATCCCCCACCAAGCTTCACAGGGCAAGGTCGCAGAAGAAACTCTGAACAAATTAATCCCACATGTTCAGGCAAAGGTGCCCGATACAATTTATCTCCTGAAGAACCGCTTGACATTAGAAGCGGGGAAACACATGTCGAGGTCCAGCGGTCCAGTCATTTTCACCTCATTTTTTGTTTCTAAGTGTTTTACACATTCAACCTACGTTGTCTCTTTCAAGGAGAACACCACTCTTGGCAAAATTAAATTCAAGGCAATACAATAATATCAGTGAATCTAACTGAATACAATTTTTCTTTTTCAACTTCAAAGTGGTCTAGACATTTTCACTTTATCTGTACCTTAGTGTTACAAACATTGCATTTAAGGTACTAATCTCTAGGAGAACACCACCTTTGAAAATACTGAATCCATGGTAATACAAAAAACTATCAGTGACTCTAACTGAATGACATTTTCTTTTTCAACTTTCATTTCATTTGCAACTTGAGATGACATACTTTGTTTTTTCATGCAACAAAGAATCAAGCTGCGCCTACAACTAAGACCATCTCTGTATTAATCAGGTATAGGCGTAATTTGGGACTTCCACATTTTCTTCAAACATCGGTTTAAAAACCCGCAGAGCCAACTCAACCTTTTGTCATTTCCAGAATGGTCAAGGAAACAGCATTAAATTGCATAGTAGCAAAACCTGTTCTTACAGCACTGCAGAATGGGGATGGCAAGCACTATAGTGCTTGCCATCAGTTGAGGGAAAGTTGTTATTAAGATTCCAGGAGAAACAAATGACATACATAAGATTTCAGGGATGTCATTTGGGGGTCGCAGGCGCAACCCGTGTTCTCCTTTGCTACCCATGTAATCTCCCATGCTACCCCTGTACAAAAAAGACTTAAAGAAAATGTTAACTCCTGAATTAGTGGGGGCCCCCACAGCCCCTGCGGTGGGGGCCCCTGCCACACCAGCTCTAGGGGTGCCCCGGCACAGTATTCACCCATCAGGGTGAAGGCTGGGCTGGGGCTTGCAGCGCGAGAAGAACGCGCCCAGTAGGGGTTGGAGCTGACCGTGCCATTTGGCACGTTTCCCATGCCACGTTCAGCTCCAACCCCTTCTTCTCTGGCTTCCTCGCGGCTCATATAGAGGAACCAGGAAGCTCTCACAGCTTTCTGGTTCCTGTTTGTGAGCAGCACAGGGGGAGCCGAGGGTGGCCTGGAGTGACAGATCAAAGCTGGAAAAACAGGTAAGAAGGATTTTCTTTCTAAATGGAAAGTGTTACTTACCTATGTCTTAGATCATAATTCAACCCAAACTCTCACTCCCATATCACTATGCCTTCTCTCTACTCTACACCATCACACATTTAGAGTACAGCTATGCCCCTCGATCGAATTCGGCCTAGCTGCTCACATACGAACATTACCCCATAAACACCTCATCCTTCTAATAAAACGCAGCTATATCCCATGACAAACTGGCCTAGGTGCACACATAGGCGTCCTACAGACATAACGCAGCCAAAACCCAGTCTTGATGTCCACCTGCCAGACTGCACACATTCAACTGATATCAATAACACCACACCTAAATGCTAGGATGCAGCTACAATTAGGCAATTATACCAGCTGCACACATAACCGGTGCAACCAAGCATCCCACAATACCTTATTCCCTCAACTGACCTGGACTACGGTCCCAAGGGCGTTCAATTTACCAGTGCTTTGAGGTCATACCAATGATATATAGAGCGCTATATAAATGCAAAATAACATAACATAACAACTGTGATGTGTATTTTGCATGTGTGAAGTGTGTGTCAGATGTGTGTAAGTGCTATGGGTCAGTGAGTGGTGGGTGAATGAGATGAAATGTGATAGTGTGCATGTTTGAATGCTCTGGGTGGGTGGGTGCGTTCCTGTGTGCAGAATGCAGTGCAAGTGGACGTGAGAGGTTTATGGGTAGAAATGTGAGTATGTGTGTGTGTGTGTGTGTGGCGCACTGTGGCTGTGTGTGGCTCTGTGGCTGTGTGCCTGGCTTGCCCTGGGAGACTGGGGATCACTAGAGCATATTTGACACATCCTTTATTGACTTTGCACGTTATACTGGTATTTTCGGACAAAGCCAGGTTTATGCGTGTCATTACTTAGATTGGCATTTTGGTACAGCCAGCCTAGCCATTGCCTACTGTGACATGACACTTATAACTCGTCATCTTTGATAAAGCAAGCATGATAAGTAGTATTGCCTCTTTAGACTGACGTTTTAGTGTAGCCGCCTGTATATTTCTTACTGTAGCATGACTTATTATTAAAATCTTTTTTATACTGGCATATATTCAAGGGACTGGCATGACAATGCAATGGGAAATGCGCTTGTGCACTTTTGGTGACTTACATCTATTGTACTTTTTTCCATGAGTTACCCTACACTCTCCAAAACATATTGCAAACTGCCTGGCCTTATACCCACATGTTCACAGTTTGCTGTGTAATACACGATTTTCACCCATTATTCAAAACATTTTCTCATGGGAGGGGAAGAATCCCCCTGACCCCTCTCCCAAACCCGTTTTCATTAATTTTGGCCCCCTCGCTATGCTCAGTTGCAAATGCATATTTGTGGCAAATATTTACACCCTCCAATAAAACAACTGACCAGCCACCACTTGTATATTTTGGGACCAGGCGCCGCCCCCTTCTTTCTACGCTGGGTGAAACATTTAAGCTTTGATTTAAAACATAGTTACTTCTTTCACTTGGAGTAGTGCATGCCCCTGCAGTGGCATAAGCATCATGGACATTGCACACATGTGGTGGTCTGGGCCAGCCCGGGGTGTGGTGTGTCCTGTACTTTGTTAAGGAGCTTGGGGGGCCTACAGCATGGCTCGCAGAGGGCCCCCCAAATTCTGTACTACACCACTGATTGGGCTCTACTCACCTTGAACGCATTCAAGTATAATGTGAATGGTTGAGAGGGGCCGCCAACTCGATCAGGACCCTGCTCTGGGCCAATACGATTTAAGAAAATAAGCTTTGGACACAGAGTTTCAGAGGTGTGAGAGCCAGGGAGTGACTCACCCCTCCCCACTCAAACTCCTTCCTGGAAAGGGCCTTGTGGAAGCGTCATTCACGTGGTGGTCCTCGGGAGGTCATTGAATAGCGTTCCTCGCACATAGAGAGAGCTCTCAAAATCGTAGATGCATTGAGCCCCACTCTTCAGTAAAGTGCAGCCCCCACTCCCCACACCTCACCCCGTTAAAAAAGATTGAAGAAGAGTCATATATCAAAGCCTAGGACATTAAGGTGTTATGCTCAGCTCTAGGTTGTGGGGAACAACATGTGGTTGCTTGTCACATAATTTAAAGATAACTGCACATGGAGACAGATGGCCTCAGATTACACCCGCACAATAGGTTTCTTCTATTTTAGTGGTAGCTGACTCAGATACATTTATAACCAGGGAATTCTGTTGATATTAATCCTATTTAATTATTTGATTTTCAGGCCTTGCTGGTACTGTATTTTGCTCCTGGGTAAACAGACAGCGCATGCCTACCCAGGTCAGTGCTTTTTTGGCTTGTTTAACACATCAATACCACAGATAACAAGTACTTCTGTGTCCATTGATCTATAGATGTTTCTTACATTAGCTGTCACCTACGTTAGAGATTTCACTTATCCTGTTACAAGTACAGCATTATGTATGTTTTACATATAGGCTCCACGTCGAATCTGGAAAATTACATTCCCCAAATGTGTGATCATGGCCAAATCTCACCTCCCTTGCCTCAGTCCTTCTATCTGGCTGAAATGAGAGCGCCTGGAAACACAGGTGTTAGACGCATGTGAAGGTTATGTGCCATCACTTGGGGAGGGGTCAAATGACATCACTTCCTGTGACATCATCGGAGGTCAAGGGCTGTGTGATGTCACTCCCGCTACCCCTGGCATTTTGGTGAAATTACGTCCCTGCAAGGTGTTAGGAAAGATTCCCATTGATGTGAAGTTTTCCCTCCAGTTGTGTAACCCCTCAACCTTTTTGCTTTGTTTAAACGCCATAGTCTGACCTGGCAAGTGAAGCACAGCCTTCTGCTGCACTCCACTGGGCTTTTTGCTCACTTTGTTGTGGGGAAACTGACATGCCCTCAAAGACAGTCAGTATTGGGAGACTTTGTTTCCCTTAGTCCTTATCAGTGTTGCAACTTTTCTGCAACATGGTACAAGTGCACAATATACCTTACAGTACAGTGCCCTTGGGTCTCATAGTCATTTCCAAAGGCCCTAGATACTCTCGAAGGATTATTTAGAAGTGTGGATGTGCCTTGGACAGGGCTGGTGGCAGCTTATCTTTTCATGCATTTATTAACCCTTTCCTGCCAGGTAAACCGTGTCTACCGTGTTTGGCACAAATAGGTGGCCTGGCTCCAAAATGGCCATGCCACAAGGTTCTTTGTCCTGTTCTTTGGCCATCTTGCCCCTTCACCTTCCCCAGGTCAAGTCGACCCAGGTCAGTCCTTATTTGGGCATGCATTTTCCTGCGAGGTAACCAGCTTTCGCGGGCTTCTGCATGCCTTGTGTGCAAGCTTCCAGGATGTGGGCTGGACTGTCTGGTTCCAATAAACATACTGGGTGCCAGAGAGTCTGATGTGCTGTCAATGCCTGGGACCACTGTGGTCCATGATTGGTTCTTGTATGGTGTGCCTGTTTGTGAGCAGATCTCCCATTGGGTCCTCTTCGTTTTGGCGCAAAGGAGATTCTGGATAAGAGAAGGCTGCAAACATCCATAACATGCCGATCTCTGGAGTTCTCATTGAACGAAGGATAGGATACAAGTATCCTGAAACTAAGAAGCCGAGTCGAGGAACTGCTGCTGACCCGCTGGAAGGTTTG
Organism: Ambystoma mexicanum; assembly: GCF_040938575.1. Classification (NCBI taxonomy): domain Eukaryota; kingdom Metazoa; phylum Chordata; class Amphibia; order Caudata; family Ambystomatidae; genus Ambystoma; species Ambystoma mexicanum. Next base: position 1,494,834,759 of record NC_090935.1, read on the forward strand.
GTACCCTGAGCTCGCTGTTGTCACACTGCACCCCTCTGAATCTGATCGAACTAGGCGGTCTGCGAAGGCGCTTCGCCCCATTGAAATAGTGGGACCAACTATTCTCGGCACTTTCATCAATTCCTGCAAGTAAGCCTTCTCAGAAGTGTCCCTGGGCCAACCAGTGGGCTGACCAGCTTACGCAGGACCTTTGCTCTGACACCGCCGCCGTTTCGAGGAGGCCCTTGAAACTTGGTACATCGCAGCTCTGTGTTCACGGCACTCTCACACTGAATTTCGTACACTTGGCATTCCCAGGTCTGGAGTAAAGAGAGAGAGCCTGAACCGGAGTACACGCGGTTACCGTGTTTCCCAGCCGTGTGACGAACTTTGCAGGTGTGCTGCTGCTGTGCCCATCTTGCCCCTGAAGCCTGCTACAGTGAAACTGTCCTGATCCATCTACCAGGAGCAGAGTAGTTGCCACTGTCCCGTTTGAGAAACAACACTGTACCTTTGTCGCTGAAAGCCGCAGAGCCGCAGAATTGCCGCATTTGAACCTGCAACCAAACTGGACTTCACTGCCGATGTTTGGTCTGAAGTGCGCCGGGGGTTGGTGAGTACTAGCAACCCTTACCAGTGGCCCCTAGTGCATCCATCCATTTTTATGCACGAGTGTCCTCTGAGGGCCACTCTCCTTTTCCAAGATAGGCTGAGCTATCAAACTTTTCCCAACTCTTGGAACCTGCTCTGCCCTGTTGGGGAGACCCTCCTCGAATAGTGGGAACTTATTCTGCACAACATAACCCACCTTCCTGAGCTGCTACAGACCCTTGTAGAGACCCTGTTTTCGCCCATCTGCTCTACCGTGTGCGCCAGCATTGCAAGTACATTTGAGCAATAGGCTCACCTCATTTTAGGTTGTGGACCCATTTCATGCATTTAACCATTTATGCCCATTGGTCTTGTATATATGTATTTAAATAGGATTGTATTGGTTTGTTAGTATTTCTGTGATTATTATTGTGTGTTGACTTTCAAAGGCCTTGAATAAATGTATTTGTATGTTTAATATAACTACACCTGACTAAGAGTGATTTGTAAGTGTCCTTTACCCTCTGTGCTCATTGAGGTCTTTCAGTCACCCTCACCCCTCCTGAGACCTAGGGCCTCATTACGCGTTGTGCGGTAATGGAATACCGGTACCGGTAAAGATTTACCGGTACCGTTAATTCCCTAAGCCAATCACGACCCGGACCCACCGCTATCTGCGCACCCGTTAATTACTGTGCCACTAATAGCGGCAAGGCCGCGGGCGCGCGACCCCCATGCCGGAATTAGCACCATGGCGCTAATACCAGGCCATCACAAGCCATGCGGACATGGTATTAGCGGCATGTAAAACACCCAAAAACCCCAAACTGGCATGGCGCTAATAACGGCATCGAAAAGCACCCGTTAAGAGACCTGAGCAGTGTACCCATCAACTACAGGTGGACACAATGAGCACAGGTGCATGCAATGGAGACAGGCAGCACAAAAGAGCACACCACACCCCTACCCACACCCCTTCCCACACCAAGATGGTCCCAATAGCAGCAGCATGACATGACAGCCTTGACTACATGATAGCAGTGCAGCACCAACAACAACAGCCAGCACCAGAGGTGAGCCGTAACAGGTACCCAGTCCTCACACCATACAGGCGATGACAGCCATCCACTGAGGAGGTGGCTCCTAACCCCTGTACGGATCCCACAGAACCATCAGGAAGAGGACAACAATATTGTACATCCTTCCAATGACAGTGCTCCGCTGCCTAAGCGGCCTGGGTGTGGCACTCCTGTACGGCCGTGTCAAAGTGGCAAAGACAACCATGGCATGTGTAGAGCATCACAAAATGTGCATATGATGGAATGTGCCTATGCCACTTGAAATTGACATGCAACCACCAGAAGAGTATGATGTGGCTGGGGATGAGTGCGGGTGGAATGCCCCGGCAGGACATGAAACAGGCAGTGCCAAGGAGGCACACGATGTGCATCAGCATCTGATTCTGTAATCTCATCATGCACCAAGGTGAAATAGCATGGACGTAGATGGGAATTGTTGCCCTGGTGCATGTTTCGAGGCCCACAAAGGACCCTGTCCACAATGAATGACACATACACAATAGTGGAGACCACGCTTGGGTTTCAAACTCAGAACAGTGTATATTGAACATAATGTGATACTAAAGTGCATTACCCCAACTCCCAAAATACACCCTTACCCCCTCCCCCCTCAACACACCCAAATACACCCTTACCCCTCCCCCCTCAACACACCCAAATACACCCTTACCCCCCTCCCCCCTCAACACACCCAAATACACCCTTACCCCCCTCCCCCTCAACACTCCCATGTGAGTCTCATGACGTGAATGTGTCCATTGCCACATTTGGCACCCGAATCCTGGTGGCCCTATTTGCCAGTGCCTGCATCGTCATCTGGTGGTTGTGAAGCCGTGCGCCGCAGGTTCCGCATAGACCGGCGTAGGGGACTAGTCTGACGTGAACTCCCAGACGAGGAGGGGCCTGGTTCTTCCTGGGCCGTGAGTGGGCACCGACGCTCAATAGCGTCTGCTATGCGTTCATGGCCTGCCGCAGTTGGGCCATTTCACTGCAGATTCGGCTGGTGCATGCCTCCATGCCCTCCCTTGGCTGCTGTGCAAGTGTAGCAATGTCCTCCCTCAGGCGGGCTGTCTCTGCCATATGATGCCCTACTAGGCCACTCATCTCGGTCTGCCTCTGGAAGATGGTCGAGAGGTCATGTCGCATGGTGGATGCTGGTGGGATGGCTGATGCACCTGGACCCATTGCACTTGCATCAGGAGAGGATATCTGGGGGCTCCGTATCCCTTCAGGGGTGGGTGAATCTCCATGACTACCTGGACCTGAAGAGTACCTCAGGCTTGCCAGTAAGGGGCTTGTTGGTCTGGGGCTCTGGCTATCAGCATCAATGGCAGGTGTGTCCTCCTCATCTGAAGGTGGGGCCGTGGCTGCTGCTTCACCCGTTGAGCTGGTGGCAGCATAGTGCATTCCCTCGATGCTGCCCTCACCTGCTGGGAGACACACTTCCGTGGGTGCCACGACGGGAGCAGCCATGGCCTGTGGATGCGTGCAACTGGTGTTCCGGCTGCCTTTGGCCCTGTGGTCATGGTCACTCGTCCTGGCTGCCCTTGTGGATGTGGCGGTGTCCCCTGTGGCATCCCTCCTGTTTTTTTTGCTGGATGTGGGAGCAGGTGTGGAAGTGCGTGCCTCCTCAGTGTCAGTGTGTGATCCTGTAAGGGTGAGAAATGTTGACAACCATCACTAATGGGTCGACCTGCCTTGAGCAAAATGAATACGTCATGCCGTTCTATGCATTCGGGGCTCTTTAGTGTGGATGCAGGTAATGGGGATGTTGGGTGGGTCATGCATGAATGGGTCTGCGTTGTACGGGTATGTGGTGATGCAAGCATGTCTGTTTGTGGCTGGAACCACGGCATTCATATGGACACATGATTGGGGGGAACATCACACTTCACTGTGCATTGTTTGATGCATACACTCACCTCCATCGGACGAAACGGCCACGCCATGCTCCATTTGTCGAACTCCCTCGATGCATTCCACCCCGATGGTTGATGCACATGCCTCCTCCCACTCAGTGAGCTTGATTGGCGATTCACTGCCTCCTCCTGTGCCCGTAGCCAGGTTGGTTCACGGATAGAATGTTCCGCACACGGAGCCGGAGGTCATCCCACCTCTTTCGGCAGTCTTTGACTGTGCGGGTTGTGGTGCCTACCGCGCTGACCTTGTGGGCTACCTCTTCCGAGATGGCCTTCTTCTTCACAATGGTCTCCCGACGCATGTCGTTATTGAAGACGACATGAGCATTGTCTGCTAGTGTCTGCGTTAGCATAAGGAGCTCCTCCTTGCTAAATTTCTCCTTGCGTTGCCGCTCAGACGATTTTTTAACGGCCTTGGGCATCTTAACGGTGTCCTTGGTGTATTTTCCAACGTGGTTCCTGGTAAGGTGTCCTGGATAAGGAGGATGGCAATGGATTGTGTTTTTAAAGATGGCCGCCGTGCTCTTCCCCGTTCCAGTGCAATGACGCTATTTCCGGTTCCGCAAAATTAAGGTAACCACTATTAGCGGTGACCGCTAAAGGCGGTCACCGCTATTTGCGGAGACCGCTATTTGCATGTGGCGGCAGGTCGGAAGTGCTAACAGCGCTTTCGACGATGCCGTTAAGGGACTTTTTGGGGACTTGTGCGGCATGGCGGTAGGCTCATTACCGGCATGGCGGTAGGCTCGTGCCCGCGATCTCGTAATGGCACGCAATTTGCGGCCTCTTGCGAGGGCGGACACGCTAATTACGCCATGCCGGTAATTAGCGATTTTTACCGCCTACCGTGTAATGAGGCCCCTAGTCTTCACCGCCGCCAAGCTACCTTGATTGGTCTGGCTTGTCCAGAAGGTTACCCTGTTCCAAGAAACTAGGCTTGCCTTCTGAACCTCTGCCCACAAGGTCAGAGTTCAGAAATCCATCTTCACACAAGGTTTCTCCAATTACAGGTACACCTGACGCACTCTAGTGGAGAAACACCATGTTGCACAGATTCACAGAAGAAAAACTGCAATGCACACACAGAATGTGCATAAATCACACATTGGAGGAGGGATTTCAGCAGATTAAATTGCATGTCTGATGCGCATTTCAATCAGTTCTTCCTCCCATTTCCCTATACCAGGACCAACCTGCTGTCAAAGGGCCTCTTAGACCCCCTGACAGCCTTGTTCTTCACTGAAGAGAAAAGCTCATGCTTCACTTAAACATTTCTACCTATTATTTCATTTACAATGATACCTCCCAAATGGAGGTGGAAATGTAAAAGCTAAATTTGCAGTGATGGCCCCTTTAAAGCCGGTAACTGCAGATGCACTCTGACCCCATATGGTTGTAGGGTCACCCCCAGCGAGCCCTTCACCCATTGGGGTTAAAACATGATTCTTCTCTGTAGATGTTCCGTTTTCTCCTTTAAGTATATTTTTGGGAAGCGTAGCCATTACAACATTCCACCGGACTCTGCTAGATTATACGACCTACTCATATGCATTGCATTAAAATGTATTACAGCAAACTGGAAAGACTTTCAATCGCTCTCTACCAGAGCATGGTGGAATGCTTTATGTCAAACTCACAAATTGGAAATGCGCATGGCTAAAAATCTTAATACAATCCCTAAATACAACGCTAAATGGTACTATTTCACATGTTATCTCAACTGTTTCAATGCAACTGCTCATGGCTCCTGAATATACATTCCTATGCTTACTTTACTAACCGAATGATTATATTTATATACAAATGCTTGTTTTTAATTATTACTGCAATAGAAGAATCAGTTTTATGAAATAATATGTTATACCCATCTTCCCCCCTCCACCTTGCTCCCTTCTGTATCTGGTATGTTAGCTGTCTGTTTTCCTGTTTTGTCTCCCCATCTCTCTACTCATATCTCCATATCAGTTACTCATTACAGATATGTATTATGTTAATCCAGGTTTAATCAGCACTATCTCCAATTTCTACTCCATTCTTGTTCAATTTAATGCATCAAATTTTATATATCTTCAATACGGTTATATCCTTCCTTGTTAAAAATTGTTATCCCTGTTCATTCTTTATGGTTACCAGATCTACTCAAAGTCTGTAATGTGCTAACACATGTAACAATATCTGTATCTTGAACAATAAAAATTATTAAAATAAAAAAAAGAACTGGCAAGTAGCTAGTTGCAACGGCACAATCTGTTTTTGTAGGTTTGCACTGAAGAAAGGGCACAGATATTTTTTTGTTGCTTTTATTGGTGATAGTTGAGTGCGACTCCAATTGGACTACAGCAAAAGTTAGACGCTGTAGAAAAATATGTCAAAAATAATGGCCTACAATTCAACAAAAAAAAATGTGAGATGCTGGTTCTACAAAATCTAAGGACCCTTAAGAGAAGAAATGGGAAAAAGTTTGAATGGCGTCTGGGAACTGAAAAATTGAACATTGTAACAAACACCAGATACCTGAGAATGCCAAGCAACTGTTCTTAATAAAAAATATGGGAAATTTTCATTAAGACCTGTGATAAACCTTTACCACCAAAAAGCGGTCCTGGCCTTGATATTTGGAGCTGAAAGTGCCATTGGATGCTCACATGAACTATGGGCGACACTAGAAATCTTCTGGGCAAAGGTGCTAGAGCTACCTAAGGGCACCCCGACGGCATGCATACAATATGAGTTAGGGCACGTGTATGCTGGAATATGCTAGCACTCTATCGTAAAACAACGATGAAAGATGTTGCTCCTCAATTCCAAATCTTACATAATCCCGGCAATGACAATACAAAGAGTCTCCTAGTCCTATGGACCCGACGATGTGAGGCTTTGCTTGAAGATCTAGAAATTGACATCACAACCTTACATTGCAATCCAAACTTAGTAAAGATCAAACTCTGTAGGCTCGATTGGATATCAACTGGAGAACAAAGAGCACAACACAGAATAATGAAGGATGTGCCCTGCGAAGTCAGAGCATTTAATAAACTCCAAAACTTCGTGGAACTTTTTCCAGATCCCTATCGAAGATCCCTATATCTCAGTTTTCGATTGAATGCATTTCAAACCAAAGAAAGATTAAGCCTTTGTGCGACAAATCGTGAGATGGATTTAACTTGCAGATTTTGTACTCAATATGAGGAAACGCTAAAACATCTTGTATTATTCTTCACTGCTGTTCGAGCTCAAAGGACAAAACGTTTGGCACCAATTCTGAAAAAGCAGCAATCACAGAACGCTGAGATCTGGTGGCTAAGGATGTTCAGTGGATCTGATCGTAAACTAACTTATGCCCTGTCATTTTTCTTAGAAGATGTAAGGGACTTGATATCAGACACAAGCTGTGGACTTGAATAAACAAAATCAGTTTGAATACGTCGTATCAAACTGATTTTGTTTATTCATGGTTGCCGCTTATTTATCGAGAAATAGAGATTAAGAAAGAACTGCTGGCAAAGATACGACATATTCAAACTAAGGGAATTAATGATGAAGGCTCCGATGTGATAAATCTCATGTTGTGATACATTTTAAGTTGTCCTTTTTAAAGGTTTGAATAAACAGTACAAAAATGAAAACATTTTTTTTTTAAAAGATAGTTGAGTGCCAGCCATGAAAACTTTGGGGGATGTGGAATCCACCTAAAGTTACTTGTCAACTATTTTCAATGATTTAATGTGCATGTGGTTTTCGGGCTCTGTCAATTTGAAACAAAACTTCCAAGCTTTAAACCAGCTAAAAAAGAAATAGCCACAATGAGAAAATTGGCAAACACTTGGGCATTTGTTGTGCATGGGGAGTGGGGTAGGGGGAACTTTTCAAATTTGACACCATGTGCACCCATACCTCGCCATCAGCACAAAACTCGAGGGGATATGTCCAGAAAAAGCCAGAAATTGAGAGATGTTTCTTCTGTGATGTCTGCAAACATCTCAAATGTTCAGGGACATGCAGTGATGTTCCGGAACTTGAGAAATGTTCGAGGACATCCATGCACAAGGTCAGTGAAGAGCAGTTATTAGACAGCTTATAACTTGGATGCTGTTCAATGAAACTGCACGAAATTTTGCAATATACACCCAACTTTGAATAGTCGTGCAAAATTTGGTGCCATTTTGTCAAGAGGGGAAAAATTAGAGGAGGGGTCCCAAAACATTTGGATGGCTTATAACTTTGGCACCATTTGAGGAATCCACACAAAAAGATTATAAACCCAACTTTGAATGTTTGTGAACATTTTCAAGTGAATTTGTCAAGATGAGGCAAAACTGTATGGGTTCCCCATAGGCTTGAATGGGAAACAATTCTGCTTACGGCTACAATCCGACGTGCTGGACAGATTTTCAGCAAACTTGTGAGGAGCATTGGCAAGCACCCAAAAGCACGCTTTTGCAAATCTGTCCTGTGTTTTTTTTTAAAGTGTCACAATGTAGGTACAATAATTTGTGATATATATTTGGTGCCTGTGACCATGGCCAGTGGCCAGATTTTCCAGGGCATGGCCAAACGACATGCCCCAGACAATCTGGCCACTGGCCAGGGCCTGGCTATCTGGTTAAAGTGGGCAGTGGGCCTGGCCAGTGGCAAGGACAGGTGCAAAAAAGTGCCTGAGGCATAGCCAGTGTCCAGATTGTCCAGGGCTTTGCCATGCCCCGGGCAATCTGACCACTGGCCAGGACCACCAGGGACCTGCCATTGTGATAAAGTGGAACACAAGAGAAGTCCCTAGACTAGACCGAATAACACAAATGCATCTCATGTGATGAAATAGTAAATAACTGTCTGGGCAGATATCAGAAAAACAAAATAGTTTAATAAAACAAACACAGAAATGACTTACACCCTTCACAACGAACCAAAAGCAGCCGCATTGTTTCGCAAAAAGACTGAAACATTATGTGTACAAAAGTTTTTACAGTGAAAAGCAATAGACACGACAAATCAATGTGAATATATGATAAACACATTCAGAACTAGACGCATTGGGACACAACGTAAAATCGACAAAACAATTAAAGAACAAAGCATAAATGAAAAAGAAGTGAGATATATAAACAAAAATGTATGAAACTGTTGACCCGTGTATAGGGGTTTCGGCTACATGGGTCTGTTTGTTGTATGTTGTAAGATGGGCCCCAATTTCTTCAGGACAGAAGAAAATGTAGTCAAATAAAATCTGTTAAGTCTTAAAAAGGGTCAACATTTAGGGTCTTCAAGGATCAGAATGGTCCCGGATAGGTACCATAATCAAGTGGACTAACATTCAATATCCACAGTGTTTGACCTCACCGATCCTGTAGCTAACAGGTGTTCAAACATTGTAAATAAATGTAGAAACAAGGGCAGGGAGGCATCTGTGTCTCCTCTGGATTAGTTCAGAGCGCAGACCTGAACGCTCGTCTACACTGGTAGTTGTTTTCCCAGTGAGTCATGATGTATCCGATCGTGATGCACAGGCACAGCGTGTTAAAGTGGGCATGGCCACCAGAGAACGGCTATGTGGTAACCTTTTCGAAACTGGGATAGGCTTGAATGCAGAAATAAATTCTGCTTGCAGCTACAGCCTGAAGGGCTGGACGGGTTTACAGCAAACCTGCATCAGCAAGGACTCAAAAGCATGCTTTTACAAATCTGTCCTGTGTTTTTTTTTCTTCCAAGTGTCAAAATGTAGGTACAAAAAATAGTGATATAACCTTGGTGCCTGGTCATTGGGCCTGGCCCTCGCCAAAGACAAATGTCTACTCTGATTTGCTTTTGTAGCCTGCAGCATGGCTGAAGCCCATGCCCCATGGATTGTGGGCACTGGCCATGGCTGCAAGCCATGAACACTGGCCATTGGGCACATTATGGGGTTATAGTGGACACTGGACCAGGATGTAGGCTAGGGCAATGGATAATGATGGTGGTTTGGTGGGGCTGGGGTCATGGTCGAACCTCATGCCCTAGACAATTCAACGATGACTTGTAGACACAGCATGCACCGCCAAGATGACACACATCATCAGTATGCGCTGCAAAAAATATGTTTGTTAAAGGCGGTTTATAGTCTTTTCATATATTTTAAAAGAGGAATTAATAATGTATATACAGTGCTGTAGCATCGTGAAACATTTTCACTTATAAAAACCATTTAAATTCAGTGAAAAGAAACATTGTTAAAAGGATGTTATGGTTAAGTTGCACTAACAAACACCTAGGAAATGTATTGAAAAAAAATGTGTTAAAGGGACATTATGGTTGCAAAGTAAAAATCGAATAACCAAAGAAATTTGAAGTTATGGTAAGCTATGCAATCATAACTCATGCCACTTGCATCCATTGCTGAGACTAACACCCAGGGGAAGGATGACATCACAAATAGCATTATCAATGACATCTCTTATGACATCACATAAGACATTACTACTCTGTAACAATCCTGATGGAATGTCCCTACAAGGGGTCGTGTTTAGAGTGTTACTAGCGACACATTAAGGCTGATTGGCAGGTCTCTAATAAACTACTGCATGTATCGCAACATGTACTTATTGAAACAGAAACATTCTACTGAAGTTGTCTTGTTTAAACAGTAATCTAATAATAAACAGAGACAATGGCTGCACCATGGACCGTAGAAGTAGTGTATTCTTAATCTGGGATGTTTGGCCAGTAGAATCATAAAACCAAGCCTATCAAAACCTTAACTAATGTTAAACTTGGAATCAACAGCTAACAATACAAGAATTACTACACACATGTTAGTATACAGAGTATTAGTTGAAATTCAATGCATACAAACCTCTGTCACATACAGGGAAACTCTTGTCAGGAGGAAACATATACTCTGACCAGACAATGAAACTAAGATTAGAGTTAATCATCATGTATAAAAATGGTATTTTCTTTCTGAGGCCTGCTTATTGTTCCATGTTGTGCATCATAAACTCAGGCCAAAGCGTAAAGAAAGTAATGTCTTCATGTAGAGCACCTTTAGAGTATGTGTATCATTATTTCAATGCATTATGAACAAATCAAGTCCTCTGCTTAAAATGCTTACTCTCACTGTAGGAAAACAATTTCCTAGTAAATGTGATGTCAATGCCATTTGTGATGTCATCTTTGATGTCATGGGTGTTATTATTAACAGTGGTGGAAGACTGAGTTATGGTTGCATAGCTTACCAGAACTGTTGAATTTCTTTGATTTTTTGATTCTACCTTGCAACCAAAATGTCCCTTTAATAAAGTGTTTTCAGTGATATTTATACATAACCATAATTATTTTCTTTTTAATGGCATGTTTTACCATCAAGTTAGGGGCACCGCCATGGGGGCAATCTTTCCCCTTCCGTATGCCAATCTCACAATGGGCGGGTGGGAGCATAAAAGTTGTTTGGAGTCAGGCTACTTTTGGGTACACTGATAAGGTTTCATGTTGGCTATGCTATATTGATGACCTTTTTATTTTGTGGAAAATAGAATGGCTTGACTGTGTTAAGATTTTGAATGTCAACAATCTCAATTTACGCTTCACTAAAAACCATAGTGACACCGAGTTGAAAGGTTGCCAAGTCCATTGATGTACTGACTACCATGGTATTTTGCAAGTCCACCAGCTCTAACCTTCCTCTGTTGGCCACCAGTAACCATCCAAGGTAATGTGTCAATAGTATACCCTATGGCGAGTTTGTTAGATTTCACCGTAATTGTTTCAAGAAGGCCGATTTCGATTTACAGTCAGCATATGTTGCCAAACATTTTGTTGCCAGGAGCCACCCAAAGAAATTGATTGAAAATGCCTTTTGAAAGCATGTGGCTGCCGCCGTGATTCCCCTTTGACACCCTCTGGTGCAGCTTCCTCTAGTCATGACAATCAAACTAGACTTATATTGACTTGTGGTCCTGTGTCTAACAAGATTCACAATATTGTCACCAAGTATTGGCATGTTTTACGGGCTGATAAGTATTTGGGAGAAGTTCTTGCAGCCCGCCCATATGTCACTTTTTCATAGAGCTCCTTCCTTCAAGGTTAATCTGGTCTGTATTTTCCTTGGACCCACCAAGTGTTCCAATTGGCTGGTGAAAAATTCTGTGGGATTTGTCAAATGCACCAAATGTAAAGTTTGTGATTATGCAGTATCTCAGTCTTCTTTTAAATATCCTATTACAGGTCGCAACTTTCTGATTCATGGTCATATCAACTGTAACACTGAATTTGTTGTGTATGTTCTGAGCTGTCCTTGTCTAAAATGGTATGATATGATATGATATGATATGATAGTTTATTTATATAGCGCCTATACACAATGTGTTTCAAAGTGCTTCAAGGCAACAGAGGGAACAAGGGAAAATATAGTGACATTCTTACAGGCCATGAACAGTAAGGATGTGAAATTAACTATCGTACTCGGCCTGACGACATTTCAGATAGTGCAAGAACTAAGACATAGATAAGGAAGGGAGGGGGAGAGTGGGAAGGAAATGGAAACGGACGGGCGACTACCGTACTAGGCCTGACAAGATTTCTGGTAGAGCCAAAGAAAAACACGATGTGAGGGAGAGGGGTGCAGAAAGGTAGAGGAGGAACCACCAACAAACTTAAACTGTGGATTTCACAGCATGTACGTGCCACTAAGAACAAAGGTTTAGAATACCCAGTTGCCAAACATTTTTATGAATTGCACAATGGCCAGCTACACAGGTTCCAATATTTTGGTGTGCCCCAAATTGCCACGCATCCTCGAGGTGGAGACAGGACAATAAAACGAAGACAACTCGAGACCAGATTATTAATTTCCAAACAAAGGTTCTGATGGGCAATAACATTGATGAAGAATTATACACATTTATTGGTGTCTGACCATATCGTCCATGATGTCGTCTATATATGCCTGATACCTAGTTGCGCTTATGCCTGGGAAAACAGAAAATGTATTGTGTCATGATCCTTTTCAATGTGGGGTTTTGTATTGTCTATTTTTATATGCTGCAATCTAATGGGGCAACAATCTTTTTCAATCATGTATGTCATCATTTATTTCTTTGTTCTTATTTCTTACTTATCTTGTTTAACTGTGTATTCTTTTGCACATTTCTTTGCAATTTAAAATGTGTGCAGTCACTTTAGTTGCATTTCTCTCTTTTTCATTTCTTTTTATTTTCTTCATTGCACTTTCTTTAATTTCTGTTTTTTCTACTGATCTTCGTGTATTTTGGCTTTGGTACAGTGTTTTGGCTTATTAATTGATGGCCATCATTGTTTGGATTTAGCCCTGTTTTAACTTTCATTTTTCATAGGATATCTTTTTTATGTATAAAATAATGAGTCTTTGGGCTGCACCTGCTTGTACAATTTGGAGATCATTTTCAATCCAATCCTCAATGTATCATTACATTGTGCTATTCTTATGGGTATGTGGTTCTGCCCTATGCTGCTCTATTGAAGATTTCTATTATGGAATATTGTATGTTTAGATGATGGCCATATTACTACATGAGTGTCATGGGTACAGGCCTGATTAGCACATCCAAGTCACTTCCGTTCTTAATTCATGATGGCAGAGGAGGAAAACAGGCACGAGCAATGTGGGTGAGAGCCTGGCGAGCCAGAAATAGGTTGTCATCCATTTCACCCATAGGAATTTCCGTGCCCATAGAGTAACATGAGTCTTCCTGTTTCCACCAAAATTGATCCTTATGTGCCAGTTCAGAACTATGTTGCACGCTCTAGTCTCCGGTGTGACTGTCTATAAAAGCCACGCCCAAAGAACAAACCATGCTTCGTGTGCTTTCTGTAAGCTTCAGGCACATGCTTACCTGTTCCTGACTGCAGAGTTTTCTACAGCATTTTCGCAGCGCTCGTGGGCCGGCAAGCCACTCCTCTGCTCTGCGAACTCTTTGCACCTGAAAGAAGAAGGAAAGAAGACGTTAGCTGTTTTTCACTTACCTCTCCAACGGCTGCTCGCGGAACACGACTCTCGGAGGCTCCCACTGATCTCACTTTGACTCGCGGACCGGCGAGTCTCTCCCACTTCACCTTCGCTTCAGCCGCTTCAGGCATCCGTCTCCACAGCATCTCCCGGAGACCTGCAGAAGGGAAAAGCAGAGCAAGCAGGTTAGAACTACTTGGACTGCATCGTTAACTGCAACACTGTAGAACTTTATTTTCCGTACCTAAATTATCCACATGCCCAAACCCAGTGAGGCAACTGGGGGACCGCAGTGATACCGCACTTACCTGTATCCAAATTCAGTGATCCAATTGTATTCACCTTCCTATCCTGCAGCTCAGAGGATCCAGTGAGGTAACTGACTCCTGGGGACATTTATCAGGAGAGCCACAGGACTTCTCCAAACCAGCCACATTCTCTCTACAGCTGCTACTTTGCCGCAACCAAACAGCAGTACTTTACACCGCAGTGCAGCCGCGACAGCAAGCAAACACTGCGCCAAGTGAAATTACCGGCCATCGGGTTCTGGACCATAGCGCCCCTGCAGATGCAGGACGGAGAGCCCACCATCCTGAACTAAAAGGCAGACTTCCCATTACCCCGGGTGGAGTAGAAAAGCAGGGCTGAGATTGGCTGACTCCATCGCTCCTGCGGAGATTGAGGTGAGCGTGACAGAACACGAAGCCTACCATAAACCTCCTCCGCCTGAGCAATGGAGACCTCGGCGGTAGATCAGCTGTCACAGTTATTGGGGGAATTATGGGCAGAGGTACACGCAGCTTGTGCAGAGACAAACGCCTTGAGGCGTGAATTGGTAGTGAACAGGGACAAAACAGACGAGATTGCCTGTCAATTATTACAGACCCAGGCAGGTTTGGCCCCGTTGCCAGGGAGGGCCACGGTAACACCATCATTACCACCCCAGCCCATTGTACATGTACAAGTAGTTATTCCAGGCAACGTACCATTGGCCCCACCGGAGAGGTTCTTAGGAGAACCGAAACAGTTTGGAACCTTCATGAACCAGTGTCGTTTACATTTTCTGTGCAAGCCGGGGTTGTTCCCTCCAGACCAATCAAAAGTGGCCTTTGTGTTGTCATACCTTGGGGGTCATGCCGCGGACTGGTTGGTGCCGTTAGTAAACAGGGACAACCCCTTACTCCGGAATTATGCTGGTTTCAAGCATGAGTTAGAGAAACTCTTTGCTCCCAGTACACAAGGACAAGCCTTGGATGACGAGTTTTTATCCTTCCGGCAAGGGAGTCAGGACCTTCTGGCTTACGTAGCAATTTTTAATTGCCTGGTAGCCGAAGCAAACTGACCCGAGGAACAACAAACAACTTTGTTCTACAGAGGCCTACGAGGAGAGCTCAATGACTTCCTGGCACAAGTCGTCAATCCCCCAGACAGTTGTGCGGAATACATTGACTTGGCAATACAGCTCGATCATCGACTACAAACCCGGAGGGCCGACCGCGCACGTTCAGAGGGCAGAACATTCTACGTGCGGCCCAAGGAGACATCTGTTCGTCAGTCCCTAGAAACACATCCTGAACCCATGCAATTGGGTGGAGTCCGAGGTTCACTCACCAAGGCAGAACGTGACAGAAGACGGCAAGAGCAGTTATGCTTGTACTGTGGACAATCTGGTAATTTCCTCCGTAACTGTTAAGCCCCCTCGAAAAACTGTTGGAGCTATAGACGGGGGGAAAGAAGCAACCGAGACGGAAAAACTCCAACGCCCGACAGACATAGAGGTCGGTTTGTCGAGCGCAACAAAGATTCACCTGACCTCACATTTCACCATCCTGGTAGTCATCGTAGACCAACAATATCCTTCCAAGTTACACGCTCTTGAAGCATTTGTGGATAGTGGAAACATCGGAAACTACATGTGGCCTCATTACGAGAAGTGCGCAAATAACGGGGTCAGTACCGGCATGGAGGAACTAGCGGGTCCGTGCTCATATGACACTGCTAATAGCGGCTGATTATGAGTGCGCGAGCAGGCGCGAACCCCCATGCCGGTAACGGCCATATCGCAATGCCGCTAAAGGCCCTCCAACCCCTCAAAGCGCCATCACGGGACCCGCCGATACCGCCTCCGTCTAGGAGGCACCTCTTAATACCAATCCAGTAATAACATCATGCTAATACCGAGCTCGTAATGCCGCACCCGGAAGTAACGTCATCGCATCGGAACGGGAAATGCGCCGGTGGCCATCTTTAAAAACACAATCCATTGCAATCCTCCCAAACCACCAGTGTTGCACATGAGAGACCAGGGCCTTCCAAATCAACATGTCTAAGGCAACCAGAAAATTCAACCCCCGCTTGCGCAAGAAGCGTTTTTCTGATGAGGAACTTACCATGTTGGCAGACACCCTTGCTGCCCATGCTGATGACATAAACACCCATAACCTCAAAAGGGAGGCGCATCCAGAGAAAGAAGGAGATATGGGAGGAGGTAGCCCCCAAGGTATATGCAGTCGGCACCACCCCACGGACAGTCAAAGACTTCAATAAAAGGTGGGATGACCTCTGCTTTAGGGTCCGCAACATCCTGGCCAGGAATCGGAGGGAGGCCATGGCCACACGCGGGGGTGCCCACTCCCCGACTAAGCTAATGCTCTGGGATGAGACCTGTAGTACTTTCATCCAGATGGAGCCTATTTATGGCTTTGGTAAGATGGAGA
The DNA here is from genome assembly GCF_040938575.1 of Ambystoma mexicanum. Classification (NCBI taxonomy): domain Eukaryota; kingdom Metazoa; phylum Chordata; class Amphibia; order Caudata; family Ambystomatidae; genus Ambystoma; species Ambystoma mexicanum. The sequence goes on from NC_090935.1 coordinate 1,494,850,999, forward strand.
CGGGTGCCGCAACATCTGGAGATGGAGGTGAGTGACCCTGCAGACCCCAGTAGGGGAAACCATGACATAGCACAAGTGATCTGGAATAGAGCCTAGGCAAGGCAATGCATGTCCCGACACACACAAATCAACATATCCATGTCCAGATGGAGGCCCAAACCGTGCCACACTGAAATGCATGCTGAGTGCCAATCCCATTACCAACAGACAGCCAACACACAGGGACCATTCCCATGTCATACATCACACAAACCCCAATACAACGGCATGCCACCTGCCATGCAGCATTCCTGAATTGAGACGTCACGGCAAATGCCAAAATGCCCTCCTTCAAACTACCCTGTGTGACACACCTGTAAGATATGAATGCATGATAAATGAAAATCTCCACAGCACCATATAATGCATCTTGCATGTAACACCATTACTGATGCCCTGCATCTCTTCTACCTCCCCAGGCACCAGTTGAGAAGATGGCAGTGAAGAACCAGCCACAAGGGCATCCACGTCCCGGGCGAAAACAACTGCCACAGGCAAAACCACCTCCGGGGCAGCCTCGCAGCCCACACCAAAAGCCAGGGCGAGTGCCCAGGCCATGCCCGCACATGATGGCCCCACAGCTACGCCTGAGACCGGAACCAAGGTGCTGGCAACACCAGCGGAAGGGGAGGTCAGTGGCACCCATTCTGCAGAAACAGGTTCCGTGGGTGAGGCAGCAGCCACAGCCCCACTGAGAGACATCGAAATTGGAGCGGAGGAGTATGTGGACAAGGAAGGCCTAATCCATGCGGCATGTCCACACACCCCAAGCCCCCTGTCCACCCCCCAACCCCACATGCAGGCAACACCCTCCAGCACCATTGCGGATCCTGCAATCCACAGTTCAGACCTCAGCACCACCCCCAAGGCCAGCCCTGCAAATGCACGCCTGGTCGCAGCACCCTCAACCTCTGCTGCTCCCACCGACCTTGAGGCACGGCTATCAAGGGTGGAGGCAAGACAGGACTCAATGCTGGAACTTGTTCGACAATATGTGGTGGAGGGAGAGGATACAAGGTGAGAGATAGCGCAGGCCATTGCAGGGAACACTGTCGCCATAAATGCCTCTGCGGTGATGATGCATGACAGTCTGGGGGCCATCACGCAGGTCCTACCCTCAATACTGCAGCACATGCAGCAGCAACAACCCGCGCCAGCCATGCCAGTCACTACGGCATCCACCCCATCCACCACATCCCCATCCTCCACACCCGCTTCCTCTGCACCCTCCAGCCCTGTGCATCTGACAAGGTGGAGTGCGAGGCAGTCAGAAATGCTGCCCCCGGACACCAAGAAAGCACGGAAATAGTATGGGACAACAATGGGAGTGGGGGAGATGGTGTCGGTGGTGTATAGGTGTATAAGGGGGTGTTCATTGGGGGTATGGGGAGTTCATTGGGGGTATGGGGAGTTTTGCTGTTTTGGGGGGAGGCGGGGGGTTGCACTTTTCTGTAGTTTACATTAATACACCCGTTGTGTAAAAAAACATTTAATACCTGGACATTGTTCATTTCGTGTGTATCCATTTTATTCATGACAGTGCACAGTGCCCAACTCCCCACATACCCTGTGTGCATGTCCACATGGACCAAGTGCTCAGTGTAGCACTGACACATATCCATCAACGTCCCTGTGGTTCAGAAGTATTCGTCAATCAGTGATTGGCGTACAGCACAGCCATCTTGTGCATTACGTACTGGCAGGGGTGCTGCTTCTCCTCCGTCTTCATCCTCATCATCCACACCCGGTGCATGCATGTCAATGTCAAGTGGCAGTGGTATATTTCTCCGGACGCACATGTTGTGCAGCATGACACAGGTCATGGTGATCTTTGCCACCTTCTCAGGCCTATAAAGGAGTGCTCCACCCGACTTGTTTAGGCAGCAGAACCGCTCCTTCAACAGGCCAAAGGTCTGCTCAATCACGACAGGGGTACGGGTATGAACCCGATTGTACTCCTCTTCATGGCTGTTCTGCGGGTTCGTACAGGGGTAAGTAGCCACGGCTTCAAGGGATATCCTACATCAACTGCATGCGAATACAAAGAGGTCTGTGTAAGTCACTCTGAGCTGGCACCTTCAGGTTTCACAGCCATGGCCGCAGCAATTTGCTGTTGACATGCACATGTCCCTGTACGTATGCACAAATATTATTTAGATGCATTGTATACTGCAATATGGTGTGCTATTCTGGATGGTGTTGAACAGATGATGCAGGGTGATTACTTGCATGCTGATGCAGATGTACTGTGGATGCAGGACGATGTCTTGCCTCCCATGATTGCTGTGTATATTACTCTGTGCATAATCACACTAGCCACATTGGCACATTTGCAATCATGTTTGGTCATGCATTGCTTGACATACCCATGGTGGCCAGGTTGTGCGTTTTACATGTTGTCATTGATATACGGCATTGGTCCAATGTGTGGCAGTGATGTGTCATGTTCGGGTTGGGAGGTTCAGGTCAGGAGTGTTTAGCTCTGCGTGCATTCTCCACTCACCGCCCATTCCCACCCTGGTGGAGTATGCATCCCCCTACCTCACAACCCTGATGCACTGCCATGGGCCAGTCAGGCAACTCACCAAGCAGCCAGGCACGTCGTCCAACATGACGCTCCATGTAGCGGGGTAGTGTGGAGTTACGCAGCACCATGGCGTCATGTGTAGATCCGGGATATCGTGCGCAACAATGTGTGATGATCTTGCTGCAGTCACATACCATCTGCACATTGATGGAGTGGTATTGCTTGCGATTGCGGTACCCCGCCTCTAGGGCATGGGGGACTACCAATTCTACATGGGTGCAGTCTAGGGCACCAACGCAATTGGGCATGCTTGCCAGTGCATGGAAGCCTACTTTGGTGTCGGCACTCTCCTGGGCAGTCCGTGGTAGGGATATGTGGGTGGTAGCGTGCTTCAGGTGGGCATCCGGCAATTGGGTCAGCATGCGTGAAAAGAGTGGTTGTGAAATGCCATGCAGCTGGCCCACTGTGTGCTCGTAGGTGACTGTGGCCAGGAAGTGGAGCACAGACACCACCTTTGGTAGCGGGGGGGTGGCAGTGTGTATTTCAATGAGACTGACAATGTCGTCATGTATCATGTCCACAATGGTGGTGATAGTGTCCCAGTCCAACCGGTACAGGGTGTGGATCTGCTCAGAGGTTAGATTGAATGGACTGGGTCTGATGCGAGGGATTGGTGGCTGCCTATGAGGTACTACTGGCTGCACTGATGGTAATTGCTGGGCCTGTCTCACCCTCCTTCTCCTCCTGCGTCTCCTCTGTGCTGCCTGTGGCTGTGGCTGTTGTTGTAGTTGGTGTTGTTGCTGTAGTTGTAGCAGTATAGGCATGTCCTCCAGCCCCATGATTGCAACAGCTAGTGGTATCATTTTGGTGTGGTAAGGGGTGTGGTGCGTGGGTGTACTCCTTTTATACTGGGACAGGCTCCATTGACTCCACTTGTGGTGATTGTGTGCACCATGCACCTTGCATGCCCGCATGAGTTGTGAAGTCCTCCTATTACCGGCATCCCGGTATTTACTTCCCGAAGGTGCACGTGTACGCGTGGGAGCCGGTATGAAGGGGCACGGTATGGGCAGTGGCGGTATGGCGGGTTGTCAGGTTGTAATGTCCCAGAACCGTTAACGATGCTGGTAATACCATTCCGCCTTCCTATTTTCATTACCTCCATTCTCGTAATGAGGCCCATGGACTTGAAAACGGCAGACAGGATTGGGTTACCAGTTTTCTCAAAGGATACTGCAGACAATGTAACCGCAGTCGACGGAACTCGGCTACTTTCGGGCCCTGTAACCCATTGCACAGCAAAGGTTATCCTGCTCTGTCAAGACGGTTGTAAGGAAGATATCTCATTTGACCTTATTTTGGCAATTCCAGATGATCCTTGGCATACCTTGGCTCGAGAAGCACAACCCGCTCATAGATTGGCGTAACAGAACGCTAACATCTCCCAGTGACTGCAGCCACTGTTATGGGACAGGCCAGATATCAGAATACCCAATACCTGCATCCCCTAAGACACTACCGGTATTGGGGATACTAGGAGTCCTACCTACAGAATACCAGTAGTTCCAAGATGAATTCACCAAGGAACAAGCCAACACACTACCCCCGCATCATTCCTACGACTGCCAAATCGACCTGGTACCGGGGGAAAAAGTTCCTTGCAGCCGCATTTACACCTTGACGGAAGGGGAGAACGCTCATCTAAAAATCTACTTAGATCAATACTTTGCAAATGGTTTCATCCGCCCATCTAAGTCTCCCGCAGCCTCTCCCCTCTTCTTTGTCCCCAAGAAGAAGGGGGATCTAAGAACATGCATCGATTACCAAGTGTTAAACCAGGTCACGGTAAAGAACAAGTCCCCGTTACCTCTGATCCCCGTATTGCTCAATCATGTGAGACAAGTTCAAGTGTTTACAAAATTGTACCTCCGTGGGGCCTATCACCTGGTGCACGTAAAAGAGGGTGATGAATTAAAGACTGCGTTTCGCACCAGGTATGGCATCTACAAATATCCGGTAAGGCTGTTCGGGCTATGTAATGCGCCGGCGGCATTCCAACACTCCATGAACGATGTCATGCGAGAACTGCTAGACATATGTGCTGTAGCATACATCGGCGACATCCTCATCTACTCGGCCACTGTACAAGAACATGTGTCGAATTTACGGGCAGTTCTCCGCAAGTTACGTGAAAATCATTTATATGCCAAGCTTGAAAAATGCTCCTTCCATGTCACCGAAGTGGAGTTTTTAGGATTTGTATTGTTTCCACAAGGCATCCGAATGGACAACAGGAAAGTAGAGGCTATTCTCACCTGGCCATCACCCTCGTCCCTAAAGGGAGTGCAGAATTTTCTCGGCTTTGCAAACTTTTACTGACACTTTATACCAGTTTTTTCACACATGGTACACCCTATTACTTCCCTCCTACACAAGCACTGAAAATTTGAATGGACCCCTGCAGCAGAAGAGGCTTTTCATGCCCTAAAGGACAAATTTACGTCAGCCCCTGTATTTCAACACCAACAACCAGATCTCCCATACATCCTTGAGACTGATGCTTCAAGCGTAGCCATGGGGGCGGTCCTATCCCAATGGAATCCCGATACTGGTCACCTACACCCCGTGGCTTTCTGGTCGAAGAAGCTTTCCCCAGCAGAATTGAATTATGCAGTTACGGATAAGGAACTGCTCGCGATCAAAGAAACCCTTGAGGAATGGAGGCACTACTTGCTCAGAGCGAAGCATACAATTACAATCTAAACTGACCATCGAAACCTCCAGTACGTGCGCTCGGCTAAAGCGCAATCATCCCGACAACTCAGTTGGGTTCTGTTCCTGTCAGAGTATGATTTTGTGATTACTTACCGACCCGGAGTAAAAATGGCAAGGCAGCTGCATTATCACGCATTGGCAAAGGGGAACAAGCCTACAACATTTCTGACCCAGTAGACATCATTCCAGGCGACAAGATCCTAGGTCTTTGTGGGACCTCCTTCATGGGAGGCATTGAAGAAAAAGGTGAAAAACAGCCTGCCCGCAAAGGAACTACGGATATGGAGCAACAAAGGAACCCACTTTTCCATCAAAGCCGGCCTACCATTTTACCGAGATCGTCTCTACCTCTCAGAAATACTCCCCAATTACCACAACTGGCCTATTGAAGGGCACCCGGGAGTGGCAAATACTGCAGAAAAGGTTGAAAGATCCTACTGGTGGCCAACTTGGCGACAAGACACCACCGAATTTGTCAACTCTTGTGGGACATGTGCTCAAAGCAAGGCCTCAAGGCAAAGACCAGCCGGCTTATTACAACCATTGGCGGTACCGCCTACTCCCTGGCACACCGTCTCGATGGATTTGGTCACGGACCTGTCTACCAGCTCCGGGTTTAACACCATCCTTGTGGTGGTGAATCTATTCACCAAAATGGCCCATTTCATAGCCTTAAAAGGCATCCCGTCTGCCCAGGCCTTGGCCCAAGTCTTCCTCAACATCATGAAGTTGCATGGGTTCCCATCCGTGCTAATTTCCGACAGGGGCAGTCAGTTCATGTCACGATTCTGGAAACAATGTTGCACCTTGGCTGGAGTAGAAATACGGTTGTCTACCAGTCATCATCCACAAACAGATGGACAGACAGAGCGCACAAACCAAACTCTGGAGCAATACCTCCGTTGCCTTTTGCACCAAACAGAACACTCATCGGAGGAGATCCTGTGGATGGCCGAATACGCATATAATAACTCAATACACACCTCTACACACATAAATCTTTTCTACACTCTGTATGGACGCAACCCAAGGATATCTGCATATGACCCACCAGAAGCTATCGAAATGCCTGCCATCAAGACTTTGCATGAAAGGTTCACTCAAGCAACCAAAGATGCAGCGGCACATCTAGAGACAGCTAAGGCTACACAAATGAGGTGTGCCGATCGTCACAGGAGAAAGGCCCCAGACTACCAAGTAGGGGATTTGGTGTGGTTAGCATCCAAGTATATCACATTAAAAGGAGCCAGGCAATTCCAACCCAGGTTCTTAAGTCCTTTCAAAATGGAAAGTGTGATCACCCCTGTCGCCATGAGGTTGACCTTACCTCCACAAATGCGCATACACCCGGTATTCCATGTTTCTTTGTTGAAGCCTGTACACCCTGAGACTAGAACGCTAATGCCACCAGCCTCCATATTAAAAGAGGGTGACGAACCAGAGTACGAGGTTGAGCAAATACTAGACTCCAAAGTGGTAAGAAACACTCTGTATTACCTAGTGGATTGGAAGGGATATGGGCCCCAGGATAGATCATGGGAACCAAGCGAGAACATCCATGCCCCTCAGTTATTACACAAATTCCATCGAAACAATCCCACCAGCCAGGTCCAGGGAACACACCATTGGGTGGGGCCTTGAGCGGGAGGACTGTCATGGGTGCAGGCCTGATTAGCACATCCAAGTCACTTCCGTTCTTAATTCATGATGGCAGAGGAGGAAAACAGGCAGGAGCAATGTGGGTGAGAGCCTGGCGAGCCAGAAATAGGTTGTCATCCATTTCACCCATAGGAATTTCTGTGCCCATAGAGTAATATGAGACTTCCTGTTTCCACCGAAATGGATCCTTATGTGCCAGTTCAGAACTATGTTGCACGCTCTAGTCTCCGGGCGTGGCTGTCTATAAAAGCCACGCCCAAAGAACAAACCATGCTTCGTGTGCTTTCTGTAAGCTTCAGGCACACGCTTACCTGTTCCTGTCTCCAGAGTTTTCTACAGCATTTTCGCAGCGCTCTCGGGCCGGCAAGCCACTCCTCTGCGAACTCTTTGCGCCTGAAAGAAGAAGGAAAGAAGACGTTAGCTGTTTTTCACTTACCTCTCCAGCGGCCGCTCGCAGAGCACGACTCTCGGAGGCTCCTGCTAATCTCACTTTGACTCGCGGACCGGCGAGTCTCTCCCGCTTCGCCTTTGCTTCAGCCGCCTTCAGGCATCCGTCTCCACAGCAACTCCCAGAGACCTGCAGAAGGGAAAAGCAGAGCAAACAGCTTAGAACTTGGACCGCATTTTTAACTGCAACACTGTAGAACTTTATTTTCCGTACCTGAATTATCCACATGCCCAAACCCAGTGAGGCAACTGGGGGACCGCAGTGATACCGCACTTACCTGTATCCAAATTCAGTGATCCAATTGTATTCTCCTTGTATTCAATTGTATTCACCTTCCTATCCTGCAGCTCAGAGGATCCAGTGAGGTAACTGGCTCCTGGGGACATTTATCAGGAGAGCCACAGAACTTCTCCAAACCAGCCACATTCTCTCTACAGCAGCCACTTCACTGCAACCAAACAGCAGTGCTTTATACCGCTGTGCAGCCCCGACATCAAGCAAACCCTGCACCCTGAAATTACCAGCCATCCGGTTCTGGACCATAGCGCCCCTGCAGATGCAGGACGGAGAGCCCACCATCCTGAACTAAAAGGCAGACTTCCCATTACCCCGGGCGGAGTAGAAAAGCAGGGCTGAGATTGGCGGACTCCATCGCTCCTGCGGAGATTCAGGTGAGCATGACAATGAGCTATGCACTTGGCCCTTTATGCACTGTGCACTTTATGCATTGTGCACTCTGCTATACGTTTCGCATTTGAATTTTAGACTCTTCACATGGCTGGCCTGTAGCAACAGGTGGTCGCCTCATGTTTCTTTCTATTGTTGTCATTTGACATTCTGAGTTTAGTTGCATGTTTGCATGTGGCATCTTATGAGCCTGCCTGGTTTTATATCGATGTACTATGCCCTTTTTCCCTCTCACTATTTCAAGCACTTTATACGTTTACATTGATTGTTGTTTAGCGTTAGGGTTTAGGCATTTTGACTTTACCCATAGCTTATTTCTTGCTTACTGCAATTAATAATATTAACGTAGTAATCCCCATTGTGGGATTATTTTGTTTTACTTATGGCCAACTGGCTTCCATCTTTGGCTTATTGTCTTATGCACAAAACACTTTACAATATGTCTTTGCTGAGGATATAATATGCATTAGCTCATGCCCACTTTCTCCAAGCTTTTGTTAATGTGGCTATTTTTGTTATCATTTGTCAAATGCATTTGTGATTATTTAAATTCATAATTCTTATTAGCATGTCATGTAACAGTGTATTTATTGTATCTGGCATTTCTGGAATATATGTACATTATTAAATACTCCTTTCTAACAAGGCTGACTTGCTTACAATTACTATTAGCCTGACATGTAAACCATAGAGTTGTGTGTTACTTTTATTCTGTCACACTGCACTGGTGTTATTTCAGTGGGAACAAGTGCCTGGTGGGGCATGAAACGCGTAGCTGGCTGCACTCTTGCACAAATATTTGTTCTTTATTAAAAATCTTCGATAACAGATTACTTTGTATTTGTTATTTTCCATTATAAATATACATATATTGTGGAAATCATTGGAGCAAATGTCAATGGCCTAAAATAAATGTATGACAGAAATCCTCCATTCTGAGAGAGAAGCCTTGCCTGAAGGACTTTGTTCTGTGTTGATTGCATATTTTGTTCTCAGCTTTGATAATAAGGGCATCATGTAAACTTAAAATATAGAATGCAAACATACATGCCCAATAACATTGTGAAATTAACTTTTGGAGTGTATTATTTCCAAGGCCTGATTTCACCTGCAAAGCCAATGGTGTAGATCACATATTTTCTTGCAGCCACTGTGTAGGACAATTCAAAAGGACAAGACTGAGAACCAAACAAGAAATATACCCCATCTAAAAGGTAGATCCAAAACTTTTGAGTGCATTTACTTCCCAAAAGTATTTAGCAGGCTCGGAATGTTTGTGGGAGAACATGACACAGGTACAGGAAAGTCTGAGATATCATCACCAGCGCAATGTTCCTGGTTTCCCAGTACACAAAGCAAAGAGTAATCTGTATTATGTCCCATGTAGAGAAAATATGGCTGCAATTTAAATGTGATTTGTATTCAAGGACCATCTTTATTATGTGTTTTGGCTGTAAATTGTACAGCTTATTACAGGCATATGTGATTTCCTAGACCCAAGCAATAAATCCTTGCATTTGAGATTCAAAGTGACCTGCATGAGTTTTGAGGTGAAAGGGGACGATTTGACACTGCTTAAAATGGGAGCTAGAAACTCTTTGAATATGCTACTTATCAGGCCTTTCTAGTTCATGAATTCACAATAACAAAGCACGATGAAAAGCCTACATACAAAGGCCACTGGTCAGGTATACACTGATTTTGAAGGCCAACTTGGCTAAACAACAGATTGCTGATCTGGGCCGCTGAGCTTCTAGGGGGCTTGTCATAATTCATGCAGCTGAGGGAATCCCATACAAATTCCATTAGTCCAGTTTTAGGGAAAGGACATCAAACTATATGCACAGAAATAGACATTCCTTTTTGAACACATTTTGATGCCTATGTTGGGGAAAACAATCAGCAACTCCACACTAGCAACATGAATAGATTGTAACATGAGGAAAATCTGAAACCACATGTCTAATCACTAAATTTGTACTGTGTTGCAATGCAAGTTCAGATTGACACGACATTTTGAAGATAGGAGCAATATCTAAACAATTATGTAAAAATATATATATACTGTGGCAAGTTTTGAATAGGCAATAAATGGCACAAAAAACAATTTCACCAGATTTTATCTCACAGCTATCATTCAAGTATCTAAATGTGCACATTCATATACCAAACCTAAAAACGTAATATTTTTTTAATTTCATATGTTCACATCAAAATCTAGGTCCAAACAATAACGACATATACTTTCCTTCAAAAGGTGTGGTTCTGACCTCCTCCCTTGCTGAATCACGGGACTAAGAAAACGACACATCTGTCACACATAGGAGGAGCCAGAAATATATACCATTACAAGCATGCATGCCATACGGAAAAGTTTGTGGAATATGAAGCTATAAAGATTGAAGAACGAACTGGTGATAGGAGTGCAAAGCTGATATTGGAAGGACTGACCCCAGGCAGATTGGAGACCAGTCCATTGAAGAAGAATGGCCAGTCTATTTTTGGAAGGTGGGTTCTACACATGCATCTGGAAAGAGGGTTTGCTGAAATGATCCAGGTTGACTGAGTTCCCAGCTGACTCTCCAAAATCAGAGGGCACATTCAAAAGGCAAATAAACCCCAATCACCCCCAAGCTGTCCATATAGATTGATGAGGGTAAATCCAGGAAGATAAAAAGGTAGGAAACTCAGTTGAATACAATTTGAAAATAGAAACACAGGTGATGATCTATCCTTGTACGGAATACCTGTAAACTGACTCAAGAATTTCTTAAGCCTACTATCATAGCTCCACTGAAACATGGTTCCACACTCCGGAATGAGAACCCACAAGAACTTGCCAATCACTATCATGCATGCCTCGAACACACCATGGACCTTCATGCCCCTGTCAAATATACAACCCCCAAACCACACATGCCTAATAGCATGTGGTTCTCAGAGGACCTTATCACCCTATGCAGGTAAAAGAGGGCCCTTGAACACTTATGTAGAAAACACTCTTGCCCTAACAACCACAAAGACCTCGCCATTGTCACCCACTCCTACAAGAAAACTATAGTCGCCCACAAAGCCGAATCCTACAATGTGAGCATCTCTAATGCCAGCTCCAATTCTAAAGAGCTTTTCACTATCATTGAGACCCCTATACACATTATCGCCACAACCACCAATGACAAGGCATGGTGTACCACTTTACAAAATGCCCTGTCTTCCAAATTGGAGTCCTTACACAACAAAATCAGCACCAAAAAAGCATTGCTTGTGGCCAAATCACACATGCAGAATATCGATGACCACACCATAGTGTCCCATTCCTCATCACCCCCTCCCTTCAACTTTAAACACGTATCACAAGATCAGGTCCTTAGTACCATACTCTCACTCAAACCCTCAAAGGGGACACATGCCTGGCTCACATAGTCAAGCTCTGTGCCTCATCCTTGGCTCCCATCATCAATGACTTTGCCAATGCCTCCTTCTCGGCCTGCAATATACCCCTGAGTATCACAGCAGCCTAGATCACACCGCTCATAAAACAACCCTCACTAGATCTTTCAATCCCAGCAATTACCACCCCCATCACTAATGTCGATTTTCTGCTTAGAATACTCGACTGCCTCACCTCCTTACAAATCCAACAATTCCATGAGCAAAACCACCTACTTGGGATGAGACAATCTGGCTTCTGTCCAAAGCGTAGCACCGAAACCGCTGTCCTCGACTTGAACATCCAAATGGACAACATCTGTGACTCGGACAATCTGACTATCCTCCTCCTATTAGATCTGTCTGCTGCCTTTGATCACAACACCCTCTTGTACTTGTAAAACCATATTTCGCATAATAACGCTTGATAATGAACATTGGCCTAAGCACATTCGCATTGCACTGAAAAACGCATCCAAATGAACCTGAATCAAAGCCGACTATGCCACCATTTTAGAAACATCCGCCGGTTTGTTTAAACTCCTGTTTTCTGTCTCATGTTGCACTGTGTTTTCGGCTCGAGCTGAGGAAAAATGAACTTTGCACTATGTAAACATGTTGTGACTGCTGAGAGCAGAATGTTTGTCCTGCACTAAGAAACCTTGGAGCTGAACTGAACCTCCATTTAGTTGTTGTCTGCAGCAATAGCTTCATCCTTGTTCAAATAGTGGAACTTAATGCTGAATAGCTTAAACTGTGTGCCTCTGCAGAAATCCATTGTGGTCATTCTTGAAACTAAATGTGTATGACCAAAATGTATGAAATGAATACATGAAAAAAACATCTATTTGAAGAATACTAATAAACATATTGGTTACTATTGACTGGACTAAAGATTGGCATTGATTTTCTGGGATTGCATACAATACAAGTACCATTTCAAGAGAAATACAGGTTTTGTTATTGTTTCAGTCACAATATAGGCACTTGCAGTGCAGATCCCAGCACAAATTATAAGAATATCAGCACCAAGGATTCGCCTCAAGAGAGGAAGTATCAATAGTCGACAAGGGCTGAAACTCAATACAAAGAATATTTTCAAGGCTTTCCCCGGGCAGAATCAGTGCACGTTCTAGAAATGGCAGATATATTTCACAAAAAAGATGCAGAAGCGGAAGAACTTTTTTTGAGACTCAGCCAGACAGCAGGAGACGCAGCATCATCTCAGACATCCACTTCTCTAAGAAAACTATTTGAGAAATCGGAAGCTGCTTCAAAAAAAGAATTGGCAAAGTGGTGGGAGATTAAAACACTGAAAATGTACATGGAGGTAGGAAGGGTACCCCGTTGACTTCGGATATGTATCTTTACATCTTTTGAAGAAGAGGACACAGAGGCATTACAAAATTGGGAGATGTTACTGACACAAACTTCCAAAGAAATGATGGTTAGAATCATCAACCAGGCGGCATTAGTACACGAGAAAACATTAATAGAAATCCGGCAGTCAACAACAAATTACATGCACAAAGCAATCATGTTAAACATACCATTAAAAACATTCCCATGGAGAAATACTTAGAGTGAAACGTAACTGTAGCATGGAAGGTAAGTATCAAACACATATAATGGATTTGAAAGAAAAAATCATCCAGAGAGATTACCATGAAAATGCCTTAGATCAGGCTTTAAGGAAAGCAGAGAAAATCTCCAGGCCCAGCCTATTAATCAACAAGCAGAAAGTACCAAATGAACATACAAAAGCACATTTTATTACTACTTATAATAGTGAAGCATTCATCTTGAAGAAATTATTGAACAAACATTGGAATATTCTACAAACAGATGCAACATTAAACAAATATCTAGAAGAGAAACCAATGATGATTTTTCGGAAAGCACCAACACTCAAAGGAAAACTGAGCCCTAGCCATCGCAAGGAGTTAAACACAAATAATCTCAGTGAATTTCTGAAAGTGCCGGCACCAACAGGATCCTATAAATGTGAACATTTCACAGTTTGCATCCAAATGCTACATGGAACCAAGTATATAAGCCTACCAACCAGAACAATGCAAGAAATCAGACAATATATCAATTGTAAGAGCAAATATGTCATTTATGCAATCATATGTATCTGTGGCAAGAAATGCATAGGCAGCACAATAAGATAATTGAAAATTCGTATTATGGCACATCTAAAAGCAATAAAGAATGGAGATGCAAGATATCCCTTGGCAATTCATTTCATTCAAGGACACAACCAACCAAATATCAAGGATATTAAATGATTTGGTATAGAGAAAATTGATCAACCAGAAAGAGGAGGAGATTGAGAACTTTTACTACGCAGAAGAGAAGTAAAACAGATTTGTACCCTGAACACATGACACAGGTTTAAACACGGAACATGAGTTGGCCTATTGGCTTTAGAACTTAATGCTTGGAAATTGAATGCATTTGATATATGTTGAACTGATAGGGATAATGCATGCTATATCTTGTCTCTTTTGTATTCATTGATGCTAAAACCACTTTTTTCACATTTCTTGACTATCTATGATCATGGTTTTTTTCTTCTTTCATTCATTCATATTTTATCAGTTTTTCATTCATTTTTTTCCTCATGATGCTAGGTTCTATTTTCATAAAATACCAAAACTGTAACAGTGTTTACCCATATCCTTTTTATAACATAATAGTCCTCTATTATTAGGAATCATTTGCATATATGCCAAAACTCTCCTAATGTGCATCAATAATTCTAAGTAAACAAGAACCATACACTTATTATGGTTTGAAGAAAGGACGCTTTGAACATATCTGGCAGATCAGCGAATTTGCCATTTCAAAATGGCCACTGCACGCATCCGAACGCGTGATGTCAATGCGTCACCATTACACGATGACGTCATTACGGGGAGGATGCGGATTATAAAAGCGGAAGTAGCAACAACCAGGATCTATCGTGGATCCTGGCGGTGATAACAAGGCAATCGAACCTTGTGGATCAGAAGAACTAAAAAGGTGATTTACTTAAACAACTCTTAAAATCTTTTATATAGTTGACTGCCTAGTCTAACTATTTCATGGGACTAATTTAAAAAGCTTTGAACCATTTTCAACAAACAAGAGAAATGTGTTTTAACTTGTTGTTAAAAAGGTTTTCTCTTAGCCAATATCATACAGGGGGTCTGGAAACTAACTGGACCTTCTGGTCTTTTTTCAGATTTAAACATTCTGGCAACCAGATTCCAGATTGAAAAATAGAGACTGGAAAGTAATAATTAAACTACCTTTAAGAAAATCAATCAAAGCAGAGGGTGAGTGAATTTACCCCATCCAATTAATGTAAATACAACACAAGAGAAGCATGTTAAATCACATGATACTAGTCCTCTTTCTTCAACTCCTTTTCATTTCTTTTATAAATTGAATTAGTCTTTTTTTCAAAACAACCACAAGACTATATTTGTTTCTTTTCACTTTCTTGTTTAGTATCTCTCCTGAAGAACTACGGTTAACACTGTGGGGAAACATGTGTTGGGAGATCACGGGAGATTATGACAAATAATGTAAAGAGCAAAAGATAAATGTGTATGACCAAAATGTATGAAATTAATTCATGAAAAAACACATCTATATGAAGAATACTAATAAACATATTGGTTACTATTGACTGGACTAATGACTGGCATTGATTTTCTGGGATTGCATACAATACAAGTACCATTTCAAGAGAAATTCTTGAAACTGGACTTATCTTTAAGTCGGAAGACAAATGTCACCATTGTATTCTGTATACAGACAAATATGTTAAATGTTTGAAGACAACATCGAACATTGTCTGAGTTATTTGATTCTGTATTAGCAATGTGAACTGGGTATGAACCCTAGCCAATCGGTAACCCGGAGAAGGGCTGGATGATGTAACCGGGATTGTGTATAAAAGATGCATACTTTGTAATGTCCAGCACTCTCTCCCCTCACAGTGTCTGCTGGTACACCCTGTGAGGCGCTGAGAGCCAGATAGCTATCTGTGTTTGCATATTAAAATAATACATGTATCACTGAACTCGATTGGCTTATTTCATTTTGGTGGTGTTAAGCCTCAATATTTCCTTTGGTCGTTCACTCTGACTCCATCTTACACAGCACTTCCATTTCTCTACTGGAGCGATAGCATGGATGAAATCACTCCTCAGCGAATGGACTACGAGAGTATTCGTTGGTGAGGCCACAGCTGGCCCCATCCATGCCCCACTTGGGGTACCACAGGGCTCCTGTCTGTCTCCCACACTGTACAACACATACACCAAACCACTATTTGACTTGCTGGATGCATTAGGTATCATCTACACCAGCTTTGCAGATGATACCCAAATTCCCATCCCCAATTTAGGTGACTACTCCCAGGATTTGGTGACTATCAACAGGATCTACAGCCCCATAAAAAAATAGATGGCCACCCACAACCTCTGCCTTAATGATGACAAGACAGAGCTTGTCAACGTGGGCTCCCCAAACCGGCTAAAAAAAACGTGGACACTGCCTTCTGCACTTTCTCCATAGATGGCACCACTATCTCAGTCCTGAAACAAGTAAATACACTTGGTGTAAATCTTGAAGCAGAGTTAACCATGTACAGACATATAAATGTGCTTGCCTCTGCCACTGCATACATCACCAGGCTCATATCCTTAAGCAGGCAGTCCCTCTATCAAAGCAATTGTATTAATCTTGCACGAGCACTCACACTTACCAAATTGGATTACTGCAACATCCTACTTATGGGAACATCAGCCGCCAACATTGCCAAACTTCAATTCCTTCAGAATAAAGCACTTTGTGCAGCCTTTGGCCTTCTATGATCTGACCACATCTCTGACTCCAGGAACAAAGTCCAGTGGCTATTGATCAAAGCACACCTTGACTTTGAAACTCAGACTTTGGCTCACACGTGAATCTACAAAGAGGTGCCTTGCTACCTCACCAAGTGCATCACCCAGAAAACTGCAGTGTGCGCACTAAGATCTAACTGCAGTATCACACTACTCACTCCCTGCTTTAAGTACAAAAGAGCCAGGGGTAGTAGTTTTTGTGTCACAGTTCCTACGCTTTGGAACCCTCTGCCTGCTTCCATCAGAAATGAACAATTGTACCCTGGCTTTTTGATAAATATGATTGAATAATTCTGATGTATACTTTCTCCCACTTTCTACTGTACCACATGCTGTGATACCCCAGGGTCTGGGTGTTATATAAATGTTATAAATAAATAAATAAATGCCCTGTGTCCTCCCAGTTATATGGGTCACAAAGCAAGTTATTTCTTTAAAGCCCAATGTACTTTGTATTGAGGAACACTGAAGGCATGTTGGTACTACTTTAATGTGGAATTGCCTTTATAAAGTTAAGTACTGTTTCAAATATAATTAGTGTCTTAAGCCAGTGTAGAGTCCTTTGGACCATAGTGTGTGTCAGGACATGCTGTCATCTGAGGAAGATGATGCATTAATGCAGCCGGGGAGGCCATAGTCAAAGATTAGGTGTTTGCACAACAAAAATAAGTATAGGAAATTCATTGTATTTAAGAATAGACTTGTGTGTAATGTGGAAGGGAGTTTTTTATTTTTTTACTTTGTACATGTTACAGGGGACAAATATATCTCCAGCCTGAAATACATGCAGCGTGATAACTACACACAGATGAATTAAAGCGGTGCATAGATTGAGAGTTGCAGATGGAAGTAGAATGAACACAGTGCACACTCAGCTGCCCACTTAGCTGTATTCAAAGTCACACACAGGTATGGACTGAAAGTTACAAATGTGTGCTTAGTGAAAGTTGCACACACATATTCTGAGAAAGCTGCACTCACGTATTTTGAAAACACAGTATGCATATGGGCTCAGAACAGGTAAACAAATCCTTGAGACCATTTTTAAATTCAAACCCGCAGGAGCCAAATTAAGTTAACCATTGTCCACATTTAATTAACTGCACATAGCCAATACATTCATTACCTCACACTTGCACAGGGGAGTGGGCTGATTAGAAGTGTCTTTTAAACGCTATTTATTCAAGTAACTTTATCCAATACCTTACTTGTCTTCATACTGGACAAAAATCGAGCATTCTGAAAAGTGGTTAGAAATGATTCCATGTAAATATACATACGCCAGCCGAGAAGCGGCAATGCAAGCATTGAAAAAAAATTGGTTTTCTGAGATCAAATAATTTATAGTATTATTTTGAATGTTTAGTATGTTCAGATTACAACATCTCTCTGGAATGAACATGAATGCACGTGTGGAATGATAATAACGAGATTTGTATAGGCAGGTAATTTGGTTGTGTTTTTTGGTGGATTATTGGTTTTGCTATAGTACTGTTGTGATTTCCAGGATAAAACTGGAGAACAATTTAGTTGAAACTAAATTATTCTTTTAAATAAATTTAGATTTCTGAATACCACACTGTCTATTCCTTCCACAGAACTGTGGGGGCGGGGGGACTGTATAAATGGGGATGTGGGACTGGCATGCCACACCTACGTGAGCCAAGTATTTTTAAATATACAAAATATTCCTACAGTGTTCGCTCAAGAACACACAGCTGCACTTCAACAGACCCCTTCAACTTCAAATGCCGATTGCTTTCCTGTCTTGCCTTTGGACTATACAATGTTAAAATGTTGTTTTCCAAGTATAGCAAAGCTGAACTGCAATAGATCCCACTGCCCTCAATGCTGATGCTTGCTTGTTCTACCCAGGAGCACATGATTTTAGAATGTATTGTGTCAGAACATATATTTTGGTCACGTTCACAAGCCTGCATCGCAACAAACCTCTACTTCTCCTAGTGCAGATTGATCTTATTTCCTCCCATAGAAGACAAGAGCTGGCAATACACTCCTCCCCGCACCCGAGATCATAAGGTGCTACTTGCTGCAGTTAAGAACACAGCCAGCACGGATTGTTACAGCCGTCATGCAATATTTCAAACGTTGCAAAAAAAGAGTTGTGGTGTCCAATTTGTATTTTACTCCCACTGTCTAGTTCAATTCTTGTTCGTTAATTACTTTTTGGAGGTTATCTGATTAGGAGGTCGCTGCTGTGTGTCACTCAGTAGGAGGACAGCATCAAAAATAAAATACTATCACTTCAAGAAAATAAATACTTTTTGTTAGTATTTGAGAAAATGGCAAAACACGAACAAGTGTGGGATTTAAAGGTAATTCCATTTCTACTTCAGAAATTGCCACTGTATGTTGGGCAATTGACCTTCACGTTTCACTGAATCTTTTACCCTGGCCAATGCATACTTAGTGGTATTGCGAAAGTGTCCAACTCTGGGGTGTGCAAAAGAGGGCATGCTGCAGGTCCCTCGCGCTCCCAAAAGCCCAGCCTACACTTTCCATGTCCTTTCTGGGAAATCGGGAAATGGAAAACTGCTGCGGCCAGGGTCAGACTGGGGCATACAATTGTCTCGGGCACCAATGAAAAAGTGGCCCACGGTTGCAAAAGGCAATTCATTGCTTTTGTGACAGACTGTTAAGAGTAGTAACCAAGGGGGAGGCGTTTGATCAAATGTCACTATTCATTCAGTAACACTGGTGAAAACTACTAGCCGCATGGTGAAGTAACTTATCAAAGTTGCCCACATTTTCTGTTTTTATTTCGGGCATTGCCCTGTTGCCCTATAGGCCAGTCCGAGCCTGGCGGGCGGCAGAGAGACAAGATTTGCACCCAAAGGATTACAGTCATGGGCTAATGAAGGTGGAGTGCACCAAGAGGAGAAATTTTAAGAAGACTGTATCAGATAGACCATGGTCTAGGGGTAGGCAACTATTTAGGCTATTTGTTCAGCTATTTTACTTCAGCTTGAATCCAAACGATTGTATTTAAAAATGACATACATAAGCTATCGATAATTATAATTGTTCCCGTTGTTGAGGGTAGACTCGACGATTGGCCCACTTTCTTTGCTCACACTGCTCCTGCCTGGGCACTCTGTGTCCCTGCGGACCTCCACAAGCAATGCACTAATTCCAGCAAGCTCTCATGACAAAGCAAAACTGAAGAGAACCCTGCTGCAGAAGTGCAGTTCCCAGAGGAACTTCCAGCCTCGCTGCACCACGTTTACATGCTTTCTTTTGACCCTAACTGTGCTCTCGATTGGTCGGTCACCCTTCTGTGCGCGCTTCATGGAAAATGGGCGTAGATACTTCATTAATTTGAGTATCAGATCATTAAAATAATGCAGTGTTTCTCTGCGTAGACTTACGTATGCAACTTTTTACATTAAAGGGTACACACTTCGCTTTCTCTCCTGTCAGGGAACAGAATGGCTGATGCAGTCCCAGGGATTAAAGAGGGCAGTTAGGAAGGCTAGTTTGTGTGACATTGGCCAGGGTTGTCCAACTCCAGGGCTTGAGGGACGGATCCAGCCCAGGTTTGCAAGCTATCCCTCGTTAATATTCATGAGATAAATGCATTCAAATTTTTCTTCATGAATATTAAAGAGGGATATCCTGAAAAGCCATCAGGATTACAGCACTTGAGGCCCAGAGATGGGCAACCCTGACTATAACGTCCAAACATGTACACCTGCAAATCCATCAAAAGGATATCAACACGGGGTCATCTTTCCCCCTCCCTATCCTGTCTTTCTTCCCTGTAACTTCCTGTATTACCTGGATACATATCCTTCCAGGTTTACCTATAGTAGATCACCTTTGAAATGTCATGCATAGGATTGTTCCTTCTCCCTACATCCAGTGCTGGCATTGGGCTGCTGGCCAAACATGTCTCCCCAGGTCTTGGATCCGGAAAAATAAATGTGCACTGTTCATTTGGTTTAGTGCATCGAAATTGCATTAAACAGTGCCAAAGCCAGGATTCGAACCCTGGTCTGAGACACTTACCCACAAGACTACTTGAACATTTAATTAGGATGTTTGCAAAATCGCTTGTTGAAATTGTACTCTGCAATTATTAAAACACAGCTTTAGGTTTAAAAGGTGTGCGCATGTTATATTTTGCCAGCAACATTACAGGAAACACTCCTCTTTTGGGTTATTTTCCAGGTTTTCAGGATTTTTCTTAAGAAAGACAAAGAGGATCATTACAAGTTTGGAGGTAGCCATGCTGCTATTAGCGGCATGGCTACCCCCTTACCGGCTACCGGGTCCGGGTTCTTGGAATGAGGAATTACCGGGCAATTCCAACCTTGAAGGACCCGGTAATTCCTCATTCAAGGAACCCGGTCCCTGTACATTGCCATTCGAGCACCCATAGGGCTCAATGGGAATGGGGAGGGTGCTAACAACGGGCCCATTAATAACGGGCCCGTTGTTAGAACCCTGGTCAGCTTAGCGGGTTCCTGCAAGCAGATTCGTAATGAGGCATTAAGGGGTTTGATGGTGCGCGCCGTTAACCACTTAACACCTCACTCGTAATGACCCCCAAAATGTTTATTGATGGTGTGGCGACAGCAGCTCCCTGCCAACCACGGTTACTGGTGGGATCCCACAGAAAATAATGTACAACACTGACTGTAACCTCTTGTTGTACAGCGCTCCCTTTCTTCACAGCTAGGCTTTCGCTATATGTAACCCAGCACAGCGAGCTATTGGATCAAAGCTGCACCCACCACCACTTATACTACTCTTTCGCATTGATAATGGATGTCGGGGTCCTGTGTTGGGAACATGTGCCCTTTCCAACACTGCCCTGTTGTGGCGGATTTTCCGAACCTTAGTAATCCTCGACCACCCGACTTTTATTACCACCTTCCTAGTTTCAGGAAAGGACTTTACGTGCGAGCAGGGTGGCGCGGGGGAGGTGGAGGGACCACAGTGTGAGCAAATACAGGGTCCTGCCAGAAGCTGAGACGGGGAATCCCAGTTTGAATGTGGAGAACTTGAATGCCTTTGACCTATCTCCCAGTGACATTCAGCAAATGCTAAGATCCACCTGATCATGTGCGATGGTGTCAAAGCCACTGAGATCCAAATGAACATTAAAATGGCCCTCACTGCAGACGAATCTGAAGTCGTACATACAGAAGTATAACCCCCTCCTTGCCATTTCACACCCCAAAGGCATTCTGGTCCACTCCCTGACCTGCCAAATCCGGATGGAATTCTGTTGTGCAGTTTAACAACATTCACTACAAAGTGAAATCAGCCAATTTGTCAAGACCTATAACTGCCCCAAAAGTCAGACCCACATCATAACACAGGTCCTTTCCTGCCCACCAAACCAGTTAGTCTCCTGTTCTATCCGCCTCATGTCCCGCATGCGCGGTGATGTGAGGCGTAATGTCAATAAAGGGCTCGCCCTGCCGGAAAGGCAGGCAGTTCGGTATACGAGTGAATGCAGGTGTGATACATCTTTCTGTGGTTCCCGCGCTATGCACCACTGGGCCTACAATGTACCCCCCCATTGCTTTCTCCCTATGTCGACAGCACCAGCTGGAGGAATCTAACACTGGTGACGAGATCACAGAACGGAGCACGCATGCAGCACGGTATACACGCATTTCGTCGACCACTTTTCATCGTGGGACTTTTCATCGCCGACCCTTTCATCGCCAACATTTTTTTTTTACATTTTTTTTTAAGGGGGGGTTTTCGTGCGGGTTGGGGTATGATTATTTAAGTAAGGGGGGTTGTGGTGGCGCAGCCCCCCATAAATAAAAAAATAAATAAAAATAAAATGTTGGCGATGAAAGGGTCGGCGATGAAAAGTCCCACGATGAAATTTAGTTTGGCGAAATAACGTAGAACCTGCAGCACTTAGCAGGCAATAAATCACTTTGCACAACCACAACACGATCGAATTTTTGGGACACACATTGGGGCTACCATGCCCCACCCAAAAAAATGGGGAAATAAATGGAAACAAAACAAAATGAAGAATAACAGTGGATGCCACTGATAACACATTGTACAATCCAGGGAAGAGCACAGGAGCTGATGATTCCACTGTCCTGTGCCTATACACCAGCAATCACAGGTGAGGAGGAGCCCATTGCCACCACACACACAGGGGTGAACACAGCATCAGGGCAACATGCCAACTGGCCTTTCCATGTCAAGGTCCAGCACACCGGCAAGGATAGCTGCATCACTGACACCACAAGTGCCGTCCCCTCGACATCATGGAGGTGCCACGGCTGCATTAGGGCCTTTCAACCCCTACACCGATGGGGCCCCTCTGGATGCTGTGTATTCAAATGTTCGAGATGGTGATGGACTGCAAGGATATAACAACACCCAGAAAAATGAGATCACACCTCCTGCTCAATGTGGGTGACGGCGTTCTGCGCTCTCAGAGCAGCTCTGGGCATTTCCAGAAGAGAACACATCCCAGGATTCAGCCAACAGAACAACTGGCTCTCCACCAGAGATAAAATTCTGTTAAAAACGGCATCACTCACCCATAAGTCTCTTAACAACGCAGCCCCAACCTACCTGATCAAAAGATTCCACAGACAGTCCTCCTTAAGACACGTCAGAACTGCATACAAAGATTGTTTATCTGTTCCCCACTACAAACGTGCCACCATAGGAGGCAACAGCTTCCCGGTAAAAGCTGCCAAGCTTTGGAATTCCCTGCCTCCAAACCTTAGAGTAGACTTGCCCTATCAGAACTTCCGTTCCAGGGTAGTCTCCTGGCTGAAACTGGAGACCCACTAAGACAAGGTAGTGCCCAGCGCTACACGCACACATTGTAACAACGTGTGCCTTCTTGCTTACTTGTATATAACGGCCTGCTGGCTTTACTGCTGATTTGTATATAACATTTATGTACCTTATTTTTGTATTATGTATATTCTTTGTGTACTGTAACCAAGCTTCGAAAATTCTTGTAAAGGCTGCGCCCTGATACTCCCGGGTACGCTTGCGCATTATAAATAATAAAAACAAACAAACAATCTTCAACTCGCTGGTCATCGACGACGGTGCGGGCATATACCAACTAACCAAAGACGCCCACAGAGCACATTTCATGCCACATTTAAATCCGGACTATGAAACCTTCAATTTCTGTATCACAGTACAAATGGAGGATGAAATACTGGACACCTACCACACAAGGCTCAAAAAACCTGCACTTTATTGTGAATTCAACAACGTCGAAAAGGAAATAAGGCGCCATATCATCAATGGCATGTACTTGGAGAGACTGCGCAGAATGGTATTGCACGAAGAAGACATCACCCTAGCCAGGATCCTCAAATATGGACGCCAAAGCGAGCTGTCGCACACAAGGGCAGCACAAATGGGCACCACACTACAGAAACTCCTCCTAGCCTCATCAACAGCGGCAATAACACAGATCTGCAACCACCAAGCACAGAGGGAGGACTACAGTGAAACAAACAACTTACTGCAGTGGCAACCTAGAATCCCGGCGCCCACAGAGTGCAGATGGTGCGATGGAGCATGTCACGGAAGGAGAAACTGCCCAGCACAGGGAACCACGTGTAGGGCATGTGGCCGGAAGGACCACGATGCACGTGTCTGCAGATCCTCATGGTAGATTCAATACCCACAATCACACCTGCAACAGGCCAAATCTTTCTCCAAGAAAAAGAAGCAAGCAGATACACGTTGCATAGCGGCCGAGGACAACTCGTTGACAGACGAATCCAGAGATGATAATGGAGAAACAGCGACGGATGTGGGGACTGGAAGAACAAGAAGGAGGAGCAAAATCAATCTGATCTCAGCACTCGACCACAGAAATACCGAGCTGAGAAAGAAACAGAAAAGGCCTAAAAGCCTTGTGTACATACAGGTTCAAGAGACACTCATGACTATAGACACTGGAGCATAGGTAAATGTGATGCCATCAACAATGTTTCAGACACTACGTCCTCAACCAGACCTCAAATCAACAGAAACACTCCTGTTCACTTATGGCAGCAAAATGCCATTCCCAGTAGAGGGACGTTTCAGAACGGAACTAAGCAGAGGCGAGACTGTCATCAAATCAAAGATATACGTCGTCAATGCTGGAATCGAATGCCTACTTATCGGGGATGCAGCTGAAGACCTCAGACTTATCCGCTTTGTTTGCGATGTTGCAGATTCCACTGATGTCACCGACCTTCTAGCGAAACACCCTGGCATCCTCAAAGGCATTGGATGATTAAAAGGCAAACTCATAAAATTACACATTGACCCTATAGTACAACCCTGGGTGGTACGCTATAGGAGAATTACCGGGTCCTATGGGTGCTCGAATGGCAATGTACAGGGACCGGGTTCCTTGAATGAGGAATTACCGGGTCCTTCAAGGTTGGAATTGCCCGGTAATTCCTCATTCCAAGAACCCGGACCCGGTAGCCGGTAAGGGGGTAGCCATGCCGCTAATAGCAGCATGGCTACCTCCAAACTTGTAATGATCCTCTTTGTCTTTCTTAAGAAAAATCCTGAAAACCTGTAAAATAACCCAAAAGAGGAGTGTTTCCTGCAATTTCACATGAGATACCTGGTCGCAAAGGAGTTAAAAGAACTTGAAAAGGCTGGAATTATCGAACAAGTCACAGGACCAACACCCTGGGTATCGCCTATGGTGGTCACGAAAAAACTGAAGCAACCGGGGAAAGAAAGGATTTGCATAGACATGCGCCTACCGAACGCAGAAATCAAAAGGGAGCAACACATTGCACCTACGTTAAATGAGATAATCACGGACCTCATAGGGTAGAATATCTTTTTAAAAATTGACCTCAACGCTGGCTACCACCAATTTAAACTACAGTGAGACTCAAGGTACATTACAACCTTTACTACCCACCTGGGTCTGCGGCGGTACTAGAGACTAAGCTTTAGCATCTTCTCAGCAGCAGAGGTGTTCCAGCAAGCCATCCAGGAAGTAATCCAAGGGATCCCAGGAGTGCTGAATGTCAATGACGACATCCTCATTCACGCCAGCGACACGCAGGAGCACATGCGTCGCCTTGAAATGATGATCAGCAGGGTGGAGACTGCAGGCCTAACCTTGCACCGGGATAAATGCAAATTCCTGATGGAAGAGATAACATTCTTCAGCTATGTCTTCAACATCAAAGGGGTATCCGCCTACCCACAAAAGGTGGCAGACATAAAGGAGGCCTCCCCCCGACAACACCCACGGAAGTAAGTCCCATAGGACTCAATGGGGATGATGGAAGCACCGGCACTGTTAATAACGGTGCTGGTGCTTCTGTGAAAGTCTGCGGGCATCTGCTGGTTAAATAGGATATAGTACAGATGCAACAATGCTAATTAAAAGTGGTTGGTTATGTTGCCAACAAGACTTTTAGCATGCATATTGAATTCCGTGTATAACTGGGAACACGACTTTAAAACCATGTTGTTTTCAGCTCTTATGGGGAGCAATACTAAAATACCTTAGAAGGGGATGTGGTTAAACCAAGGGAACTAATACTAAGATAATGGTATATTCTGTTACAGAGGCAATTATCCCAATATTACAAGGCAGACCATACGCCAGAAAGCAGCAGAAATGGTAAGACAAAGCTTTATTGAAATGACTCACATAAATACACCAATATACTGTGTAATTCAGAACGAATTTAGATAATAACGTAGATACATCTGCAATGTGGTATATATATGAAAACAAGTGTATACTGTCTCCCTTGCCTTGCACAAGCCAATCTGTAAGTTTTGTTACGGTTTGTTACTTTTTGATTTATCAATGTTTGTTTATGAATCACTGATTATTTTGAATGTTGAACTTTTACTCTTTGCTGTTATTCACTAGTATATTTTATATATTTCTTTTCTCTGATAACCTGATATCGCTCCCCTTCTCCAACCCCTTATTTCTCTCACATGTAATTTGCTCAATGATAATTAATTGAAAAAGAAAGTTATCTCTGCCCAGATTTGAAAAAGGCGCTTAAGCCAAAACACGTGTAATCACAGGGCAAGAATGTTCCTTACTTTAACAACTCATTAATTAAATGGAGAAGCTTCAAAACTAAAACTTGGCACTTGTCTTTGATGAGTACACATACAAGGATTTTAATCATAGGAATTTGGTTTTTATCCAATATACTCTAAAGACGTGACAAGGAATGACATAAAATAAGTATTTAAGTCACAGGGCACATCATCAAAGCGGTATAAGAAAAAGCCTCCAAAGCTCAAACAATCATATCTGTTGATCGAATCATTCCTCTGCCATGTACACAATCGCACACCAGCAGCCGGAGAGTCCCTCACAGTCATGTTACCAGTGCAACAGGAACTGTCCTTTACCAGCGAAGGGCTGTTCCTGAGAGGAACCCGCACAGTAATCCCCAGCAGCCTGCAGGACAGAATCGTGACGCTTGTACACGAAGGCCGCCAGGGAATGGTCAGGACAAAGGCCAGAATATGACACTGTGTGTGGTTCCCTCACATTGACACCAGGTGGAGCAGGTCATCACATCCTGCCACCCCTGCCAAATCACAGGAGCACCTCCAAACCCTAAGCCAATCCAGTTGGCAGAAGGCAGGTCATCAAGGTGGGATGCGATCAGCGTCGACTTCTGCACAGTGCAAGAAGGGACATATATGCTGGTGGCTATTGATGACCACTCACGATACCCGGAAGTGGAGATCATATCCTCGACAGCGGCGGAGACCGTAATACCAGCACTTGAGAAGATGTTCGCAACACATGGACTGCCAAGATGCATCAGGAGTGACAATGGACCGCCATTGCAGTGGACGGAGCTCAGGAAAAACCTGAACGATCTACACATCAAACATCACCACATCATGCCCAGGTGGCCACACGCGAATGGGTATGTGGAAAGATTCATGCAAACAATCAACAAAGTGTTGCGCATATCCAGGTCTCAAAACAGCCCCTGGTAAGTGGATCTGTACAGATTCTTACGGAAATACTGGTGATGCCCCAGAGTTCCACCAACATACCGCCAGCAGACTGCAGGAATCGGACCATGGTGAAAGCAACCATACCACACCACCCAAGCAGAGGAGTCGATCCTTTTCACAGTGACCACACCCAAAGAAAGAGAGTCACTGCAAATGATCACCCGAGTGACAGAAGACATGCAAGAAGATCCAAGCACAAAGTCAGAGATCACGTACTGGTGCTGCGAAACCCCACAAAGTCCAAGCTAGAAACACGCTATAACTACGCACCCTGGACAGTGACACGAATGGAAGGAACGATGGTGACAGCGGGGACAGCAATCGCCAAGAATGCATCCTGGTTCAAGAGGGTTCCCCAGCAGATGTAGACAGAGAGAGACAATCGCCGGTAGACGAAGTCAGTCACAGCATGCCCCGAGTCACTGATGCGACGGAGAAGCAACACAGAGTGGAGATCCAGGGCAGCAGCAAGAAGGATATGAGAAGGCATATTCAGAAGATGGAGGTGAGCCAGAGGGTGGAAATAGCCCAGAGACAGCACCCCAGCAGAGGCTCAGTAGGTATAACCTAAGGTCAGCTCCGAAGGCCCCAGAGAGACTAAGGGACTTTGAATGGTGAAAGGAAAGGCAGAAAGTGTGTACCTGTGCCGGACTAGATTTGCAAAGGAGAGTTCTTTATGTTGTTTAATACTGTTATGGAGTTGTGTTTATTTCTGTTTGTTGGGAAAAAGGAGGAATGTTATATCCGCCTCACGTCCGACCTGCGCGGTGACGTGAGGCATAATGTTCATAAAGGACCTGCCCTGCCGGAAGGTAGGCAATTCGGGGAATGAGTGAATACTGGTATGGCACATCTTTCTGTGGCTCCCGCCTACGCACCAGTAGGCCTAAAATGCAGCCCCCAATTTCTTTTTCCCGCCGCCGCCAGCACAGGCCGGAAGAATCTAACAGCTCCCTCATTAGAATCATTGTGCTTTCCAGGTAGTACACAGAGGTTGAAGGGGACGGGAGCAGTCGGGAGCGGTGTTCCCATACTTTTTATTTTTAAGTTTCACTGTTCCTATAGTTTTATTTTAAAAAGAAACCATTCTGGAATGTTTTAGTTTTAAAATAAAAGTGTAGGAAGAAGTTGAAGCTTGCTCTTCAGTGCACTGCACTCCACATTCCCATAAATAGCACGTGTGTTTGTTTGGGGTTTTGGATAATGTGTGAGAGGGGGTGCAGGGATGGGGTTTTTGGGGAGTGGGGGCAGGCCAGCAAGGAACATAGTTCCACTACTTCATTTCGTACACTTCGACCACTGGTCGTACAGCACGGCTCCCTTCTCAATTGAGCTCGTCCACTAAGGCAAAGCTTTCAGTTAACATTCTAGAGTAAGGCAGGCTGCCTCCTGAAGTCACGTGATTACGCCAATGAGTCGGGCCTTAAAACGTCTCTGTCTGACTCTTGAGCTCATATCCTGCATTACGCTGAAAGACGTTGGAGTCGCGCAGAGCCACACCCAGCCTTAGGAAACGTCAGCCTAAAAGCTCTGCGATTCTTTTGGGAGGTACGAAATGTATTAATCTAATGACGCTAAGGCACATTTCTTATATTTTTGGAAGATGTTCTTGGTAAAGTTGTTCTTTTCATGACGAGCCCAGAAACAGGTTAAGTTGTCTGTAGTCCACAACTTTAAGTGGGGTGAGAATCGAACGTGGGCCTCTGGCAAGATGGAGGACAGGAACCCTGGAATGGTATTGCTGCTTGTAGAAACTCTTGAAGCTCTTTTCACTGCTGGCCCAAAAAGGCATCTGCTCAGGGTTTCTCACTTGCTTCCATTTTTCAAAATGACTTACTTTACCACTGGTCATTGGGCAGCATCTGGGTGACCTGGTAGGACCATGTGTGGCCTCCTGCACACAGGTACAAAACAACTGTCTGTTGTAATTAAATTGCTCCCTGGATCAGAATCAGGTAAAAGCTTGCATAGCCTCCCTCTGCCCCGCCCTGTTCCACTGCCCACCTTCATACACCCCTTGTTCCTGCCTTCCCTCTGCATTTGGTTTGTGTTATAGTCAGCGCATTCGGGTGCAAAGGCACAGCTGCAGGGAGGTCTTAGCGCATGAGCTGGAAGCTGTTTTTCTCCTCACTAAAGAGGAACCGGTCTTGTGTGTGCGCTCTGCTGTCTGTGGGATGGGATTACAGCAACATCTTGACACAGTGTTTCGTGCTGAAGTCCAAATTCTTTCCCAGTGACAGGGCTCTGCACATGGGCTCACCTCTGACCACTGTTGGTGGAAGAGCGAAACTGCGAGCACCAAGGGCGCTGTGTTCTCAATCAAGGTTGAAATTTGACATTGTTTAGCCATATTATGTTTCCCTGCAACTCCCTCTGTTTATACTAGTAAACGAAACGGAAATAGTTTCTTGGACTAGGTTGAGAATACGGTCTGAAGAATCTAATAAAACATTGGGCCTCATTATACGTTTGCCAGACCGGAAACAAGGGTGCCGGTAAACTCACTGGCACCCTTCTTTCTGGACCGGCAAACTAAGTGGCTGCCTGCCGTGGCCACTGTGCCCAACAGGTCTGACCCTGCCGGGTGCAGCGGCCATGGTAGCCAGACGGTTCACAGAAGCGCCAGCACCGTTAACAATGGTGCCGGCGCTTAGGAGTCCCCACTCCCATAGATGGGAATGGGGACTTACATTTTACCGGCACCTGACTTCCCGGCCACCAGACTTGGAATCTTCAGGTGGTACCGGGAAGTCAGGCACGGGTAACATTTTACGAGCCCTGCCGCAACCCGCTGATAGCACCAGCAGGGTTACCGCCGGACTCGTAATGAGGCCCATTGACCGTTTTTCCAGGACAGGAGAGACCGGTTGAACTTGCCTCTTCATTGGTTTCCTAATAGCCCCTCCATTTCTTTCCTAATTGGGGTGCCGATCCACTGCATGCAGCGATCATATCTCCCTCTGTCCGCTCCTCACTCAACTTGCTGGGAGGCAAGGTAAGCCACTTGGCTTGGGATCACACTCCTTCATGCATGCTCACGAACACAAGAGAAATTCAGTGAGCTCAGGCGCAGGCTATGGCTAATGGGGAGCCCCCTTCTCAAGGTCACTTTTGGGAGATGCCGTAGCTCTGCCCCAGCTAACCCTGGGTCAGTTAAGGATATGATAATTTTAAACTTTCATTCTAAAGTCACATCCTTAGGTATAATTTCTGGTGACGTCACTGGGTTTAGTGCTTCATAATACCAACAAAACTACAGTGTTATCCGGGACTTTTACAGAAATGTTGCTTTCAGGGACATCAAGAGTAACACTCCTAGCAAACTGTTGGCTTTTCCTGTTGGCCTCTATGAAGCAATGCGTTTGCACACAACTCCGTGTACACTCTCCTTCACCTGACAAATCATGAATGTCATTTGGCCAAAACTACTCGCCATCATGACGCTGACCAAGTAGCAGGTATAAAGCAGGATGAACTTTTGAATCATTCTTTGGCAAAATAAGGCTAAACAGCTCGCCCAATAACGGATTTAAGCAACCTGATTTACAGGCACACATCACTCAAATACATAAACGGTTGCCAAGCACAAAGTAGCCTAAGCATCACAAAATAACACACCTAAGGGAAGCAAAGGAAATCCAGCCAGACCACGTGCACAATAACCCCAGCAACCTCATTTTCTTACTGGGTCACACACAGCAATGCCACAAGTGGCCATGTCACAAGACTCCTTACATTGCACTTCTCGAACAGCAGGGGGTGCTGCAGATCAGCACTGAAGGGCATTTGCAGAGCTGCGTGTTACTTAGTGCTGGAACAGCAGTGTGATGCCGAAGGCCAGCATTGAGGTGAATTGGCAGAGCTGTTGCACAGCTTAGAACCAGAACAGCAGTGTGGGGCTTGCTGTTGGTAAGGGTTGAGGTCTATTGGGAATGCTGGAGAACAGAAGAAATCCAAATCTTGGAAAGCTGCGTCCCCTGCACACTGTCAAATGAGGCAATAAGCCTAAAGAGATGTAAAAACAGGTCTGACTGGTTTAGAGAAGGCTTTTTGTATATTTTACACACATACAGTGTATACAATTTTAGAGTGACAGTGATATGTAATTCAAGACATTCAAAGAATGACATACAATAATTCTGTTAGTTTTAGAGGAAAAGATGTCTTCTCCTTTTTTATTATTTTCAGGTTGGCCCAACGCATTTCGAGATTCATATTCTCTTCATCAGGGGGATACATTTTCAATAATTCTTTCACTTTAATCTACAAATAATTAATCAAACAAACATTAATTAATGTTTTTACAAAAGGTCAAAAGAAAAATAACTAACCAAGTTGAATCACTTTTTATAAAAAACAGTCAAAAAAACAATTTATAAAGAGGGGCAGCCCCTTACAAGTTCCTCAATGAACCTGACCTTGCTAGGGTACAATTGTTGAGAGTGCAATGATTTGATTCATGTTGTACAATTGGTACCTAAATATTGTGTCATGTGAGACCAAGATTGAAAATAATGTAGTTTTAACAAGATTTCTACACATCATGAACCTTTAATTTACATAGATATACTATCTTGAGACTCAATAATGCCTAGAAAAAATTAAAATAAATAAATAGAGCCTGAATATAAAGTAGGGAAGAGGTGGGGAGAAGGAGAACTCACCCTTCTTCCAGTAAGATAGTGGATTGAAGTACAGGGAGAGCGCAGTGGTTGCTGAAGGTAGTCTAGTGAGGAAGCTCCGTTCTCCTATGGGAGAATAAGAGCATAAGTGCCTGCAGTCTGTGTAGGCTTAAGCAATAGCCCAACGGTGTAAAAGAGAACTTACTTTCAATTAGATGATAGAAGAAGCAACAGTCCATGGCAGGGATGTGGTCAGGAAGCCCAGCTCTCAGACCGCATCTGCCGCAGACTGTTTATTTATACTCAATGATGGAGCCGTGACGTCACTCGCGCATGCGCGAGCGGCGTCACAACAACCATGACGTCACTGACGCACGCGCGAGCGGCGTAATGTCAGGAAAAATCAGGATGCGTGTGCGCGGGCGGCGTCAATAACACGTCACCCGCCACCACGTAATCAATATGAAGGTAAGTAGAGGAAAAGTGATAACGTAACTGTTGTCACGCGCTATTCGGGTCTGTGAAAGTAGAATGTTATAAAGGCTCACTATTCACTGTGTGCCTATGAACAAAAAGTGAAAAAAATCAAAAATAGTAATCGAAAAGGTATTATGTTGCATGTCAAGCTGCAACAGCCTACTGCTACAAAATAATGGTGTAAACAGCTAAAAAGCCATTCTTGAAAGCTGCATTAAATGAAAAAGATAAGAACAACTGTTTGGTCATTGCAATAAAAACAATCCAAGTACACTGGAGAGCATTGTTGTGTTTCAATGTTGACTATCCAGAATATCCAACTTTTACATATCAACATGTCAAAAACAGGACAGACACCTGTACAAGTTTTCTAACCCAAAACGGAAGGGTGTACAATCTATTATCAGCACCATCCTAAAAGGTGTTGTAATCAGGGAATCTTAGAAACAAATTACCGGTTATTAGGCAAGCATTGTGTGAATGTGAACAATAGCCATGTTTACAGAAATGGACCTAAATAATAGTCCTCATTAAGGCCCAGTGGGGTCATTGCGTCAAGTTTATTGATCCAGAACAGTTCTCTCTGGGCCAATAGTTTAGGTAGATTACCTCCCCTGCTGAGTTGATGTAGAACCTCCAAAATCACTAATCGCATTTGACAGACATTGGGCCTCATTACGACCCTGGCGGAAATCGCGGTGCAAAATGCACCATGGAGCACGGCGGAAAGCTGCCGATAGCGCCATGGGGGTTGGCGGATTTTCCGCCCCATTCCGACCTTGGCGGGCGTTAAATCCCCATCCCCCATTTTACCCTTCCCCATTCCCATTTTTGCCCCATAGGGTATAATGGGAGTGGGGAAGGCGTTAATTACGCCACCGTAAAATACGGTGGCGTAATTAACAACAAGGTCCCGTAGCGCCATGGATTTCTCCGCCCGGAAAAACCAGGCGGAAAACGCTCCATGGCGCTACGGGAACTCGTAGTAGGGCGGACGGGTCCGCCGCGAATAACGCTGGCGTAAACCCACTCCGCCAGGGTCGTAATGAGGCCCATTGTGTCTTGAGTCACGGAAATGTCTGAAGACTGGTGATTTTATGTTCTGTGTCCTGATGCACGATTTGTGTTCCGTCCATCTATCCTTTGCCCTTCTGTTTGTCTTGCCGACATAGTATTTCCCGCAAGCGCAGCGAATTGCGTAGATGACATTTTTGGTGTCGCATGTCGCGAAGTGCTTCAACATGATTTTTTTACCAGTATGTGGGTGACGGATGTGGTCTCCTTTAATTAGGTTATTACAATGCTGGCAATGTAGGCAAGCGAAAGTGCCAAATTTTGGTTTACTTAGGGTCTTCTGGGTTGTTGATTTGCTCCTTTCCGCTCTTATCAATTGGTCTCTGAAGTTCTTTCCACGTTTATAAGCCATCATAGGGGGATCTGGAAATAAGTTGGATAAAGTTTCATCTGATTTGATCAAGTTCCAGTTTTTATGAATGATTCTCTTAATTTGGAAACTTTGGCTTGAATATTTAAGCGTATGTATCAGATTTTTTTCTTCCTTCTTTCGATTGGCCTGTAAGAGTACATTTCTGTCATGTGTCTCAGTGCGTATGATGGCTTTGTCAATGGTCTCTGGAGGAAATCCTCTGTCTAAGAACCTTTTCTTCATGGTATTGTATTCTTCTTTTAGTGTGTCCGTTTCAGAGGTAATTCTTTTGAGTCTTAACAACTGACTGTATGGTAAATTGTCTTTGAGATGTTTAGGGTGATGGCTTGCATGATGCAGACAACTGTTCACATCTGTGGGTTTACGGAAGATCTTAGTTTTCATATGCGTGCCAGTATGTTCCACTGTGACATCTAGGAAATTAACCGTAGGTTTACCGATTTCCATTGTAAAGCCAATTCTTTGGTTACAGGTATTAAGGTAGTTCCAGAATTCAAGTAGTTCCGCTTCAGTACCTTTCCAAATTCCAAATATGTCGTCGATGTATCGTAGCCAGGTTTGTATCTTGTCATGCCATCTGGGGTTGTCCAGTACATGTGTTTTTTCAAAGTGGTACATACAAATGTTGGCATAGGATGGGGCTACTGAAGACCCCATAGAAGTACCTGAGATTTGGAAATAGTATTGTCCGTTGTACTTGAAATAATTGTTGTAAAGTATGATGTGTAACAGTTCTAGTGTGAAGACTTTGTTGATGTTCACATCTCTGTGAGTCAGTAGGAACCACTCCATAGCTTCTATACCTTCAGAATGAGGGATGGAAGTGTATACACTATTCACATCCATTGTAAACAGAAGTACAGTCTCATCCTCCAACTGTAATCCTTGTAAGCTTCTCAGGAAGTGAGTGGTGTCTTTAAGATATGTGCTGATCGATTGAACTGCCGGTTGAAGTGCAGTATCTAAGTAGATGGCAAGCGGTTGGAAAATGCTGTCTGTCCCAGCGACAATAGGACGGAATGGTGGATCATTCAAATTTTTATGGATTTTGGGGAGTGCATAGAACACCGGTGTGACAGGATGTTTTTGAATAAGGTATTCTGCTGTTTTTTCGGAAATCCAATTCATAGTTTCATCCTTGTCCACAGTTGTCTGTATAATTGAGATAATTCCCATGACTGGGTCGTTGTCTAGTGGTTTATAAGTCCGCAAGTCTGCCAGTAGTTTTCAACATCCTTTGTTGTAGAGTGAGGTATCCATCAGGACGAGTGCTCCACCTTTGTCTGCCTGTTTTAGTGTCAACGTGGTATCTTCTGCTAGTTGTTTTATCAATTTCAGTTGGTGTTTCCTGATATTGCATTTCTTAGGCGGGGCGTATTTCAGATGTTTCAAATCTTTCATGGTTCTTTGTTTAAACAAGTTAATGAGAGGGTGATTGACTTGGGGATGGAATGTACTCTTGTTCTTTAACTCCAGATATCTTGGCGTGTCTTTTGATCGTATATTTTCCTCTATGTTGTTAAAGAATACCTTCAACTCCATTTTCCGTATAAGTTTAAACAAGTTCACTTCTTCTTCGAAGAACGAGGTAGAATTTGTTGGAATGAAGGATATTCCTAGGTTGAGTGTCTGAATTTGAGCAGAAGTCAGCGGTTTAGATGAAATATTGATGACCAAATGTTCATTTATTTCTTTTTTTGACGCAGTTTCCTTCTTTCCTCGTCTTGTTTGTTGCAGGGGACGCAGCTTTCCAAGATTTGGATTTCTTCTGTTCTCTAGTATATTCTAGCCTAGATACCAAGGCTGAGTTTTTCTCCCCTGCACCTCAGATTCTTGTCTAAAGTCATTTATCATTAAGCATTATAAAAGATCTATCTTTAATTGTCATTAACAATTTGGTGTGCAAGTGCATTTCAGCATCTTGGTTACTATTGGGAATGCTGTCCATTACTTATTACTGGATCAGTAATGGATGCTGCAGGTCAAGACTGAGGTATATTGGCAGAGGTGTATGTCTTTCTGTCTGTCTTACACAGTAGAGCTATCCCCCTAAATTGCACATACTGCATCACAGGAGGATAGCTCATCAGCAACGTGTTTCTCTTGAAAGCAAGACAACACAGGTTTGAATTCCAGTCCCATGCTTAGAGACTGGTCTCGGTCGTTATGCGCATTATAAACAGATTAATACAGTGACAGGCTTTAGTCAGTAAAAATGTTGACCCTTAAATTCCCTTACAACACTCCAACAGGCTGAGGCTTTAGATGGCAGGGCTAACCCCCTAAATGAAGAGCATGTGTCACAAGAAAGTAGAACATGACAGGGAACCCACTTGGCTAACATAGGTCTTTTCCAAGCTTTTTCAAACTAGCTACAAAACTATGCACGCAACTCTCACTCCGCCCCCCACCCCAGAAACCATTACACAATAGTTTAAAATTGCAAATACCAGAGCACAAATCTGTCCAACCCACCACCAGAAAGCAGCTCATCTCCTTTGTGTAATGCAAAACAGTTGTTAGTAGGTGAAACCATACCTTCCCTACTCCCGGAGACCCCCGTGAGGACAGCTCACGCCTTGTGCATATGCTAATTGCTGACTGCCTCTCCCTTTCCCCGGAAGACCGCCCTAGAGGAATACTACATCCTTGCTTTTATCCTGGGTTCATGATTAAGCTGCTGCATAGAACTCTGTAGGAAATTGAGTCAGAGACCCTTCCTGATGCAGAAGGAGGTCCAAGTATGGCCCTCATGACCCCTAGCCGACTCGCAGCCCGAAGACAGGGAACTGACAGATGCACATCATTCTTAGGCCCTTCATCACCATCGTTGATGTATCGCAGATGTGAGAAACGTTACTCTCTCAACCATTCAAACCATACCTGACTGATGATATGGAGGCGGTAGAGTTGTCAACAATCGAGCAGGTCGACTGACTATAACTCGAGAAGTTAATGACATCATCACAGACATCACAACATAGGTACACATAGACACAAAGTACATAGGCATCCATGCACAAAGCTATGCATACATACATTAGATTATTGCAGGTAGACCCGAAACGAATGCTTATGACTCACGCGATTACATGTGATTATGTGGAATCACAAAATAACTAATCCAATTACTACCAAAATAACAAATTCCATTTTCGTTGATTTTAGGTGGCATCTCCCCCAATGCCCCCCCCTTTTCCTAATACTTTTCCCCCACCCCCAAAACCACTATTCCCACTCCCAACCCCATTTTTAGTTTTTTCCCAAATTCGGTATTTTGGAATTAGTTATTTTGGATTCATTGTAATTGAATTAGTTATTTTGTGATTCCACATAATCACTGCATACGGACTCATGCAGAAAGGTGACAGACACACACATATACATATATATCCTTTGCCAATGCAGAAACAGCAAGATGCCTGCACATTCGTAATTGCCGTAAGAACAAGGGTGGAAGCTATACGTGTACAGAGGTGAATGGGGAATGGAAGACAGACTTTGAATACATAGAGGGGCAGACAGGCTGATTCAGCTAAAGGCTGGAAGAGCATCTTTCTGTGCCTGAGTCTGCTACCTGTCACCCTGGGCACACCGAAATCCTTAGAATATATGGAAGAGCATCTAGGACAGACACATTGCACATCCTAGTTAATGACGAGCAAGATTGAAGGTTTCCAGTTACCAAGACGATAAGGCACTTGCAAGGAATTTAGTCTATAATCCTCATAATTGAAAGCAGCAGAGCTCCATTTTGGGGTCTCTACACACGTGACCCGGAAGAGCAGAACAATGCCTATTCACTCAAGGTAAATGGAGGGAAGCTGTTCCCATCAAACCAGAGGTGGAAAGATACAAGTGTTGTGCAAAGTTAATAACTGAATGTACTCTCCCAGGCTTAGGTGACCAGAGATGGCAACATGATGGAGCACACAGCAACTCCATGCTCATTCCCATCACCTTGGAAAGGTCCACCCAGTCTGCTAGCTGTCCAAGGTCCCAAGGCTGGAAAGACATGTTCTGTCTGATCCTCAGTTATCTTTCACAGTAAGACATATTGGGCCTCATTAGGATTTCGGTGGTAAAAATATGGTGTTTTCGTGATGCGGGTCCCACCGTTTATGGCCATCCATGATGCCGGAAATAACGGACGATCACGGGTTGTCGGGTGTGTGCAACAGTGGCAGTGGCATCACTGAAACACTGAAAAGTGGAAAAAAACAACAGCACCGTCGCCACCGGTGCTGGTGCCCCTGGATCTGACATCAGAATGATGGAGCTAGAGTCACTGGAAACAGTGTCACTGGAAACAAAGTGGTCGCTGGAATAGGAAACAGCTGAACATGCTATCTGATACCATTGTCCTGCATGCCGGGGAGTTGTTCTCCACTGACTAGCGCCGCCAAACACAACTACTCACATAGGCCATATGGGAAGAAGTAGCACAGAAGTTCGCTGCAGTTGGGACAACCCCACGCACAGTCAGGGATTGCCACAAGCAGTAGGATGACCTCCACCATGAGGGTCCGGAACCTCCTCTCAGCACACCGCAGGGAAAGCATGGCCACAGGTATTGGACACTCCTTGCCAATTAGACTCATGCCCTGGGAGGAGAAGTGCAGCAGTGTGCTGCACATGGAGGCCATAGAAGGGGTTGATGCGGCATAGGCCGGAGCCGTAGCCCCAAAATACTGGACAACCCCCCTGGTCACCCTGCCCCCACCACATCACTGAGATGGTAATTGCAGCATCCGCATCCCCAGAATACACCCTGCAGGCACACACACGCACACCTGACCCATCACCCAGTGCTTTGTTGTGGCCATACATCCTGGCCGCCTCACAATCACCCATGCCTGTAATACATGATGAACACTGCACAGACACCCTGTACTGCCAAATGTAGAGGCATCTTCTTCAACACAGACACACAGCACCGTGCCACAGTGTACTGCATGCGTGCCTGGTGGGCCACCACTGGCACCAAGACACAACAATGTCGTACCTCAGCTCCACCCACACATGGCCACCCTCCCATGCAATGGCAATGAAACGTGTAGCCCAAGTCCCTGCCAGACCTGACAAACATCCCAATACACATACTGCTGCTGCAACTGGGTCATCCATCAGGCCCAGCCTTCCCCTAGCCAAACCCCCAACCCACCTCTCCATATCCCAACACCCCACACTCTGACAGAGTCCCCATACCACCATTCCCAGCAAATGCCAAGACACCACGTCGGTAGTCCCAGTGCAGCTGTGTATCATGTTCCAACATCCCATAATGTGCATCTGAGTCCACACAACAGAAGCATGCGTGCACCATGCCATGTTCAACGGCATGTCCACTGTACAGCACGCCTCACAACCTACACATTGCATGTATCTGTGCATCTTGAACCCACACTGGTCCCTAACATCATGCCTTTCTTCCACCCTCAGGGACCTAACCTGACAGCGACGTAGTGCAACCGGGCACCTCAAGGGGCGCCAGACACTGATGGCGGACAACTGCGCGGACCACCACCCAGGACACGGCAGCAACCACTGCAACGGTCACAACTGCCACTCCAACCCAGGCCGCACCTGCAGTGGCTACACCTGCTGCCCCCTCCACCCTGCCAGCACCTGTGGTGGCTACACCTGCTGTGGTGGCTACACCTGCTGCCCGCTCCACCCTGCCAGCACCTGTGGTGGTGCAATTGCCTGCATGGCCAACACCAGGCGGATGGACACTACCCCCACCACAGCAGTCACATACACATGTCGACTCCAGTGTAGAGGAGGCTGCTGACAATGCAGGAGACACCACAGGGGACATCACCAACCATACCACCTATGTGCGGCCTGAATTCAGCCCCATGAACCTCTCAAGCCCCCCACAGCCACGATTCCCCAGTGTCAGGGACATGGACATGGACAGCCGTCTGAGCCGCATTGAGGAACGGCAGGAGGGATTAACTGCCCTGGTTCTGCAGCACCTAGAGGAATCCCGCCTGATGTGTAGGGAGGCAGCCCTACTGCACACTGAGGCCCAGCTGATGCGTGAAAGCATGCAGGCCACTGGGTAGCGCACTGCATGCACCCTTGGATGTGCTACATCAGCTATTGTCCTTATGGCCTGGAGGGTCCATGAGGGCAACAGCATCATGTCGGCCATGGCCGATGTCAATGGCAATGTCCCTACAGGCGGCCCTGGATCAACGGGTCAGTGACCCAACACACATCCCATCCACAAGCTCCAAGCCCACCAGTTCTCTCTGTGTCAGCCCAAGGCAGAGGTCGATGCGCCTGTCGGGCACACCACACCAGGGAAGCCCAGGTGGCAATCGGGCCCGTAAATAGTCCAAGGACTAACATGTGCCATGGGTGTGTCTTGGGCAGAGACATCATGGACAACGTGCCACAAGTTGGGGACGGCGGTGGGGAGGGATACTTGGGGATGAGGTGTGGGGAGGAAAAGTTGGGGAGAGGTTGTGGGGAGGGATAGGTGGGGAGGAATAGTTGGGGAGCGGGTGTTGGTCAACCTGTTATTTCAAATCATACATTTCAATACACTGAGTGTTGCATAGAAATCATGACTGGACATTCATTTTTCATATGATTGTATGATTTCTTTTGTGCACGATGTAGATTGTGGTTGGTGGCCTAGGACATGTGCATGTGTGAAGTGTTCAAAAGTAGTGTCTGATCAGCTCATAGTGTGCATCACGCCCATCCATGGCATCCCTGCGATGGGGCAATGCATTTTCATCCTCGCTGCCAGTGTTGTCCTCCACCTCCACTGGGTGCATGTCCATGTCTGGGGCAAGGGGAATGTTGCGCCTGATACACATGTTATGTAACATGGCGCAGGCCAGGACTATCTTGCCCACCGTCATGGGGTTGTACATAAGTGCATCCCAGACCTGCTCAGGCAGCTGAACCTTGCCTTCAGCAGCCAAAATGTTTGTTCTATGATGCACTGTGTCCAAATGTGTGCACGGTTGTAGGAATGGTCGTGCTGGTCTTGCGGTTGCCCGATCGGGGTCATCAGCCATGGCATCAAGGGGTATTCTGCATCACCTGCATGGGAGGGTAAAAAAGTGGGACAAAGTCACTGTGGTGGTACTGTCATGGAAGCGAAGTCTGTATGTTGGTCTGTGTCACATGGGATTGGCACAAGACGTAGGCAATGGCACAGATGACCCTAGTATCAGGTGCATTATGTTTAAGGCTTCTAGTTTCCCTTACTTACTGATTTTTACACATTCATGCAGACGGAAATGAGCCTACTTGCAGTCTGTATTTATGTATGCACTTAGTAAATAAGGGTAAAGCAGGTCTCTCTGGTTCTCTACGACGTCACTCATACATTGCAGGGCAATCTCAGTGATGATTGGCGACAGGGATAGTGCAATAGTTGTATGGAAATTGCAGTGAAGGTCGTAGATTTGCTCATAGCATATATCTTATGGCAGCGGGAGACACAGGAGCTATCGTTTGTTGCTATGGAATGAATGAAGCTAGGATTTCTTTCCTATATGTCTGCATGCCTGCTTTAATTAATGGATTTTTGATTTGCAATTAAAGCAGATTAATACTGCCTGTGAATTATCTTTTCATATGACGCCTCATAAATGTGGATGAATGCAGAATGAAAGGCCCAGAAATAAATGTGGATGAATGCAGACGGAAATGCAAGTTAATATATGCCATGCAACGGAAACCTTAATCATGATGGAGGGGGGCTGGAGGGGTTCTGTTCAAATTTCCCTCACCATTTCAAACACACCTTGCCCATTGACCCTATGGCAACACCAGCTTCTACCCTGTCCATTGCGTGTGCTACTCCTGGTTACTTTTGCATGTCGTACACTGGTCATCTCACCCATTCGTTCATCTGTGTTCCAACATTGTTATGTTTCATTTCACATGCATATGGGTATGTGCAGTTGTGACAGGCAGGTGATCTGGCTACATGCTGTGGGGTACAGTGCTTGGGGGAAGTTACATTAGTCTCACATGGCTGTGGCACAGGTGGTGGGGGATGTGCACAGTGTGTAGATGATGGGATGGGTGGCATGGGTGAAAGGCATTCTGGTACCTTTAGTGCATGTGCTGTGCCTTTCTATCGGTGCAAACATAGTGATGGGGTGGGCTCCATTTGGCCATGCAC
Source organism: Ambystoma mexicanum (assembly GCF_040938575.1). Classification (NCBI taxonomy): domain Eukaryota; kingdom Metazoa; phylum Chordata; class Amphibia; order Caudata; family Ambystomatidae; genus Ambystoma; species Ambystoma mexicanum. The sequence goes on from NC_090935.1 coordinate 1,494,893,181, forward strand.
CACATGCCTGACATGCCCTCCCACACATGCATGCTACCTGTGTACATTATTATTATTATTATTATTTGAAATTTCTTAAGCGCAATGGTTGCCCAAAGGCATCTTGGCGCTAGAGGAGAGACAAATGTCAGAGTATAGGGAGAGGCCGCAAAAGCCAACCTAAAAGTGAAAGGTTTTAACTGCTTTGCTGAAAGCTAGATGACTGGCTAGTTTCTTTATAAAAAGTGGCAGCTCGTTCCATGCATTGGCAGCAGCAACAGAGATGGAATGGCCCCCAAACCTAGCCCGATTGAAAGATGGCACAACAAGCCTATCTGCCGACGCTGAACGAAGTTGGCGGTTGGGGAGATAGTGAGCGAACTTGGAAATCAAAAACCCTCGACCAACCTTGTGGATTGACTGATGGACAATACATAGAGCTTTGAATCGAATACGCTGAAGCACTGGCAGCCAGTGAAGAGAGCGCAGATGGGTGAAATGTGTGCCCCATATGGTATGCCAGTGGCTGTTCTAGCTGCCAAATGTTGTAAGCATGTAGTCTCTGAATAAGACCTCTCAGTTGGGCAAGATATAAGGAATTACAATAATCCTGCCCAGATAATATAAGGGCAGCCACAACCGGGCGGCGAAGATGTTCTGGGACAAGCGGCAATACTTTTTTTAGAATTTCAGCTCTAGGTGGCCAGTTTGGCATACTGTGGCAACCTGATTCTCCATAGACAGAGAAGCAGTCAGAGTGACTCCCAAGTTCTTAACCTTCGCGATAGGAATGGGGAAGTTGCCCAGGGATGTAGGCCAGAAAGAAGACACCCAAAGTGATGGATTAGGGGGACACCCTACCACCAGCACCTCAGTCTTATCGCCGTTCAATTTGAGCCCGTTGAGGTTCATCCAATTCCCCACGGCAGTAAGGCACACGTGCAGACACAACGCCATCTCAGCCTGATCTAGATCTAAACGGATCAGGATATGAGTGTCATCCGCATATGAGTAGCATCTGACGCCGAAGTAATGGATGAGACCAACTAAAGCCCAAATATAGATGTTAAAGAGAATTGGCGATAGCGAGGAGCCCTGTGGCACTCCACAGCTAAGAAGACAGCGAGTGGATAGAAAAGGGGGAATGCAGAGAGTCTGGGTGTGATCGCCAGGATTGAGGTGAACCAGGCTAGTACTTGACCAGATATACCCATCTGGGCGGTATCAGGTAATAATATCGCCATATATATGGTCGCCGTAAATAAATCTCTGGGAAAATGTCGTGGCGATATTATTTGGGTGACCATATATATGGGGACAGGGGCAAAAAAAAATGTAAAAAGAAAAAAAAAAGTTTGGGGGTTGCGGGGGTGTCCCCCGCATGTTCCATGCAATAATGTCGCCACAAAAAACGGTCATTTTTCGGCGATATTTTGGCATGGCGAGATTTTTGTGGTGACATTATTACATGGAATCATCTGGGCAAGACGGGACAACAGGATGTGGGGGTCGACGGTATCGAAGGCCGCTGATAGATCGAGTAAAATCAGGGCTCCCATCCCATCTGAGTCCACCAACCTGGCTATGTCGTCCTGAACTGAGACCAGAACACTCTCTATGCCTCCACCAGGTCTAAAGCCGGTTTGGGCAGGGCTAAGAAGAGAGAAGGATTCAAGGTAGGAGGAGAGTAAAGTAGAGATCAAAGATTCCAATAGTTTCGCAAGAAAAGGAAGAAGTGAGATAGGATGTTAATTGGCAAAGACCATAGGGTCCATAGTGGGCTTCTTTAAGAGGGGCATCACTCTAGCCACCTTCAGATCTGGGGGGATAATCCCAGACTGACAGGAGTTGTTCATGGCTGCAGTGATTTCCCTTAGGAGAGCGGGGGAGATAGTTTTCATAATAGCTACCAGAATAGCGGCAGAAGGAGAGGAGGTTTTGATTTTATAGATAGCTGCAGGGACTGTTTCTTCTGAGAAAGAAGGAAAAACAGTCCAAGTAGGCAATTCTAATAGAGATGGCTTAAAATTGGGTTCGCTGTTATTACTATCAGCCATAGGAGTGATTTTAGAAATGTTATGGCGGATTTAGCTGATTTTAGTAATAAAAAAATGCGATAAAGCATTGCAACTTTTTTGAGTGTGTCTGACACTGAAAGTGAGCTTGTCAGAGGAGGAGAGAGCCTTGACAACAGTAAACAAAGCCTTAGGTTTAAACAAGGCAGTTTCAATTTTGTCAGAGATATGCACCGCCTTAGCTGTCTTAAGCATACCTGAGTAGGATGCCAATTGCTGCTTTAATACAGCCTTAAAATGAGGATTGTAGATTTTACACCAGGCGCGTTCTGCCTGCTTAAGTTTAAGCCTCTCTGCCTTAAGAGATTCGGAGAACCATGGTTCTGATGGTAATCTACGAGGCTGTATAGGCCTAAGAGGGGCGACCCTATCTGCTGCCGCCTGAAAAGATAGGGCCAGAGTCGACAGAGAGATGTGGGGATCCATGTTCCATTTAGCTGCAACCAAAGAGGCCATATCCTGAGGGTTAATCGTGCGCCAAGAGCGGTGCAAGATTTTAGCAACAGGTGCCTTGATGCGGGGAGTCATACCTTTAAGTGTACATGAGATGAGAAAATGATCTGTCCATACCATGGGCTCTATTGACTGTAATGAGAGAATGGTGTTGGCTACAAAGATTAGGTCCAGTGTATTCCCCAATTTATGAGTAGGGGAGAGCACTATTTGATGTAGATCCAGGTCCAACAAACTATCAAAGAATAGATTGAGAGCAGGGGACCTTGCTAAGTTAAATTTAAGATTGAGGTCCCCCAAAACTACTAGACGGGTATATCTCATTTGTAAATCAGCCAGGAGGTCCAACAGACACTCTCCAAAAGTCTGAATGGGATTGGGAGGGCGGTATATGAGGAGGAAGTAATAGGGATATGCTGGGGAGAGAGTGCATTTAAAGAAACATGCTTCCATGTCTAGCTCATGGGGGAGAGTAATCTGATTGATCGTAAATTCAGATTTATATATCATAGCAACACCACTGCCTCGACGTGGAGGGGCGGTCCAGGTGGATAATACGATAGTCGGGTGGGGTAGCTTGAACCAGGGCAGGTGCCGAGCTAGTGCTCAGCCAAGTCTCAGTAAGACATAATAAATCCGGGCTGCGTTCGGAGATCAGATGATGAATTTTGGCTGCATGCGCTTGAAGGGACCGTGTATTCAGTAGCAGTATTGAATGTGCGGGCTGCCTATAACAGGTTTAGGGTTGATGGCAATAGGAGGAGTGCCAGTATTGATGGCAGCATCCTCCCATCCCTGCGGTCTAATGGTAGTGGCAGGAGCTAGAGCCATCAGCTGGCTTTTAGTATCGATCCGGCACCCCTCTTGCACCGCCTCAGCACGGACGGGCACAGACGGGCTTGCCTTAAGCGCGCCTTCGGCACGCTGATGGCAAGCCCGCTGCGCGGGCGGTCTCTGCAGCACATAAGTGTTGGTAATGGCACTAGAGTGAGGCAGAGAGCCCAAATAATGAATAAAGAAAGAGGACTAGCCTCTAACTAAATGCAGTCCTAAGAGAGCCTGTGTTGACAGGGGAACACCCCAAAGCAACAAACACGGCAATAATAGAGGTAAGTTTAGCAATGTTAGAAGCACAACAAAGATATAGTAGGCAAGTATTAAAATACAAATTCAGGGTAAAATGAACGAGTGGCTTTATAACGGCCTCTCACAAGGAGAAGCCTCACCTCTCATTCTGCGTGCGTACATGACATTGCATTATGCCCATGCACTGTTGACAGTGGACAAACCACCCCCCTTTCCACAATGCATGTGCCAAGCTACTTTGACTCACCCAACAGCCAGGTCAGGTCTCCGCTATGTCGCGCCATGTACCCTAGGAGCGTGGAGTTCCACAGCACCATGGAATCGTATGTTGAACCAGGGTAACGTGCGCAGCAGTGAATGATGAGAAGATCTGCATCGCACACAACCTGCACGTTCAGGGAGTGGTACAGTTTGCGGCTGTGGTAGACCACCTAATTTGCTTGTCTGACCACCAGCTCAACATGCATGCAGTCCAGCGCAGCAATGAGGCTGGGCATGCCTGCCAGGGCATGGAACCCCACTTTGGTGGCATTCACCTGGGGTGGTGTTCTGGGGAGGGCTATGTGGTCTGACACGTGCCGCAGGAGTACATCCAGGACCCGGAATAGCACCTTGGAGAAACAGGGTTGTGATAACCCGTGCAGCTCTTCCACAGTGTGCTGAAAGGCACCAGTGGCCAAGAAATGCAGCACTAATACCACCTTGAGTAAGGGGGGTATTGCAGTCCTGATGTTGATTAGGCTGCTGGTGTCATCATCAATCAAATCAAGAATGTGTGTAATGGTCTCCATGTCCAGCCGATACAGGGTGTGGATCTGTGCTACACTCAGGATCCAGGGTGTGGCCCTTAGGCAGGGTATGGATGGCTGCCTGTGGGGTGCTACATGCTGGCCAGTGTTAATGGTCATGGCCATGGCCATCATCCTCCTCATTCTCCTCCTGCACCTCTGCTGCCTCCTCTGCATCCCTGCCTTTTCAAATTCCTCCTCATATTGGAGCCCTGCATGCAAGGCCCCCAACTCCATGACTGCTACTGTAGCCGGCAGCATGGTTGTGTTGGGAGGTGTGTGGGCTGTAGATGTGGTGCTTTTGAGCATCCTCGGTCCTAATGGTCTGCACCTGGGCTGATTTTGTACACCTGTGACCGATTGCTATACTCCTGAGGCTACTTTACGCCTGTTTCCGGCGTAGTGATTACAGTGGCACCAGCATTTTCATGCTGGTGTTTCCGTGATGGTGGTACTCAGAATGTACAGAATCACAATCAGGGAGGGCCGAATTATAGTTTTTGGTTCACCCTGAAGTGTTAATTAGAACACGGTTTTCACACACAAAAACACTTTGTGGGGTCCACTATTTGGTGTGGAAGCTTTTCATTCTTTCAATGCCATTTAATTTGTGGCCTCAGTGGTTATTCCTTCTGGGGTAGCCCTTGTGGTATGTACAAGCTTTTGTCCTTAGGTGTGGGATGATGAAGTCTTCTTTCCATCTGGGGGTGGGTATTGGGGTGGTAGGGATCCTGTCCCTAATGCTGTAGTGAGTTGGCTATTGGCCACCTGCTGCTTGGTGATGGTCGTAGCTTGTCAGTATCTCAGAGGACATTGGGGCCACATTTCTAAGAGGAACTGTTTCCATGGGTCACAGTACCGTTATTCTTTTATTGACCTTCACAAGAAGTGTGTGGTCCCCAAGTCATAGATCACTTGCTGATTAAAAAGTTAATTAAAAAAAAAATCAGTTGTTGTGGTCTCCTCTTGGTTATTTGAATAGGTCTGGATTAGGTATCCAGTGTCTTTTGTGTGGTCTAGTTTCTTAAATTATGACCACTCTATTCTAGTTCAAGTGTTGGAGATCACAGAGCATTGGAATTGAGGAGGGTCCTTCCTCCAAGGATAACATTCACTTTCGTAATGGTACCCCAGCTGGTTTCTTGGGATATCCCGAATTCAAAAGGTCGAATAGCCAACTCACTACAGCATTAGGGACAGGATCCCTACCACCCCGATACCCACTCCCAGATGGACAGAAGACTTCATCATCCCACACCTAAGGACAAAAGCCTGTACATACCATGAGGGCTACCCCAGAAGGAATAACCACTGAGGCCCTGCATTAAATGGCATTAAAAGAATGAAAAGCTTCGGTACTCAGAATGTGCCCGTAAGACGATGTGCCAGTGTTTCAGGAACGTGATCTGGGTGCGATTGATGGTCGTGGTCACGATGGTGCCAGCAACGGTGGCACCGCGGCTCTTGTTTCCGGTAACAGTGTTTCCGGCACCATTACTCATACTGAGGCGGTCCGGAAAAGGGTGCTGGTACGGTGCGACCGGTACTGCTATTTCCGGACCACCAGACTTGTAATGAGGCCCATTATGTTGCAGTGACCAATAGCTAATCTACTTTCCTGCAACTTTGTATTTGTTGTATGTAGCGTTGGACCCAGGAGGATCCACTAGATATGGCAATCCAATAATCAAACTAACCCCTGTATATCATATATGTAGTTTCCCTAAACTGACCAATCCACATCCCTGAAAGGTTTTGGGGGACATAACCTGTTTTTGTGATGTCACCCATGGTTAAAACTAGGTGACACACATTTGGAGGACGAGAGCTCTGGAAACGATATGCTGCTCTAGAGTGATTCCTGTCAATTTAGTTGGATAATAATGACAGTATGCTTTTGCTGGTAATTGGGTTGACTCCTAGAGAGACCTTTCTTACAAGTGGTAGCAGAGGATGGTCGCTAAGACCTTTTGGCATTAAGCCCGCCTCATCCGGATGCCTGAAGGTCTGCACAGCAACCCACGAGGACCGACACTCAAGACCACACGTGTACAAAGTGAAGAAGTCGAGAGGAGCCGGCTTGGAGGAAAATACTGCCTGCACCCCCGGCTTGGAGGAAAATACTGCCTGCACCCCGTGGGACGCCAAGCAGACCAGACGGCAGAGTGGCAGATTCTGGGAGAGTCGGTGTCCGAGGGGATTCAGCTCACCACGGAGTGTAAGTATGGACTCAACTATATGGCAAATCTGGGGGAAGGGAAAAAGTTCTGCTTAGTGTTGTGATTCAATGGTTTTGTGTTTTTGTGTAAAGGTTACCTGTTTTTTATGCGGTCAGTTTAGATGGTCAGCTTGGTTTATAGATGAAAAAGATAAATACATTATAAAAAGGTTGCTTATATTCAAGGCATTAGCTTGGTTTATTGAAGAAAAATATGTAAAGAACAAAAAAAAGTATCCCTGTGAGGTAGGCAGCTAGCTTGGGTCATGGATAATTATGTATGTACATGTCTCCTGTCTATAGGTATTAGCGGGAGAAGCTAGCTTTTATCACGGAAGGCGGTTTCCTAATGTATGTGTTGGAGATGTATTCCTATATGCGGCGGTATAGAAGAGGGACCATGTGATTTTGAGGATACCCTGTTAGGCAGGAAGGCGGCTGTGTGTTATATCATGTTTTGTCATTGTGATTTCTGTGATGTAAACAGACATATATAATGAAGTATCAGGTATCAAGGTTTTTTTTCCTCTGGGCAATTGGTGATGTCACATGTGAGGTTGTTGAATAGGACTTGAGGTGTGCAAAAGGTGGTGGATTTCATCTGTCGAACTGTTGCTTGAATTGATAAGAAGTGTTATGCCATTTGGGTGGACTCGAGGAGCACATGAGTGGAGATGTGATTTGGGCTTTAAGGGCAGAAAACACAGTGTGGGCGGTGTGCTGAGCATGCTCTTGTTGATGGTGGTGAGCCGGAAAGGCTGGTGAAAAGATTCTTTGTATTGTCATGGTTAGGAGAAATGTGATTAAAAGTTGGTGTTAATCATGTGAATTGCAAATTGACAAGGTAAATTGGATCAGTTGAAATCCCGATTTAAGGTCCAGTAAGTATTGGCGAGTATTAAATAATGTAACAAAATGAGGGATGCACCCATTCAACATTTGTGCAAGTCCCTCCTGAGATATCAAGACAAAATACGCAAGTAGAGTGTGGAATGGACTTGCGATACTGAGTGCAAATTGGCAGAGCCATGCCCCAAAGACAGGAGCTTTTCCAAATGTGTATTGTATTTACATACAGTTTATAAGGGGAAGAAATTAAGTAACCGGGTGGCTATATTAGAACTATGGAAACATTTTCAGGGCATGGAAGGGGACTTGATCCAAAAGCAATGGATGCTGAGTCAACGCAATATGGAAAGCGACCCACCTTCGGCTCCCCCTTAAACCACAGACATAGATCCAACAGCGGAGAGTCAGGGATTTTACCCCTTAAAGGAACTGAAAGCAGTAGCAGGATACACCAACCCTACTTTTGCACGACCAGCGTATAGTAGCAAAGGCACACTTAGTGGGTGAAAGCAAGTGAATAAAAAGGCGAAGGATAACAGTGACGAATGTAAGGAGCACATCGAACTGCAAGAGAAACAGAAGGAAAATGACTCGAGAGACCGGACATAGTGGAGGCCATGAAGCGATAGTGCTGACAAATGAATGTGTAGGTGGACAGAAGTTGCTTAAACTAGACGGGAAGGCCACAAGCTTGATGGGGCATACGGCTGAGGAAGCTCCAAATGGTAAAGATACGGAGGAGGAAGCTAAGGAATGGGTAGAAATAATGGAGGACGTACAGAGAAGAGAAAGAGAACAGAAGGAGGAGTATGATAAGTTGAGAGGAGAATGAGAGCGAGCAGACGAGTCAGAGAAGGAGGAAAGAGAAATGAAAAATCAGAGAGAGATAGAGGAAGCAGCGAGGAGGAAGGCTGCAGAAGAGCAGTAGAGACAATTACAAATAAAGATGGAGAAAAGAAGGTTGAAGTCGAGCGACTCTTTAAGGAGCACCGACGCATAGAAGAAGAGGAGGATAGGAGACGTGAGCAGGAAAGACATGTAAGTAGGGAGAGACGGTTTAAGAAAATGGTGGACATTAAGACGGACTTGACATGTCTGAATGACAATGAAGGGGAACGTATACCAAGAAGACTAGGGGAGCTTTACAGGATCAGGAGAGACAGATGAGTAGGGGTACAACAGGGCCCTTGTTGAGGGGGATTGCCATTTTACAGATCTAGTGAAGGGAAACCAACAGGAGAAACCAATGTTAAGGAGGCTTAGTTTTGAGGATGAAATAGAAGATGACAGTGACAGTAGTATTGGGACCATGGGGTCAGATGAAGACCAATGGGGAAAAGATGATGACGAGGGGGAGAGGCCTCGCCGCTGCTCCTGGGAAAAATGTCCTGACAGAGGCACAGTATGGAGAGAAGAAGACATGGGAAGGGAAGTGGGAGAATACAAGGGACGACTGCAGCATCCTAGGGACAGGTCACACAGTGCAGATGTAATTAGCCTGTATGTGAAGCGGCTCAGAGCCCTGCCAGAGCAGAAACGGGCGTTTACAACCACTAAAGATATGGGAAGACAGGACAGAGGAATGAGACTGACACAGTTTCCATTATTAGAGAAGGGTGGCGGAAGACCCCAGTATATACCATGGCAACAGATGGATAAGGATAATTTCAGATGCAAGCTACTTTCATTGACTGTAGGGGCTGGGAAATGAGTTTACAAACTCAAAAGACTGACAGCAGGGGTGACCCTGGCAGTGGGTGACATGAAGAGCCTAATTTCAGCCATTCTCAGGGAGGTAGCGGACAATGTTTGGAAAAGAGAAGGTTACCCCAGAGTGACAGCACAAAACAAGACATAAATTCAATTTTGGCATGCAAAATGCATGAAGATGAAGACCCACTTCAATGTATTCAGGTGATTCAAGAGCGCTGGTTTCTCGAGATGAGAGAGCCGTGGGATAAAACAGGTGGGTTACTTTACGACATATTATGGAATGGGCTGCCAGAAAAGGTACTCGGACCCCAACAAAATCCCTGTCCCCAGATCAGAATACTCAACCATAGGGCAAAATGTACTGCCTTTATTATCCAACAAAAATAACAGGGATAACAGTATAATAGCATAGCATTTCCAGAGCTCTCGTCCTCCAAACGTGTTACACTGTTTTAATCATGAGTGACATCACACAAAACAAGTTGTGTCCGCAAAACCCATTAGGGATGTCAATTTGCTGGTTTAGGGAAACTATATATGCAATGTGTAGGTGTTAGTGTGTTTATTGGATCGCCATATCTGGTCACTCCTCCTAGGACCACCTCTGCTGACAACAAATACAAAGTTGCATGAAAGTAAGGAAGCTATTGGCCCCTGCAACATTATATGCCTTAACGTGAAAGGTAACTGAAGATTGCATAGAACGTGTCTTCCCAGCCTTGGTATCATGGACAACTACCAGGCTGGGTGGACCTTTTCAAGTTGAAGGGAATGAACACAGAGGTGCTGTGTGTTCCATCATGTTGCCATCTCTGTTCACCTAAGCCTGAGAGAGTACATTCAGTTATTAAGTTTTGAGCAACACTTGTATCTTTCCACCTCCGATTCAATGGGAACAGCTCTCCATCTAGTGAATAGGCATTGTCTTGTTATCCCTTGTCACATGTGTAGAGATCACAAAATGTAACTCTGCTGCTTGTAATTATGAGGATTATAGACTATATTCGTTGCAGGTGTCTGGTTGCCTTGGAGAACTTGGAAACCTTCCCTCGCTGCTCATCCTTGGCTACGATGTGCACCGTGTCTGCACTGAATGCTTTGTCTGCCTGCCTTTAGCTGAATCAAGCTGTTGGTTCTCTCATGTATTGGAAGTTTGTATCCCCTTCCTCATTCACTCCAGTGTACCTACAGCTTCATCCTTGTTCTTACGGCGTTCCATGTTAGTTGCAATTAAGCATGTACAAGCTGGATACATGAATTCATGGCTTCTTGTGGTTTCCACTTTGGCAAAGGATATATTTATACAGATATGTGTCCAGCATCTACCTGCGTGAGTCATAAGTATTTGTTTCATGTCTATCTGCAATAATCTAATGTATGTTTGTGTAGCTTCATGCATGGATGCATATGTACTTCATGTCTACAGGCACCTATGTCATGATGTCAGTGATGAAGTCATTAACTTATCGAGTTGTAGTCAGTTGACCTGTTCGATTGATAACTCCACCTCCTCCATATCATCAGTTGGGTATGGTTTGAATGGCTGTCTAAGAGAGTAATGTCTCTCACATCTGCGATACATCGACGATGGTGATGAAGGGCCTAGAAGTGATGTGCATATGTCATTTCTTTGTCTTCGAGTTGCTAGTCGGGTATGGGTCACGAGGGATACACTTGGATCTCCGTTTTCAATCCCCAATCTGGTCGACAGGTCGACCACACTTCCTAGATGACTCTCTCGGTTCACGTACAATTTCGGGAGCCAGACCTTTGTTATTTCTCGGAGATGTCCATGATATTTTGCATGCCTCATCCAAACACCAAGTCAAATAACTGCAATCTCCACTAGGGTTGCACCAGACCCATTTTCCCCTATAGTCACAGGTGTTGATGGGAAACTCAACACTTTTCTTGCTGGGAACAGAGGAAACTGCATGAACTGTCATTTCAGTGCATTAGGGGTCTGTGTCTTCTTGTCTTCTTCAGCCTCTAAGTCTAGTAGTACCTTCATCCCAATAGTCTTTTCAGTGGTCTCCCGGCACTATGATATTGCTACTCTGATAATATAGAAGGTGACTAACACCAGTGCTAATGCTGCTATCAGTACTTTCAGTCAGTTGGCCATCCAGGAAGGTATCCATGAGAAGATGTATGACAACCAGCCGTCTTCCTTCCCTACGGCATTAGTTTATGCTTCCATTTTAGCATGTAGCTTTGATAGCTGGGTAATGGCCTCTGTCAGGGTCCCATTCTCTTCATCGCGGGCAAGTGTGAATGTACAGCAAGAAGGCCCAATTTTGGTGCAAACACCTCCCTCCATGGCTGTGATGCGGTCTAGCAAGTATCTGTTCTGGAGGGTCATTAACCTGACAGCTCTCAATACTTCTGTGATGGCATTAAACCCCTTGAATGTCAAATTTATCATCAAATTTACCATCTGCATCAGCTCCCAATGCGTAATCTGTAGCCATTTTGCATTCACGTTGGCTTGAACTGCTGGATCAATAGATGCAAAGAACATCTTGGTTCTGCTAACCAGCCTATGTTCTGGTGGTATTGTGTCTAATGTAGCTTCCCTATTTGATGATGCATAGTTCCCTCTCTTCACTCTTATCAATTCTACAAATCTTTTCTTCCTTTGATGAGCATCCGTCTTGGGAAATCCATCTATGTGTATGTCTTTCCAGGGCACTACTAATGCTGGTGTGTTCAGCTGTACGCGAGAACATATTCCTCCCCAATTAGGCGGCAACTGCTTGTATGCCTTTGACCCGCAGGCCAAGTAGTGATCCATGAGCACGGTGGTACCAAACTTCATGCCTGGTATCTCTGAGATCTGCTTGCAGCCTTTATCCTCTCCAACCCTTACTGGACCATCATTCTGGATACACAATGAAGCACTCTTAAGTGGTAGAATTGGCATGGGACTGGCTTCATTTTCTACCCAGGTGAGCAACTTTGCACTTGCTTCCCATTCCTTGAGGCAATTGTCATTCTCATTTTGCATGATTTCTACTGGAACTGTTAGGAGTGTGTGTGCTTTGCACATTTGTCCATGTACTTATAGCTGTGGTCTTTCCCAAAAACCTGGCAATACTCCTATCTCATTTGTCCTGCTTTGTGTCACTATCTTTTCTTCTGCTTTGTATGGATCATCAGAGATGTATTCTTTTGTTGTGTCTGTACTCCAGTAGTCATTTATCATGTCTTGGGTCTTGATATAACTATCTTTGTACTAAAATGTTTTCCACGACATCCATCTAAGGATGGCCCGTCACGCTTGAAATCGGCCTCTGGTGATGCAGCGTGACAAATGCTTGAGGCATTGTGCTCTGGTGGTTGGAATTTCAGTTGCTACTAATGTCTTGGATGTACTCATGGCATAGGAGATGGAAGAGCATACATAACAGCTCTCGTTTTGTGTTTTTTTCCCTACCATGGTAATCTGCTAATACCACATGCTATTAGAAATATGGGCCGAAATCAGTTTGGTATAAATTTACCTGGTCAAAGTCTACATCCACACCACGTTTGTCTTCTTACCTCTTGGCAGCGCTTGTCATCTGTTCAGATATGGCCTCGTAAAAGCATAGATAAGGGTCACATTAGTACGGGTCAAAGTATGTGCATTCGAAAATAACATTATTTTTTAATACAAGGAGAGTAAAGTGGAAGAGACAACAGAAGAAACGAAACATCAATACAACAGTTTGAATTACAGTTCCTATTTTGTAGTATTGGATGTCCTCTTACTTTGATCCAAAGATCTATAACACTCACCTGAAAAGCCTCAGAAAATGTGTGATTATGGTTTTACTGTGTTAGGTTAAGCTTGCCGTCTAAAGTACTGCAGGATTTCTGCATAGAACAACCGTTCCAAGAGTAACCAGATTCGGGTTCACTGAGAAGTGTTATAATAGATGGGTCTCCATGGGTCAACTGTGGGTATGCGTATCCGATATAAAGCAGAAAAGCATGAAAGAACAATTGAGGCAGGATCATCCGTTCAGTCTCCGATTCATTTACAAATGTAATAAAGTGCTCCGGGAAGTTTGTGTGCAGGTATGGAATCATGTATTTGAAACAGTCCTTTACTTTCATGATGAATACCTAGTGTAAAGAAAAGATAGTGTGCCGAATCTAATGATGTGATTTGTCCTTCCCTAGCTCTTACCATAGCATGAGTGAGTCTTTGTTGTGGGGTTACTCCTTTGTCCAGTTCTTCTTGCATCAAATTGTCTTTGTTCTGGCAAGAGTAGGTTTCCCGTCGGCAGGGCTTGAAGTCTCCAATATATAGATCCATGCTCTCTTGCCACTCAGCTTAACCACCTGATCAGCGACGAACAAAGTTTTGCAAAATGTACTCTGTCCCCTGAGTAATTTAGTGGCAGTTTCAACAGTTCTTGATTTCTTGTCTTCCTCACTCTTCTTCGACCTCTCCAGCCCTCATAGAAGCAATGTAATCATGCATTTCATCTCCAAGAGAACTGTGGGCATCTGTCGGTGCTCCAGTGGAAGGAGCGAGTGGTTGTCGCATGCGTTGCCCTGCTACCCCCTCGTAGGGAATTCAGGGTGGTCAGATCCAGGCTGATTGAGCAATGCAAATAGGGTTAGGGGTAGGCAATGGAGCCACCCCTTTTTCAACGTGGCTTTGATTTGAGCTATTTTCTAGTTGAGCAGACCGTTTAGGCGCTTGCATATTGCATTTGCTTTTGGGTGATAAGGACAGGAGAACTTCTGCTTGCCCCCCAGTAGAGCTGTGATATGCTTGAATGTCTCATTTATAAGGTGAGGTCCATTGACCACAGTACGTCACACAGCCCCCACCATGCGTGAGTGCAATCTTCAATAATGCTACTGGGATCACTAGATTGCCCGTGCTCTCCTGTCACCACAGGGCATTTGTAGGGGATATTGAGCATCCCCTCTTCACCCATAGCTCCTTTTCCTCTACTGGTTGTTTTCCGTTGGAATTCCATTATTTGTGGGGCTGATAATGCACTATATCCTTCCTTCAGGAGTAGGTTTTGCATGCGGAAACACATGTTTGATGGGTTATCTAATTTGTTTATTTCTGTAAAATATGCTGCACGCATCGACAACTTCGTTGCCACAGGAGACTATGACCTCCCCTTTCGTGTGTGCTTGGCACTTCACGACTTCTATGGCTGATGGGAGTTGTAGTGCTTCTATAAGCCTACCCAATAGGGGCACGTACTGCACTGGTGTACAGTCAGCACATCGGAATCCCCTCCTCTGCCATCGTGACAATCCAGCATATACTGTTGACATCACATAGGCCGAATCTGAATACACTGCGATTTCCTGGTCCCTGTGTGCTTTAAATGCCTTTATGAGAGCCACTAATTCTGCTGCTTGCACAGAAAAACGTGAAGGCAATCTCACGCTCGCTACTACCTCAGTCGTTCCGTCTGATTTCATTTTCACCACTGCCGTACCAGCATCTCTTTCCCCCATCACCTGGTCTATCATCGAGGATCCGCCTATATAAAGTACTTCTTTCCCCTCAAGGGCATTCTCCCCCACTTGGGGAATGTCATCATACTGTTCCATGTATGTGGAACAGTCGTGCACAGAGTCTCCCTCTTCCACTGGTTCAGCTAGAAATGTTGCTGGATTTACAATTCTGCACCTTACTATCTTTATCGCTGAATTCGAGATAGTGACCTCATATCTGTATGCTCTCTGAGTTGTTGACGTGCTCTTGGGTTTCTTGAGAATCGCGAAGAGGGCATGCCCCATGTAAAGCGTGGTGCTGCACCCCATTGTGATAATAGCCAACTGTTCTACTGCAAATGCAGCAGCAGCCAAAGCTTGTTTGCATTGGTAATCTCCCCTCATCACTGAGTCTAAACACCCACTACAGGAAGTCATTGGATTATGTCTTAGGGTTGCCTTCTGTGTGAGTACTGCAGTCTTAACTACTCCATTGGAGTGCAAGAACAAATAAATCTTGTCATGGTAGCCAGGAATCACTGACACCGGAGCTGGGCATATTGCCTTCTTCAGCTACTCAAATGCTTCCGTCACTTTGTGTGTCCATAGTAGGTTACATCCCCTCTCTGTGCCTCACAGAGCCCACCTAATAGGGGTCTTGTGTATGTGCTGTAGTGAAATACCCAGGCTCTTTAATAATTACAAAGACCTCAAAATTATTGGATTTCTCTCACTGTCTTTGGCGTTGGCGTCCTGAAGATCGCCTCTGTCCTATCTGAAGTTAACCTTTGACCTTCCTGCTATATCAGCGGTTGTATGTACAACACTTCCTTCTTGCAATAGTGTATTTTCACCTGGTTTACCTTGAAACCCTTCTCTGCTAATACTGTCAACAGGTACACTCAGTCATTGTGACACTGCTCCTCAGATTTGCTGCAAATCGAAATGTTATCTACGTACTGAATAATGGTACTCTCCATTTGTATGTTGTCAAGCTCCATTTGGAGTGTTGAAACAGAAGGGGGAAGCCATACTGGCAGAACCTTAGGCTAAGTACAAAACTGTATAACAAGGAGGGTGGTTGCCGCCGATCAAATTCAGACAATTCTTAAAATTTAGAATGTTTTATTTGGAGGGAAAACATCACTACATTTTCCCTCCAAATAAAACATTCTAAATTTTAAGAATTGTCTGAATTTGATCGGCGGCAACCACCCTCCTTGTTATACAAGCTCCATTTATTAAAGAAAGAGGGTGACTTATAGTAGCCCGTGGCAATCTTGTGTGTTTCCACTTCCGATTTCTATATAGAAAGGAAGTCAAGTCCTGTGATGCTTCATGAAGTGGTATAGAAAAGACGGTATTCTCCAAATCTGTTACCGTGAAATGGGTAGCTTCTGGTGGGATGCTACATAGTTTAATCGCTGGGCTGTGAACTAGTGGAAATTCTGCTTCAACAAATTTGATTTAAAGGACACAAATCCTGAATAAAACGCCATGATCCGCCAGCCGACTTCTTCACTGGGTACACAGCCTTGTTGCACTGTGACTTCCGAAGGTACCAGAATACCTTGCTTTACTAACGCAGCAATGGTCTCGTAAATACCCTTATCTGCTTCTTTTGATAGGGGATATTGTCTTGGCCTCTGTAAAATAGCCCCTGGCTTGAGATTTATTTTGACAACTCCTATCCCTTTTAACAGGCCCACATCATATGGACTATTGGTCCATAGGATACTGGGCACCCGCCCCAGGTTTTCCTTGAGAAATGGTGGTGCTGCCTTTTTCAACAGAACCATTCTCTGTGGCACTTCCCTGTAATGTATCCTCACCCAAAGTGCAATACTCATGAAGAACACTGGTTTCGGCCAGAATGACTGAATATAAAATACTGAATGCATGACTTGGCCGAATTAAATTCGACCAAATCACGCATTCCATGCTGGGGGTTGTGGGGGTGAACCCCCGTACCCTTGCTCACTGTATTGTGAGCAGGGGTTGCAGAGGATACCCCCGCAGATCTCCCAAAAAAAAAAGGAAAGAACCCTGCAACGCTGGTTCCCGATCACAGAAGTGAAAGCGAACCAGCGTTGCAGGGACACAGCGAGACAGAATGTAAGGTAAGTAGGGGCCAGGGGGTGTGGGTAGGGGTGTGTTAGGGGTGTGGGTAGGGGTTTGGGCAAGTCAGTAATGTTCAGGTGAGAAAAGACCGAAGATTATTTCGAAAATATAATCTTCAGTCTTTTCTCCCTCGAACATTTGTGATTAGGTCTTTCAACCCCAAACCAAGAACACTGTCTCATGATCTGAGCTATCATCTCAGAACAGTACCTCATCTATCAAGTCAGTCAGCCTGTGCCCTTCCCCTACTGCAATTACCCTCCTCCATGACTATCCTTTGTTGTCAGTCCCATGCAACACTATTCTCTCATCCTTTACTATGACCGCTTCTAGTTCTATCAGTATTACTTGCCCTTCCAGCTCATCTAGAGGAATCTCTGGCCTAAAAAAGAATTCACTTGGTATACGTATTAGTCTGCCTTGTATACTTTGAAGCCACGCTATCAGCCCCATATTGGAAGAGCTTGAGGTCTGCTGGTGCCCCCCCCTCGGTACAGTCTTCCCGCAATATGCCTGAATGAGTTCCCTCATGTTCATGTAGTTCTATCGGGAATATAACAATGACATAGTCAGGTTATCTTCTCCCATGAAAAGTGGGAGCTCGCTAGTAAAAGGAATCAAATCTGTAGCCCCAGAGAAACCCTCCACATTCACTGCAATGCCTGATATTGGGTATCGTCCCTGACTAATGCATGATCGAGTCGCCCCTGTATCTATGAGAAAGGAGAAAGTGACATCAGATTTGTCTATGAGCTGTCCTATTGTGGATATGATGACATTCCCTTCGTGGTAAATGGATTTCCCACATTACAATTTGTCCTCCACATTTTCACATGGTCTGTGGTGTGTGTCATTGCCACAGTGTTCTGCTGTGTCGGTGCTTGCTGCATTGGTTGAGATAGCAGCATGTGTTCCAGTGTTTGTGGTGCATGTGTCAAGGGCTGATAAGGCTGCATTTGCATGTTTTGTGTGTGTGCCGGTTGTGGCGCATATGCCTGCACTTGCAAGGGATCCTGAGCATAATAGTTGGTTTGCTCTGCCCGATATGTCTGTTGATGCTGCATCCCTGCATTCTGTTGCATTCCACCTCTGCTTCTGCACATTCAAGCTATATGACCTATCCTTCCAGATAGCCAACATTGTATGGTACCCCTGCATCAATCTTGGCTGTCGCCCATAGAATCCATCTGCACTTTTCTGCTTTAGATGTCCGAGTGCTCTTCCCTGGGGCACTCCTCCCCATCCCCATGGCCAATGGTTTGTGTCATTCCTAGCTGTGAAACCTCCCCTCATTGCCTGCAGTCGATTTTGTATATTCTGGATGACTACTCCCTCTCCGCTAATCAGCATCGCCCCTCCTATTGTGTATTTTGATAATTTTTTCTGCACTAACTTTGCTTCTTCGTGCTTTTGCTCCTCACACTTAATTTCTTGCATTCTCTTGCATTAACTGGCAGTAGTGCACTATAATGAGTTGGATTTCTGTCCATGGATTAGTCTCCAGCCCCACCAACTCCTTAGCTGTTTCTGTACCACTTCTGGTAGCCCTTGGAAAAATATGTGGTAAAATAACCCCACTGTTTTATCTCACAGTTCCCTTGTATCGAGACGCCAACACTCTTGACTCTCCTGAATGTATTGAAGTGGGTCTTCGCGTATTTTATGTGCCATAATTGCGCTAATGTCGTGTATGTCTCGGTACTGTACTCTTAGAGCTTACCATAAGGTTGATCAGCAGTTATTGAATGGTGTGCCATCATGAACCATGTTTTGTGCAGTCGCTCTGGGGTAACCTGCTCTTTTCCAAACATCATCAGTTACCTCCCCAAGATTGGCTGAAAGTAGGCTCTTTGTATTGCCCACTGTAGTCTTGTCCCTGCTGTCAGTCTTTCAAGTTCGTAAATCCATTTCCCAGCCCATGTAGTCAACGAAGGAAGCTTACATCTTAAATTATCCTTATCCATCTAAATCCATGGTATATGCTGAGGTTGTCCGCCACCCTTCTCCAATAATGGAAACGGTATCATTGTCATCCCTCCGTCACGTCTCCCTATGTTTTTAGTGGCTGTGAATGCTCTTGTTATCTCTGCCAGTTTCTGTCATGCCAGGGCTCTGAGCCTCTGCGCATATGAGTAATTTCATCTGCACTGTGTGACCTGTCGCTAGGATGTTCCAGTCGTCATCTGAGTTCTCCTACTTCTCTTCCCATGTCTTCCCCTTCTCCCCACACTGCATCTCTGTCAGGACTTATCTACCTGGAGCAGCGGGAGGCCTCTCCCCCTCGTCATTGTCGCTTTCCCGTTGATCTTCATCTGGCCCCATGGTCCCAATACTACGGTCACTGTCCTCGTCCCTTTCATCCTCGAAACTAAGCCTTCTTAACATCGGTTTCTGCTGTTGTTTTCCCTTTTCCTGATCTGTAAAACTGTGTTCCCCCCTCACTCACAAGTGTCCTGTGGTACTACCTACTCGTTTGTGGGGCAGGCAAACTATGTCTCCTACTCCTGTAAAGTTCCCCTAGTCTTCTTTGTATCTCTTCTCCATCATTGTCATTCAGACATGTCAAATCCATCTTAATGTTCACCGCTTTCTTAAGACGCCTCTCCCTACTTTCGTCTCTCTCCTACTCACGTCTCCTATCCTCCCCCTCTTCTTCTTTGCTCCAGTGCTTTTTAACGAGTCGCTCAACTTCCAACCTTCTTTTTTTCCTCTTTATTTGTACATGTCCGTCCCACTCCTCTTCAGATTTCCTTCTCACTGCTCCCTCTAACCTCCTCTGCCTTTTCTTCTCCCTTTCCTCTTTCTTCCTTTCTTCTGCTCACTCTTGTTCTCTTCTCAATCTATCATATTCCTCTTTCATTTCCTTTTCTTGTCTTTATACTTCCTCCAATACTTCTGCCCATTCCATAGCTTCCTCCTCTGTATATTTACAATTTGGAACTTCCTCTCCTATATGTCCCATCTCGATTGTGGCCTTCCTGTCTAATTTATGCAGTATCTGTCCACCTACCCACTAATTCAGCGAGACTATCACCTCATGACCTCCGCTATGTCCTACCTTCCCAAGTTATTTTCTTTCAGTCTTGCTTACAATTCACGGCTGCTATCTTGCACTTTTTTATTTGTTTGTTTTACGCCACTAAGTGTGCCTTCGCTACTATACACTGGAGGTGCAAAAATAGGATTGGTGTATCCTGTTGCTGCATTCAACTCCTATAAGGGGTAAAATCCCTCACTTTCTGCTGTTGGATCTACATCTGCGGTTTGAGGAGGAGGGTGTGAGGGGAACCGAAGACAGTTGGCCTTCCACATCGCTTTGACTCAGCATCCATTGTTTTTGATTGAGTCCCCTTCCTCGTCCTGAAATATCTTCCATAGCTCTAATATAGCCAACCAGCTACTTAATCTCTTCCCCTTATAAGCTGCATGTAAATACATGGTCATTGTTGCTGCACACATTTGGAAAAGCTTCTGTCTTTGGGTCATGGCTTTGTCAATTTTCCCTCTGTATCGCAAGTCCATTCTGCACTATACTTGCATATCTTGTCTTGATATCACAGGAGGGACTTACACAGATGCTGGATGGATGTATCTCTCATTTTTTCACATTGTTCAATACTTACTTGACTTCAAATCGGGATTTCAACATATTCAATTGACCATGTCACTTTTCAATGCACAGAATACACACCACCTTTTAATCACATTTCTCTTGATCACGACAATACAAATAATATTTCCACCAGCCTCCACGGCTCACCACCATCAACAAGAGCGTGATCTGTGCACCGCCCATGCTCTGTTTTCTGCCCTCAAGGTCCAAACCACAATTCCATTAATGTGCTCCTTGAGCAGAGCCCAAAAGTCATACCACTTATCATCGACTCAAGCAACAGTTCGACAGATAAAATCTGCCACCTTTTGCACGCATCCCATCCTATTGAACAACCTCATGGGTGACATCTTCAATTGATTGCCCAGAGGAAAAAGGCCCTT
This sequence comes from Ambystoma mexicanum, assembly GCF_040938575.1. NCBI lineage: Eukaryota > Metazoa > Chordata > Amphibia > Caudata > Ambystomatidae > Ambystoma > Ambystoma mexicanum. The sequence continues at coordinate 1,494,913,916 of NC_090935.1, forward strand.
AAAACTGGAAACTTCATTATATATGTCTGCTTTGATCAGAATTACAACAAAATGTTTGTTTGGGCATTTATATAGCGTTACGAACCCTCAGGTATCTGAGCGCTGCTTCTTTACCATGGTGTGTTGTGCTCATTTATCGACCTCGCAAGGATGAAAGGCTGAGTTTGGCCCTGCCGGGATTCGAACCTGCGTCAGCAGGCTCTGCACGGATGCTGTGCTATCTGTCCGGCTGTGATGTTAGGCAGTACATGGCCGTCTTCCTGTCTAACAGGGTATCCTCAAAATCTTGTGGTCCCTCTTCCATACTTATGTCTATGGGGATACATTTCCAAGAGATACATTTGGAAACCACCTTTGGTGATATAAGCTAGCCCCTTTACACCAATACCTGTACACAGGTACATACATAATCATCCATGAATCAAGCTAAGATGGCTAATTTCACAGGTATCCTTTTTTTCTATAAATGTTTTTCTTCCATACACCAAGCTGACGCCTAGGATACAGGTAACCTTTTCATAATATATTTTCTCTTTTACATCAATAAATCAAGCTGACCGTCTAAGCCGACAGCCTAAACTGACTGCCTAAAGAACAGGTAACCTTCACACAAAACCACTGAATCACAACACTAAGTGGCACCTTTCCGCTTCCCCGCTATTTGCCATATAGTTGAGTTTATAATTACACTCTGTGATCCACTGAAGCCCCTCAGACAAAGACTCTCTAACAATCTGCCACTCTTCCATTTGGTCTGCTTGGCATCCCCCAAAGAGTGGGCAGGAATTTCCTCCAAAGCAGCTCCTCTCGACCTCTTCACTTTTCCACGCATGCTCTTGAGTGTCGATCCTGGTGGGTCGGCCTGCAGCCCTTCAGGCATGCGGCAGGCTAAATGCTGAAAGGTCCTAGCAACCATCTCCCTGCTACCACCTGTAAAGGAGCAGGAGGGGCTTTCTAGCAGTTACCCCAATTACCAGCAAAAGGATAATCAGGCCCCGACAAAATCCCTGCCACAAGAACAGAAGACTCAGCCATAGGGCAAAATGTACTGTCTTTATTTGCCAATTAAAATGACAGGGATCACACTAGAATAGCATAGCGTTTCCAGAGCTCTCGTCTTAACGTGTGTCACACAGTTTTATTCATGACTGACGTCACAAAAGTTGCATCGCCAAACCTATCAGGGATGTTGATTGGTCAGTTTAGGGAAACTATATATGGAATGTATAGGTGTTAGTATGATTTTATTTTACTTATTTATTGGATATTAATAAGGTGCTTATACAGCAAGAACAGTGTTTCAAAGCGCCACAAGGCAAAAGGGAAGGGAGCATGGGAACAAATAAACAATAAAAAATGACAAAGCGGTCCTACTAGGCTTTGTGACATTCAGAGCATGCCAATGCAGTGAAATTGAAGGGGGATGGGGTGTAAGTACTAGCGGTTACCCCAGGAGGAAGTGCCAGGAGGTGCCCGTTGCAGGCAGCAGGCGAGTGCATGGGCAGAGACATCCCAAGTGAAGAGCGAGGTCTAACACCCATAAGAGCACGCCCGAGACAACCCAACAGGCTGGTGTGGGCCCATAGGCCAGTGCTGAGGGGATGCAGATGCTGGTGGCGATTTGGCAGAAGGCCCTATTTGGACTCATGAGGGACTTGGCCACCAATCCCAGCGAGTGTGGGGATGGTTAGCATGAGAAGGAGAGTGGGATGAGCGGGATGGAGGAGAAAAGTCTTGTGTTGTTTGCAGAACTTAGGTGAACTGGTTCAAGATGGAGAGAGAGAGAGAGAGGGAGACTGTTCCAGGGAAGGAGCCAGTGGAGGAGAGAGATCTGCCCCACGCTCTCTGCTTGGAGAAACGTGTGACCAGCTGAGAGTTTGAGCGAGAAGATCAAAGGGATCGGGAAGGATTCAGTTAGAGAGAGCTACAGGTAGCACGGTCCCAGACAGCCTTATGGATGGTGCAAAGGGTCTTGAATTTGATCCTTGTAGCAACAGGGAGCTAGTGTAGAGGTTTTAGAGCTGGAGAGATATGGTCCTTGGGCTTGAGGCCAAGGATAAGTCTTGCAGCCCTATTCTGGATTAGTTGAAGAGGGCAGAGGGAAGAAAGAGGCAGGTTGAGGAAGAGGCTGTTGCAGTAATCCAGCCTGGAGAGGACCAGAGCTCTAGAGCTTGTGGGGGAAGGCGAGGAAAGGGAGAATGCCTCTAAGGAGGTGAAGCTGGAAGTGGACCTGCTAGGCAATGTTGAAGATGTGAGGAATGAACGAGAGAGAGAAGTCAAAGAAGACACCAAGATTTCTGGCTTCAGTGGAAAGTGAAGGAGGAGAGCCCATAGTGATCGCCCAGAGTACAGGGGAAAGCGGGGAACAGGAGTCCTGATAGGAAGAATCTCAGTTTTGCTGGCATTAAGACAGAGATAGTTGGAGGTGCACCAGGACTGGATAGCAGAAAGGCAGGCAGTCAGGGATGATAGAGGAGGAAGAAAAGGAGAAGGAAGGTAGTTGAGAAGAGTTGGGTGTCATCTGCATAGCACTGGAAGTGTGGGGAGAAGGCAGAGATCAATTGCGCAAGAGGAGCATGGTAGAGGTTGAAAAGCCAAGGTGAGAGGATAGAGCCCTGGGGAACACCACAAGTAGAGAGAGTGGTGGTGGAGGAGAAAGGACCAAGAAGCACGTGGGAGGGGCAGTCAGTGAGGAAGGAGGTCCACCAATCCAGTCCCCGGTCTGAGATATCCAAGGTATCTTGGAGCCGCTTTATGAGGATAGAGTAGTTGACCATGTCAAAGGTGGAAGAGACGTGAAGGAGAATGAGAACAGCAGGAGAATTAGAGTCAAGATTTGTGAGAAATTCTTCACAGATGTTCAGGAGAGCAGTTTTCATGCCTATGGATGCTTGGAATCCAGATTGATGGTCATGCTGACAACCAGCGAGCTCAGTGTGTTGGGCCATTTGGGGAAGACCAACATCTCCAGGAGTTTCCCAAGGAAGGGAATAGTAGAGATAGGGCGGTAGTTGGCCGGACACGAGAGGTCGGCAGAAGGCTTTTATATAATGGCGTGCACAAGGGAGAGCTTGAGAAGAGGGAAAGAGCCAGAGGTTAAAGAGTAGTTACAGAAGTTGGCAAGAGCCGGAGCAAAGGCAGAAACTTTGTGCTTAGTAGTTCTGGAAGAACAGGGAGGAACCTGTTTGAATGAGACCTTCATAGAGCAGACAACTCTAGAGATCTCATCCATTGTGACAGGCGAAAAGGAGGTGAGAGTAGGTGGGGGAGCAGCCAAGGAAGGCAGGAGGAGGAGAGGAGGGAGAAGAAAAGAGAGGTCAGAATGTCCTGGTTTTTGGAGAAGTGGGTGGCCAGAGCAGTGCAGAGGGCCTGGGAAAGGAAGAGGCAAGGTATGTACTGCAGATGGATTGACTAGTTCCTTGCAGATTTTCAGCCGTGTTGTTAGTGGCTCCAGAGATACAGCCCTGGATGCGGACCCTCTTTTTGAAGCAGATGGATAGACAGTGTTTCCTTTGGATCAGTCAGCAGGCCAGTTTGTCAGAGGATAATCCTGAGGTCTACCACTTCCATTCAGCAACTCTACACATGCGTTTCAGAGCGGCTAGATCGGAGTCATACCAATTGTTACGCTTGGAGGCAGGTTTCGGGCGGATCCTCATGATAGGGTCAAAAATGTCATGAGTTTTAGTAGTAACAGGATGAAGATTGTCAAGGGCAGAGTCAATACGGGGGGAAGGAATGGTGGGTGAAGGTGGAGACAAATGCAGCAACTGACATTCGTTTCATCAGACAGATGACCGCGAAGGAAGCAGGCAGTGCTGGGGAGGCTCAGTCAGCAGGCAGTGGGAAGAGAGGAGGGAGTAGTCAGACCAGGAAAGAGGGGGTTGGAGAGCGGGAGATCAGCGTGGATGAAGGCATCAAGAGTGTGTGCGGCAGAGTGGGTAAAAATGGAGAATAGTGATGGAGAGAGAGGTACAAAGATCATGGAAGAGTGTGGAGGCAGGGATAGTGGAGTCAAGGTGGATGTTGAAGTCACCAAAGAGAGGTTTAGTGGTAGAAGTCAGAAGAGAGGAGGTACAGTTAACCCATTCGAAGAGGAAGAGAGAGTC